>NC_090418.1:1854084-2181026 GCF_036365525.1 Heterodontus francisci
ATCTTAAAGGAGGAGAGAGAGGTGGAGAGGTTTAGGGAGGGTATTCCAGAGCTCAGGGCCCAGGCAGCTGAAGGCACGGTCACCAATAGCAGAGAGATTAAAATTGGGGGAGGCACAAGAGGCCAGAATTGGAGGAGCGCAGAGATCTCGGAGAGTTGTGGGGCTGGAGGAGGTTACAGATATCGGGAGGGGAGAGACCAGGGAGGGATTTCAAAACCAGGATGAGAATTTTAAAATGGAGGCTTTGCTGGAAGAGGAGCCAGTGTAGGTCAGAGAGCACAGGGGGTGATAGAGGAACGGGACTGGGTGTGTGTTAATATAGGTCAGTGAGCACAGAGGGTGATAGAGGAACGGGACTGGGTGTGTGTTAATATAGGTCAGTGAGCACAGGGGGGTGATAGAGGAACGGGACTGGGTGTGTGTTAATATAGGTCAGTGAGCACAGTGGGTGATAGAGGAACGGGACTGGGTGTGTGTTAATATAGGTCAGTGAGCACAGGGGGTGATAGAGGAACGGGACTGGGTGTGTGTTAATGTAGGTCAGTGAGCACAGAGGGTGATAGAGGAACGGGACTGGGTGTGTGTTAATGTAGGTCAGTGAGCACAGGGGGTGATAGAGGAACGGGACTGGGTGTGTGTTAATGTAGGTCAGTGAGCACAGAGGGTGATAGAGGAACGGGACTGGGTGTGTGTTAATGTAGGTCAGTGAGCACAGGGGGTGATAGAGGAACGGGACTGGGTGTGTGTTAATGTAGGTCAGTGAGCACAGGGGGTGATAGAGGAACGGGACTGGGTGTGTGTTAATATAGGTCAGTGAGCACAGGGGGTGAACAAGGAACGGGACTGGGTGTGTGTTAGTGTCGGTCAGTGAGCACAGGGGGTGATAGAGGAACGGGACTGGGTGTGTGTTAATATAGGTCAGTGAGCACAGGGGGTGATAGAGGAACGGGACTGGGTGTGTGTTAGTGTAGGTCAGTGAGCACAGGGGGTGATAGAGGAACGGGACTGGGTGTGTGTTAATATAGGTCAGAGAGCACAGGGGGGTGATAGAGGAACGGGACTGGGTGTGTGTTAATATAGGTCAGTGAGCACAGTGGGTGATAGAGGAACGGGACTGGGTGTGTGTTAATATAGGTCAGTGAGCACAGTGGGTGATAGAGGAACGGGACTGGGTGTGTGTTAATGTACGTCAGTGAGCACAGTGGGTGATAGAGGAATGGGACTGGGTGTGTGTTAATATAGGTCAGTGAGCACAGTGGGTGATAGAGGAACGGGACTGGGTGTGTGTTAATATAGGTCAGAGAGCACAGGGGGTGATAGAGGAACGCGACTGGGTGTGTGTTAATATAGGTCAGTGAGCACAGGGGGTGATAGAGGAATGGGACTGGGTGTGTGTTAATATAGGTCAGTGAGCACAGAGGGTGATAGAGGAACGGGACTGGGTGTGTGTTAATATAGGTCAGTGAGCACAGGGGGTGATAGAGGAAGGGGACTGGGTGTGTGTTAATGTAGGTCAGTGAGCACAGTGGGTGATAGAGGAACGGGACTGGGTGTGTGTTAATATAGGTCAGTGAGCACAGGGGGTGATAGAGGAATGGGACTGGGTGTGTGTTAATATAGGTCAGTGAGCACAGGGGGTGATAGAGGAACGGGACTGGGTGTGTGTTAATATAGGTCAGTGAGCACAGGGGGTGATAGAGGAACGGGACTGGGTGTGTGTTAATATAGGTCAGTGAGCACAGGGGGTGATAGAGGAACGGGACTGGGTGTGTGTTAATATAGGTCAGTGAGCACAGGGGGTGATAGAGGAACGGGACTGGGTGTGTGTTAATATAGGTCAGTGAGCACAGGGGGTGATAGAGGAACGGGACTGGGTGTGTGTTAATATAGGTCAGAGAGCACAGGGGGTGATAGAGGAACGCGACTGGGTGTGTGTTAGTGTAGGTCAGTGAGCACAGGGGGTGATAGAGGAACGGGATTGGGTGTGTGTTAATATAGGTCAGAGAGCACAGGGGGTGATAGAGGAACGGGACTGGGTGTGTGTTAATATAGGTCAGAGAGCACAGGGGGTGATAGAGGAACGGGACTGGGTGTGTGTTAATATAAGTCAGTGAGCACAGGGGGTGATAGAGGAACGGGACTGGGTGTGTGTTAATATAGGTCAGAGAGCACAGGGGGTGATAGAGGAACGGGACTGGGTGTGTGTTAATATAGGTCAGTGAGCACAGGCGGTGATAGAGGAATGGGACTGTGTGTGTGTTAATATAGGTCAGTGAGCACAGGGGGTGATAGAGGAACGGGACTGGGTGTGTGTTAATATAGGTCAGTGAGCACAGGCGGTGATAGAGGAATGGGACTGTGTGTGTGTTAATATAGGTCAGTGAGCACAGGGGGTGATAGAGGAACGGGACTGGGTGTGTGTTAATATAGGTCAGTGAGCACAGTGGGTGATAGAGGAACGGGACTGGGTGTGTGTTAATATAGGTCAGTGAGCACAGGGGGTGATAGAGGAACGGGACTGGGTGTGTGTTAATATAGGTCAGTGAGCACAGGGGGTGATAGAGGAACGGGACTGGGTGTGTGTTAATATAGGTCAGTGAGCACAGGGGGGTGATAGAGGAACGGGACTGGGTGTGTGTTAATATAGGTCAGAGAGCACAGGGGGGTGACAGAGGAACGGGACTGGGTGTGTGTTAATATAGGTCAGAGAGCACAGGCGGTGATAGAGGAACGGGACTGGGTGTGTGTTAATATAGGTCAGTGAGCACAGGGGGTGATAGAGGAACGGGACTGGGTGTGTGTTAATATAGGTCAGAGAGCACAGGGGGTGATAGAGGAACGGGACTGGGTGTGTGTTAATATAGGTCAGTGAGCACAGGGGGGTGATAGAGGAACGGGACTGGGTGTGTGTTAATATAGGTCAGAGAGCACAGGGGGGTGATAGAGGAACGGGACTGGGTGTGTGTTAATATAGGTCAGTGAGCACAGGGGGGTGATAGAGGAACGGGACTGGGTGTGTGTTAATATAGGTCAGTGAGCACAGGGGGTGATAGAGGAACGGGACTGGGTGTGTGTTAATATAGGTCAGAGAGCACAGGGGGTGATAGAGGAATGGGACTGGGTGTGTGTTAATATAGGTCAGTGAGCACAGGGGGTGATAGAGGAACGGGACTGGGTGTGTGTTAATATAGGTCAGAGAGCACAGGGGGTGATAGAGGAACGGGACTGGGTGTGTGTTAATATAGGTCAGAGAGCACAGGGGGGTGACAGAGGAACGGGACTGGGTGTGTGTTAGTGTAGGTCAGTGAGCACAGGGGGGTGATAGAGGAACGGGACTGGGTGTGTGTTAATATAGGTCAGAGAGCACAGGGGGGTGACAGAGGAACGGGACTGGGTGTGTGTTAATATAGGTCAGTGAGCACAGGGGGTGATAGAGGAACGGGACTGGGTGTGTGTTAATATAGGTCAGAGAGCACAGGGGGGTGATAGAGGAACGCGACTGGGTGTGTGTTAATATAGGTCAGAGAGCACAGGGGGTGATAGAGGAACGGGACTGGGTGTGTGTTAATATAGGTCAGTGAGCACAGGGGGGTGATAGAGGAACGGGACTGGGTGTGTGTTAATATAGGTCAGAGAGCACAGGGGGGTGATAGAGGAACGGGACTGGGTGTGTGTTAATATAGGTCAGAGAGCACAGTGGGTGATAGAGGAACGGGACTGGGTGTGTGTTAATATAGGTCAGAGAGCACAGGGGGGTGACAGAGGAACGGGACTGGGTGTGTGTTAGTGTAGGTCAGTGAGCACAGGGGGTGATAGAGGAACGGGACTGGGTGTGTGTTAATATAGGTCAGAGAGCACAGGGGGGTGACAGAGGAACGGGACTGGGTGTGTGTTAGTGTAGGTCAGTGAGCACAGGGGGGTGATAGAGGAACGGGACTGGGTGTGTGTTAATATAGGTCAGAGAGCACAGGGGGGTGACAGAGGAACGGGACTGGGTGTGTGTTAGTGTAGGTCAGTGAGCACAGGGGGTGATAGAGGAACGGGACTGGGTGTGTGTTAATATAGGTCAGAGAGCACAGGGGGTGATAGAGGAACGGGACTGGGTGTGTGTTAATATAGGTCAGTGAGCACAGGGGGTGATAGAGGAACGGGACTGGGTGTGTGTTAATATAGGTCAGAGAGCACAGGGGGTGATAGAGGAACGGGACTGGGTGTGTGTTAATATAGGTCAGTGAGCACAGGGGGTGATAGAGGAACGGGACTGGGTGTGTGTTAATATAGGTCAGTGAGCACAGTGGGTGATAGAGGAACGGGACTGGGTGTGTGTTAATATAGGTCAGTGAGCACAGGGGGTGATAGAGGAACGGGACTGGGTGTGTGTTAATATAGGTCAGTGAGCACAGGGGGGTGTTAGAGGAACGGGACTGGGTGTGTGTTAATATAGGTCAGTGAGCACAGGGGGTGATAGAGGAACGGGACTGGGTGTGTGTTAATATAGGTCAGAGAGCACAGGGGGTGATAGAGGAATGGGACTGGGTGTGTGTTAATATAGGTCAGTGAGCACAGGGGGTGATAGAGGAACGGGACTGGGTGTGTGTTAATATAGGTCAGTGAGCACAGGGGGTGATAGAGGAACGGGACTGGGTGTGTGTTAATATAGGTCAGAGAGCACAGGGGGTGATAGAGGAACGGGACTGGGTGTGTGTTAATATAGGTCAGAGAGCACAGGGGGGTGACAGAGGAACGGGACTGGGTGTGTGTTAATATAGGTCAGTGAGCACAGGGGGTGATAGAGGAACGGGACTGGGTGTGTGTTAATATAGGTCAGAGAGCACAGGGGGGTGATAGAGGAACGCGACTGGGTGTGTGTTAATATAGGTCAGAGAGCACAGGGGGTGATAGAGGAACGGGACTGGGTGTGTGTTAATATAGGTCAGAGAGCACAGGGGGGTGATAGAGGAACGGGACTGGGTGTGTGTTAATATAGGTCAGAGAGCACAGGGGGTGATAGAGGAACGGGACTGGGTGTGTGTTAATATAGGTCAGAGAGCACAGGGGGGTGATAGAGGAACGGGACTGGGTGTGTGTTAATATAGGTCAGTGAGCACAGGGGGTGATAGAGGAACGGGACTGGGTGTGTGTTAATATAGGTCAGTGAGCACAGTGGGTGATAGAGGAACGGGACTGGGTGTGTGTTAATATAGGTCAGTGTGCACAGTGGGGTGATAGAGGAACGGGACTGGGTGTGTGTTAATATAGGTCAGAGAGCACAGGGGGTGATAGAGGAACGGGACTGGGTGTGTGTTAATATAGGTCAGTGAGCACAGTGGGTGATAGAGGAACGGGACTGGGTGTGTGTTAATATAGGTCAGTGAGCACAGGGGGTGATAGAGGAACGGGACTGGGTGTGTGTTAATATAGGTCAGTGAGCACAGGGGGTGATAGAGGAACGGGACTGGGTGTGTGTTATATAGGTCAGAGAGCACAGGGGGTGATAGAGGAACGGGACTGGGTGTGTGTTAATATAGGTCAGAGAGCACAGGGGGGTGACAGAGGAACGGGACTGGGTGTGTGTTAATATAGGTCAGAGAGCACAGGGGGTGACAGAGGAACGGGACTGGGTGTGTGTTAGTGTAGGTCAGTGAGCACAGGGGGGTGATAGAGGAACGGGACTGGGTGTGTGTTAATATAGGTCAGTGAGCACAGGGGGTGACAGAGGAACGGGACTGGGTGTGTGTTAGTGTAGGTCAGTGAGCACAGGGGGGTGATAGAGGAACGGGACTGGGTGTGTGTTAATATAGGTCAGAGAGCACAGGGGGGTGACAGAGGAACGGGACTGGGTGTGTGTTAATATAGGTCAGAGAGCACAGGGGGTGATAGAGGAACGGGACTGGGTGTGTGTTAATATAGGTCAGAGAGCACAGGGGGGTGACAGAGGAACGGGACTGGGTGTGTGTTAGTGTAGGTCAGTGAGCACAGGGGGGTGATAGAGGAACGGGACTGGGTGTGTGTTAATATAGGTCAGAGAGCACAGGGGGGTGATAGAGGAACGGGACTGGGTGTGTGTTAATATAGGTCAGAGAGCACAGGGGGTGATAGAGGAACGGGACTGGGTGTGTGTTAATATAGGTCAGAGAGCACAGGGGGGTGACAGAGGAACGCGACTGGGTGTGTGTTAATATAGGTCAGAGAGCACAGGGGGTGATAGAGGAACGGGACTGGGTGTGTGTTAATATAGGTCAGTGGGCACAGGGGGGTGATAGAGGAACGGGACTGGGTGTGTGTTAATATAGGTCAGAGAGCACAGGGGGTGATAGAGGAATGGGACTGGGTGTGTGTTAATATAGGTCAGAGAGCACAGGGGGTGATAGAGGAACGGGACTGGGTGTGTGTTAATATAGGTCAGTGGGCACAGGGGGGTGATAGAGGAACGGGACTGGGTGTGTGTTAATATAGGTCAGTGAGCACAGGGGGGTGATAGAGGAACGGGACTGGGTGTGTGTTAATATAGGTCAGTGAGCACAGGGGGTGACAGAGGAACGGGACTGGGTGTGTGTTAGTGTAGGTCAGTGAGCACAGGGGGTGATAGAGGAACGGGACTGGGTGTGTGTTAATATAGGTCAGTGAGCACAGGGGGTGATAGAGGAACGGGACTGGGTGTGTGTTAGTGTAGGTCAGTGAGCACAGGGGGTGATAGAGGAACGGGACTGGGTGTGTGTTAATATAGGTCAGTGAGCACAGGGGGGTGATAGAGGAACGGGACTGGGTGTGTGTTAATATAGGTCAGTGAGCACAGGGGGTGATAGAGGAACGGGACTGGGTGTGTGTTAATATAGGTCAGTGAGCACAGGGGGGTGATAGAGGAACGGGACTGGGTGTGTGTTAATATAGGTCAGTGAGCACAGGGGGTGACAGAGGAACGGGACTGGGTGTGTGTTAGTGTAGGTCAGTGAGCACAGGGGGTGATAGAGGAACGGGACTGGGTGTGTGTTAATATAGGTCAGTGAGCACAGGGGGTGATAGAGGAACGGGACTGGGTGTGTGTTAGTGTAGGTCAGTGAGCACAGGGGGTGATAGAGGAACGGGACTGGGTGCGAGTTAGGATACGGGGCAGCAGAGTTTCGGATGAACTCAAGTTTACGAAGAGTAGAATGTGGGAGATCAGCCAGGAGTGCGTTGGAACAGTCAAGTCTACAGGTAAGGAAGTTATGAATTGAGGGTTTCAGCAGCTGATGAGCTGAGACGGGGTGAAGTCGGGCGATGTTACAGAGGTGGAAATGGTCAGTCTTAGCGATGCTGCGGATATGAGGTCAGAAGCTCATTTCGGGGTCAAATGTGACATTGAGGTTGCAAACAAACTGGTTTAATCTCAGACTGTTGCCAGGGAGAGGGATGGAGTCAGTAACTAGGGAATGAAGTTTGGAGCAGGGACAGAAAACAATGGCTTCAATTTTCCCAATATTTAAGTGGAGAAAATTTCTGCTTATCCGGTATTGGATGTCGGATGAACAGTCCGCCAACCCAAACCCACATGGTGTCAATACCAGTTGTGATGTCACCAATAATGCAGGTTCCCCTCCAATTGCGCCTCCCATTCCCTCACCCAGGGTCCTGAGGCCAAGTCCAGAGCCTGTGTAACTTCTTGATCTGAGACCAAGCTGAAGGCTCGCAGCCTGAGCCTTGCTGACAGTATAGCTCAGTGCTTGATTGTACACTTACCGACACAGAGAGGGGAACGTGTGGTTGATACCTTCACCTTGGGTGGAATTTGATAAGGAACAGACCTGACGTTAATTACAAAGACAGAATATAGATTATAAATAAATAAAGTGAACATTCCCATTAGCTGCCGTGACCTATAATTATTTCATAACTTTCTTTTTTTTAAAATTGTAATTCAGCTGAGTTTCACCAGCAGACTGTCACTGAGCTGTGAAATTGTCAGAATAAATCTAACCAATTGTGACAGACAGATACCTACCACCTTCCAGCAAGCCAACAAAGGGTTAACCCTTTCCTGCATCTGTTCAACAACCCTAACCCTAACCCCCAACCCCTAACGCTAACCCTAACCCTAACCAAAACCCCTAACCCTGGCCCATAACTTTAACCCCAGCCCTAACCCAAATCCCTAACCCTAACATACCTAACCATAACTCTAACCCTAACAACTAACCATCATCACTAACCTTGAACCCTAATCCTAACCGCTAACCATTAACCCTAACCATTGACTCTAACCCTAACCACCAACCCTAACCACTAACACTGACCACTAACCATTAACCCCAACCCCTAACCCTAACCATTGACCCTAACTGCTAACCATTAACTCCTAACCATAAACCCTCACCTTAACCTCGAGCATAACCCAATCGCTAACCAATAACCCTAATCCTAAACCTTAACTCCTAAGCACTAATCCTGAAAGGTTAGGTGTGCTCCCCTTCACTCCCCACCACTGATGGTCCTGAGTCTAACAGCCCAGGATGATCCCAAGTAGAAATGATTGGGAGCTGAAGTCAGAATCAAAAGTTGCCGAAATGGGGGGAGGGGCTGACAGAGAGGAACCTGCTTCATAAAGGACTGAAAAATCGAGAGATCTGGAGAATACATGATAGGAGAGAGAGAGAGACAGACAGAGAGAGAGAGACAGAGACAGAGAGAGACAGAGAGATACAGAGAGAGAGAGAGAGAGAGAGAGACAGAGAGAGAGAGACAGAGAGAGAGAGAGAGAGAGACAGAGAGAGAGAGACAGAGACAGAGAGAGACAGAGAGAGAGAGAGAGAGAGACAGAGAGAGAGAGACAGAGAGAGAGAGAGAGAGAGAGAGACAGAGAAAGATGCAGAGAGAGTGAGACGGAGATACAGAGAGAGACAAAGCAACAGAGACAGAGACAGAGAGAAAGAGAGATTTTCTATCACAGTCCGTATTCCTCACACCCCCACCCCACATTCCGAGGAGGTCCTGTGGGAAAGAGCTCCATCTCGTGGCCGAGACCCAATGGGTTGGGCACTGACAACAAGCCTGATAGATAAGCACGGGAGGGGGCATCATGTAACTGATGGGGAGGGCTGTCTGGTTCTGCCTTGCTTTCCAGGCACACGGCCTCTCGGTTAACCCTTTAATCACTGTGTGACTCTTTCTGTCACTGTGTAAAAACCCCAAAACAGCAGGGAGCCGTGCGAGGTTTCTGCTTAGCTCCTCTACCCAGCCCCCTCCCTGGAATACACTCAGAAACCAGACAATGGGGAGACGGTGGTGCAGTGGTAATGTCACTGAGATAGTAATCCAGAGGCCCAGGCTAATGACCTGGGGACACGGGTTCAAATCCCACCACAGCAACTGGTGGAGTGAAATTCAATTAATTAATTAATGCTTATCTGAAATTGAAAACTAGTCTCAGCAATGGTGCCATCAAACTATCATTGATTGTCAGAAAAACCCATCTAGTTTCTAATGTCCTTTAGGGAAGGAAATCTGCCATCCTCACCTGGTCTGGCCTACATGTGACTCCAGACCCACAGCGATGTGGTCGACTCTTAACTGCCCTCTGAAATGGCCTATCAAGTCACTCAGTTGTCAAGAGCAATTAGGGATGGGCAACAAATGCTGGCCTTGCCAGCGAGACCCACATCCCATGAAAGAATGAAAAGCATCAAGCCTCGAGACAGATGGACTGGAGAGAGAGAGAGTGGTCTGAGACAGTGGGACAGTGAGAGAAGGGGAGATGTGGCAGCAGTGAACCATCAGATTGATTGGGTGATGTGACTCCTGAAAAATGACACAAACTCACTGATCCGGTAAAAGAAGGATCCCAAACGGGTGACACTGTGAGGCTTCAACAACAAAATAACACATCGTGCGCTGTGTTAAATCAATGGAATCTGCCAGACAGAAACAGGTCATTCAGCCCAACCAATCTGTGCTGGTGTTTACCCGACATCACCAAACAGTCCGAATCCAATTCACCCACCCTATTCCCATATCCCTTCAATTCATTTTCCTTCAATGCCCTCTTAATCTCAATGTTGAGTTAATGTCTGCCTCAAACACTGACTCTGGAAGTGAATCCCAAAGACTCTCACTCTCTTCTGGAACACAAAGGGCCTGGTCTAAGGCCTGCTAAAGCCGGGAGGTGTCGAACTGAGGGCCTGGTCTAAGGCCTGCTAAAACCGGGAGGTGTCGAACTGAGGGCCTGGTCTAAGGCCTGCTAAAGCCGGGAGGTGTTGAACTGAGGGCCTGGTCTAAGGCCTGCTAAAACCGGGAGGTGTCGAACTGAGGGCCTGGTCTAAGGCCTGCTAAAGCCGGGAGGTGTCGAACTGAGGGCCTGGTCTAAGGCCTGCTAAAGCCGGGAGGTGTCGAACTGAGGGCCTGGTCTAAGGCCTGCTAAAGCCGGGAGGTGTCGAACTGAGGGCCTGGTCTAAGGCCTGCTAAAGCTGGGAGGTGTCGAACTGAGGGCCTGGTCTAAGGCCTGCTAAAGCTGGGAGGTGTCGAACTGAGGGCCTGGTCTAAGGCCTGCTAAAGCTGGGAGGTGTCGAACTGAGGGCCTGGTCTAAGGCCTGCTAAAGCCAGGAGGTGTCGAACTGAGGGCCTGCTAAAGCCAGGAGGTGTCGAACTGAGGGCCTGCTAAAGCCGGGAGGTGTCGAACAGAGGGCCTGGTCTAAGGCCTGCTAAAGCCGGGAGGTGTCGAACAGAGGGCCTGGTCTAAGGCCTGCTAAAGCCGGGAGGTGTCGAACTGAGGGCCTGGTCTAAGGCCTGCTAAAGCCGGGAGGTGTCGAACTGAGGGCCTGGTCTAAGGCCTGCTAAAGCCAGGAGGTGTCGAACTGAGGGCCTGCTAAAGCCGGGAGGTGTCGAACAGAGGGCCTGGTCTAAGGCCTGCTAAAGCCGGGAGGTGTCGAACAGAGGGCCTGGTCTAAGGCCTGCTAAAGCCGGGAGGTGTCAAACTGAGGGCCTGGTCTAAGGCCTGCTAAAGCCGGGAGGTGTCGAACTAAGATACTGAGGTATTCTGTGCTCAATACCTGAGGTCATAGATTTTTAAATAATTTCCAAAGGAGCAAGAAGGGAAATAATGAGAAATTCTTTCAGAGAGAGAACACACTACCTGAAAGTGTGATGGAATCAGATTCCATGGGACCTTTCAGAGCTGAAGAGGGCTAAGTTGCAGGTTCAAGGGGAAAGAGCAGGGGGGAGTGGGACTAATTGGATAGCTCTATCACAGAGCTAGCACAGACACGATGAGTCAAATGGCTGTCTTCTGTGCTGTTAGATTCTATGAACCTACCTGGGAAGTGATCACAAATTCAGGCCGAAAAAAGCCTTTCCATTTTTTTCCTAAAGGTTCCAGATTTAAATTTCCGGGATAATTTCAGAGATGTGGTAAGAAGACGTGGAACTGTTTATCTCCATCCATGAGGTGACGGGGGTGCGAAGGGGGAAACGACAATGAGGTGGTGTGCGACAAGGAGTGTGGCCATAACTGGAGCTGATCGGAGTGGAGTTGAATGAAGCCTGAGTGCAGAGAGCAGACACCAGCACAGCTGTGAGGCTGAGGCATTAGTTAATAGTTTACTGCTGGGAAATGATTGAAATTAGGTCTTGGTGACTGTCCAGGGTGCAAATGTAAACTAGAAGATTTACTGAGTATTGATTAATCAGCAGCTTCACAGCAGAGTAATGAAGATCTTGGAGACTCATTCAGCACAAAGGTGAACAAGATAAACTTATAGTTCATGAACCACAGGAATCTCAAACACAAGATCTAAATAACAGATACCTGGGAGTGAGTTACAGACTGGAATCTAATCGAGGGGTTTGGGAGATTTATATACAGAATAACAGATACCCGGGAGTGAGTTACAGACTGGAATCTAATCGAGGGGTTTGGGAGATTTATATATAGAATAACAGATACCTGGGAGTGAGTTACAGACTGAAATCTAATCGAAAGGTTCGGGGGTTTATATATAGAATAACAGATACCAGGGAGTGAGTTACAAACTGGAATCTAATCGAGGGGTTCAGGGGGTTTATATATAGAATAACAGATACCCGGGAGTGAGTTGCAGACTGGAATCTAATCGAGGGGTTCAGGGGGTTTATATATAGAATAACAGATACCCGGGAGTGAGTTACAGACTGGAATCGAATCAAGGGGTTTGGGAGATTTATATATAGAATAACAGATACCCGGGAGTGAGTTACAGACTGGAATATAATCGAGGGGTTCAGGGGGTTTATTTATAGAATAACAGATACCCGGGAGTGAGTTACAGACTGGAATCTAATCGAGGGGTTCGGGGATTTATATATAGAATAACAGATACCCGGGAGTGAGTTACAGACTGGAATCTAATCGAGGGGCTCGGGGAGTTTATATATAGAATAACAGATACCCGGGAGTGAGTTACAGACTGGAATCTAATCGAGGGGTTCAGGGGGTTTATTTATAGAATAACAGATACCCGGGAGTGAGTTACAGACTGGAATCTAACCGAGGGTCTCGGGGGGTTTATATATAGAATAACAGATACCCGGGAGTGAGTTACAGACTGGAATCTAATCGAGGGGCTCGGGGGGTTTATATATAGAATAACAGATACCCGGGAGTGAGTTACAGACTGGAATCTAATCGAGGGGCTCGGGGGGTTTATATACAGAATAACAGATACCCGGGAGTGAGTTACAGACTGGAATCTAATCGAGGGATTCAAGGGCGTTTATATATAGAATAACAGATACCTGGGAGTGAGTTACAAACTGGACTCTAATTGAGGGGTTCGGGAGGTTTATATATAGAATAACAGATACACGGGAGTGAGTTACAGACTGGAATCTAATCGAGGGGTTCAGGGGGTTTATTTATAGAATAACAGATACCCGGGAGTGAGTTACAGACTGGAATCTAATCGAGGGGCTCGGGGGTTTAATATATAGAATAACAGATACCCGGGAGTGAGTTACAGACTGGAATCTAATCGAGGGGCTCGGGGGGTTTATATATAGAATAACAGATACCCGGGAGTGAGTTACAGACTGGAATCTAATCGAGGGGTTCAGGGGGTTTATTTATAGAATAACAGATACGCGGGAGTGAGTTACAGACTGGAATCTAATCGAGGGGTTCGGGGATTTATATATAGAATAACAGATACCCGGGAGTGAGTTACAGACTGGAATCTAATCGAGGGTCTCGGGGGGTTTATATATAGAATAACAGATACCCGGGAGTGAGTTACAGACTGGAATCTAATCGAGGGGCTCGGGGGGTTTATTTATAGAAGAACAGATACCCGGGAGTGAGTTACAGACTGGAATCTAATCGAGGGGCTCGGGGGGTTTATATACAGAATAACAGATACCCGGGAGTGAGTTACAGACTGGAATCTAATCGAGGCGTTCGGGGGGTTTATACATAGAATAACAGATACCCGGGAGTGAGTTACAGACTGGAATCTAATCGAGGGATTCAAGGGCGTTTATATATAGAATAACAGATACCTGGGAGTGAGTTACAAACTGGACTCTAATTGAGGGGTTCGGGGGGTTTATATATAGAATAACAGATACACGGGAGTGAGTTACAGACTGGAATCTAATCGAGGGGTTCAGGGGGTTTATTTATAGAATAACAGATACCCGGGAGTGAGTTACAAACTGGAATCTAATCGAGGGGTTCGGGGGTTTATATATAGAATAACAGATACCCGGGAGTGAGTTACAGACTGGAATCTAATCGAGGGGTTCAGGGGGTTTATTTATAGAATAACAGATACCCGGGAGTGAGTTACAAACTGGAATCTAATCGAGGGGTTCGGGGGTTTATATATAGAATAACAGATACCCGGGGGTGAGTTACAGACTGGAATCTAATCAAGGGGTTCAGGCAGGGGGTTTATATATAGAATAACAGATACCCGGGAGTGAGTTACAAACTGGAATCTAATCGAGGGGTTCGGGGGTTTATATATAGAATAACAGATACCCGGGAGTGAGTTACAGACTGGAATCTAATCGAGGGGTTCAGGCAGGGTGTTTATATATAGAATAACAGATACCTGGGAGTGAGTTACAGACTGGAATCTAATCGAGGGGTTCAGGCAGGGTGTTTATATATAGAATAACAGATACCTGGGAGTGAGTTACAGACTGGAATCTAATCGAGGGGTTCTGGCAGGGTGTTTATATATAGAATAACAGATACCTGGGAGTGAGTTACAGACTGGAATCTAATCGAGGGGTTCAGGCAGGGTGTTTATATATAGAATAACAGATACCTGGGAGTGAGTTACAGACTGGAATCTAATCGAGGGGTTCAGGCAGGGTGTTTATATATAGAATAACAGATACCTGGGAGTGAGTTACAGACTGGAATCTAATCGAGGGGTTCAGGCAGGGTGTTTATATATAGAATAACAGATACCCGGGAGTGAGTTACAGACTGGAATCTAATCGAGGGGTTCAGGCAGGGGGTTTATATATAGAATAACAGATACCCGGGAGTGAGTTACAGACTGGAATCTAATCGAGGGGTTTGGGGGGGGTTAATATATAGAATAACAGATACCCGGGAGTGAGTTACAGACTGGAATCTAATCAAGGGGTTCAGGCAGGGGGTTTATATATAGAATAACAGATACCCGGGAGTGAGTTACAGACTGGAATCTAATCGAGGGGTTTGGGGGGGTTTATATATAGAATAACAGATACCTGGGAGTGAGTTACAGACTGGAATCTAATCAAGGGGTTCAGGCAGGGGGTTTATATATAGAATAACAGATACCCGGGAGTGAGTTACAGACTGGAATCTAATCGAGGGGTTTGGGGGGGTTTATATATAGAATAACAGATACCCGGGAGTGAGTTACAGACTGGAATCTAATCGAGGGGTTCAGGCAGGGGGTTTATGTATAGAATAACAGATACCCGGGAGTGAGTTACAGACTGGAATCTAATCGAGGGGTTTGGGGGGGGTTTAAAATAGAATAACAGATACCCGGGAGTGAGTTACAGACTGGAATCTAATCAAGGGGTTCAGGCAGGGGGTTTATATATAGAATAACAGATACCCGGGAGTGAGTTACAGACTGGAATCTAATCGAGGGGTTCAGGGGGTTTATTTATAGAATAACAGATACCCGGGAGTGAGTTACAGACTGGAATCTAATCGAGGGGTTCGGGCATTTATATATAGAATAACAGATACCCGGGAGTGAGTTACAGACTGGAATCTAATCGAGGGGCTCGGGGGGTTTATATATAGAATAACAGATACCCGGGAGTGAGTTACAGACTGGAATCTAATCGAGGGGTTCAGGGGGTTTATTTATAGAATAACAGATACCCGGGAGTGAGTTACAGACTGGAATCTAATCGAGGGGCTCGGGGGGTTTATATATAGAATAACAGATACCCGGGAGTGAGTTACAGACTGGAATCTAATCGAGGGGCTCGGGGGGTTTATATATAGAATAACAGATACCCGGGAGTGAGTTACAGACTGGAATCTAATCGAGGGGTTCAGGGGGTTTATTTATAGAATAACAGATACGCGGGAGTGAGTTACAGACTGGAATCTAATCGAGGGGTTCGGGGATTTATATATAGAATAACAGATACCCGGGAGTGAGTTACAGACTGGAATCTAATCGAGGGTCTCGGGGGGTTTATATATAGAATAACAGATACCCGGGAGTGAGTTACAGACTGGAATCTAATCGAGGGGCTCGGGGGGTTTATATATAGAATAACAGATACCCGGGAGTGAGTTACAGACTGGAATCTAATCGAGGGGTTTGGGAGATTTATATACAGAATAACAGATACCCGGGAGTGAGTTACAGACTGGAATCTAATCGAGGGGCTCGGGGGGTTTATATACAGAATAACAGATACCCGGGAGTGTGTTACAGACTGGAATCTAATCGAGGGATTCAAGGGCGTTTATATATAGAATAACAGATACCTGGGAGTGAGTTACAAACTGGACTCTAATTGAGGGGTTCGGGGGGTTTATATATAGAATAACAGATACACGGGAGTGAGTTACAGACTGGAATCTAATCGAGGGGTTCAGGGGGTTTATTTATAGAATAACAGATACCCGGGAGTGAGTTACAAACTGGAATCTAATCGAGGGGTTCGGGGGTTTATATATAGAATAACAGATACCCGGGGGTGAGTTACAGACTGGAATCTAATCAAGGGGTTCAGGCAGGGGGTTTATATATAGAATAACAGATACCCGGGAGTGAGTTACAAACTGGAATCTAATCGAGGGGTTCGGGGGTTTATATATAGAATAACAGATACCCGGGAGTGAGTTACAGACTGGAATCTAATCGAGGGGTTCAGGCAGGGTGTTTATATATAGAATAACAGATACCTGGGAGTGAGTTACAGACTGGAATCTAATCGAGGGGTTCAGGCAGGGTGTTTATATATAGAATAACAGATACCTGGGAGTGAGTTACAGACTGGAATCTAATCGAGGGGTTCTGGCAGGGTGTTTATATATAGAATAACAGATACCTGGGAGTGAGTTACAGACTGGAATCTAATCGAGGGGTTCAGGCAGGGTGTTTATATATAGAATAACAGATACCTGGGAGTGAGTTACAGACTGGAATCTAATCGAGGGGTTCAGGCAGGGTGTTTATATATAGAATAACAGATACCTGGGAGTGAGTTACAGACTGGAATCTAATCGAGGGGTTCAGGCAGGGTGTTTATATATAGAATAACAGATACCTGGGAGTGAGTTACAGACTGGAATCTAATCGAGGGGTTCAGGCAGGGTGTTTATATATAGAATAACAGATACCTGGGAGTGAGTTACAGACTGGAATCTAATTGAGGGGTTCAGGGGGTATATATATAGAATAACAGATACCCGGGAGTGAGTTACAGACTGGAATCTAATCGAGGGGTTTGGGGGGGGTTTATATATAGAATAACAGATACCCGGGAGTGAGTTACAGACTGGAATCTAATCAAGGGGTTCAGGCAGGGGGTTTATATATAGAATAACAGATACCTGGGAGTGAGTTACAGACTGGAATCTAATCGAGGGGTTCAGGCAGGGTGTTTATATATAGAATAACAGATACCCGGGAGTGAGTTACAGACTGGAATCTAATCGAGGGGTTTGGGGGGGGTTTATATATAGAATAACAGATACCCGGGAGTGAGTTACAGACTGGAATCTAATCGAGGGGTTTGGGGGGGTTTATATATAGAATAGCAGATACCTGGGAGGGAGTTACAGACTGGAATCTAATCAAGGGGTTCAGGCAGGGGGTTTATATATAGAATAACAGATACCCGGGAGTGAATTACAGACTGGAATCTAATCGAGGGGTTCGGGGGGTTTATATATAGAATAACAGAGACCCGGGAGTGAGTTACAGACTGGAATCTAATCGAGGGGTTCAGGCAGGGGGTTTATATATAGAATAACAGATACCCGGGAGTGAGTTACAGACTGGAATCTAATCGAGGGGTTTGGGGGGGGTTTAAAATAGAATAACAGATACCCGGGAGTGAGTTACAAACTGGAATCTAATCAAGGGGTACAGGCAGGGGGTTTATATATAGAATAACAGATACCCGGGAGTGAGTTACAGACTGGAATCTAATCGAGGGGTTTGGGGGGGGTTTATATATAGAATAACAGATACCTGGGAGTGAGTTACAGACTGGAGTCTAATCAAGGGGTTCAGGCAGGGGGTTTATATATAGAATAACAGATACCCGGGAGTGAGTTACAGACTGGAATCTAATCAAGGGGTTCAGGGGGTTTAGAGATAGAATAACAGATACCTGGGAGTGAGTTACAGACTGGAATCTAATTGAGGGGTTCAGGCAGGGTGTTTATATATAGAATAACAGATACCCGGGAGTGAGTTACAAACTGGAATCTAATTGAGGGGTTCAGGGGGTATATATATAGAATAACAGATACCCAGGAGTGAGTTACAGACTGGAATCTAATCAAGGGGTTCAGGCAGGGTGTTTATATACAGAATAACAGATACTCAGGAGTGAGTTACAGACTGGAATCTAATCGAGGGGTTCGGGATGGTTTATATATAGAATAACAGATACTCAGGAGTGACTTACAGACTGGAATCTAATCAAGGGGTTCAGGCAGGGGGTTTATATATAGAATAACAGATACCCGGGAGTGAGTTACAAACTGGAATCTAATCGAGGGGTTCGGGGGTTTATATATAGAATAACAGATACCCGGGAGTGAGTTACAGACTGGAATCTAATCGAGGGGTTCAGGCAGGGTGTTTATATATAGAATAACAGATACCTGGGAGTAAGTTACAGACTGGAATCTAATCGATGGGTTCAGGGGGTTTAGAGATAGAATAACAGATACCTGGGAGTGAGTTACAGACTGGAATCTAATTGAGGGGTTCAGGCAGGGTGTTTATATATAGAATAACAGATACCTGGGAGTGAGTTACAGACTGGAATCTAATCGAGGGGTTCAGGCAGGGGGTTTACATATAGAATAACAGATACCCGGGAGTGAGTTACAAACTGGAATCTAATCGAGGGGTTCGGGGGTTTATATATAGAATAACAGATACCCGGGAGTGCGTTACAGACTGGAATCTAATCGAGGGGTTCGGGGGGTTTATATATAGAATAACAGATACCCGGGAGTGAGTTACAGACTGGAATCTAATCGAGGGATTCAGGCAGGGGGTTTATATATAGAATAACAGATACCCGGGAGTGAGTTACAGACTGGAATCTAATCGAGGGGTTTGGGGAGGGGTTTAAAATAGAATAACAGATACCCGGGAGTGAGTTACAGACTGGAATCTAATCAAGGGGTTCAGGCAGAGGGTTTATATATAGAATAACAGATACCCGGGAGTGAGTTACAGACTGGAATCTAATCGAGGGGTTTGGGGGGGGTTTATATATAGAATAACAGATACCTGGGAGTGAGTTACAGACTGGAATCTAATCAAGGGGTTCAGGCAGGGGGTTTATATATAGAATAACAGATACCCGGGAGTGAGTTACAGACTGGAATCTAATCGAGGGGTTCAGGGGGTTTAGAGATAGAATAACAGATACCTGGGAGTGAGTTACAGACTGGAATCTAATTGAGGGGTTCAGGCAGGGTGTTTATATATAGAATAACAGATACCTGGGAGTGAGTTACAGACTGGAATCAAATTGAGGGGTTCAGGCAGGGTGTTTATATATAGAATAACAGATACCCGGGAGTGAGTTACAAACTGGAATCTAATTGAGGGGTTCAGGGGGTATATATATAGAATAACAGATACCCAGGAGTGAGTTACAGACTGGAATCTAATCAAGGGGTTCAGGCAGGGTGTTTATATATAGAATAACAGATACCCGGGAGTGAGTTACAAACTGGAATCTAATTGAGGGGTTCAGGTGTTTATATATAGAATAACAGATACTCAGGAGTGAGTTACAGACTGGAATCTAATCGAGGGGTTCGGGATGGTTTATATATAGAATAACAGATACTCAGGAGTGAGTTACAGACTGGAATCTAATCGAGGGGTTCGAGGGGTTTATATATAGAATAACAGATACCCAGGAGTGAGTTACAGACTGGAATCTAATCAAGGGGTTCAGGCAGGGGGTTTATATATAGAATAACAGATACCCGGGAGTGAGTTACAAACTGGAATCTAATCGAGGGGTTCGGGGGTTTATATATAGAATAACAGATACCCGGGGCTGAGTTACAGACTGGAATCTAATCAAGGGGTTCAGGCAGGGGGTTTATATATAGAATAACAGATACCCGGGAGTGAGTTACAAACTGGAATCTAATCGAGGGGTTCGGGGGTTTATATATAGAATAACAGATACCCGGGAGTGAGTTACAGACTGGAATCTAATCGAGGGGTTCAGGCAGGGTGTTTATATATAGAATAACAGATACCTGGGAGTGAGTTACAGACTGGAATCTAATCGAGGGGTTCAGGCAGGGTGTTTATATATAGAATAACAGATACCTGGGAGTGAGTTACAGACTGGAATCTAATCGAGGGGTTCTGGCAGGGTGTTTATATATAGAATAACAGATACCTGGGAGTGAGTTACAGACTGGAATCTAATCGAGGGGTTCAGGCAGGGTGTTTATATATAGAATAACAGATACCTGGGAGTGAGTTACAGACTGGAATCTAATCGAGGGGTTCAGGCAGGGTGTTTATATATAGAATAACAGATACCTGGGAGTGAGTTACAGACTGGAATCTAATCGAGGGGTTCAGGCAGGGTGTTTATATATAGAATAACAGATACCCGGGAGTGAGTTACAGACTGGAATCTAATCGAGGGGTTCAGGCAGGGGTTTTATATATAGAATAACAGATACCCGGGAGTGAGTTACAGACTGGAATCTAATCGAGGGGTTTGGGGGGGGTTTATATATAGAATAACAGATACCCGGGAGAGAGTTACAGACTGGAATCTAATCAAGGGGTTCAGGCAGGGGGTTTATATATAGAATAACAGATACCCGGGAGTGAGTTACAGACTGGAATCTAATCGAGGGGTTTGGGGGGGGTTTATATATAGAATAACAGATACCTGGGAGTGAGTTACAGACTGGAATCTAATCGAGGGGTTTGGGGGGGGTTTATATATAGAATAACAGATACCCGGGAGTGAGTTACAGACTGGAATCTAATCGAGGGGTTTGGGGGGGTTTATATATAGAATAACAGATACCTGGGAGTGAGTTACAGACTGGAATCTAATCAAGGGGTTCAGGCAGGGGGTTTATATATAGAATAACAGATACCCGGGAGTGAGTTACAGACTGGAATCTAATCGAGGGGTTCAGGGGGTTTATATATGGAATAACAGATACCAGGGAGTGAGTTACAGACTGGAATCTAATCGAGGGGTTCGGGGGGTTTATATATAGAATAACAGATACCCGGGAGTGAGTTACAGGCTGGAATCTAATCGAGGGGTTCAGGCAGGGGGTTTATATATAGAATAACAGATACCCGGGAGTGAGTTACAGACTGGAATCTAATCGAGGGGTTTGGGGGGGGTTTAAAATAGAATAACAGATACCCGGGAGTGAGTTACAGACTGGAATCTAATCAAGGGGTTCAGGCAGGGGGTTTATATATAGAATAACAGATACCCGGGAGTGAGTTACAGACTGGAATCTAATCGAGGGGTTCAGGGGGTTTAGAGATAGAATAACAGATACCTGGGAGTGAGTTACAGACTGGAATCTAATTGAGGGGTTCAGGCAGGGTGTTTATATATAGAATAACAGATACCCGGGAGTGAGTTACAGACTGGAATCTAATCGAGGGGTTCAGGGAGTATATATATAGAATAACAGATACCTGGCAGTGAGTTACAGACTGGAATCTAATTGAGGGGTTCAGGCAGGGTGTTTATATATAGAATAACAGATACCCGGGAGTGAGTTACAAACTGGAATCTAATTGAGGGGTTCAGGGGGTATATATATAGAATAACAGATACCCAGGAGTGAGTTACAGACTGGAATCTAATCAAGGGGTTCAGCAGGGGGTTTATATACAGAATACCAGATACTCAGGAGTGAGTTACAGACTGGAATCTAATCGAGGGGTTCGGGATGGTTTATATATAGAATAACAGATACTCAGGAGTGACTTACAGACTGGAATCTAATCGAGGGGTTCGAGGGGTTTATATATAGAATAACAGATACCCAGGAGTGAGTTACAGACTGGAATCTAATCAAGGGGTTCAGCCAGGGGGTTTATATATAGAATAACAGATACCCGGGAGTGAGTTACAAACTGGAATCTAATCGAGGGGTTCGGGGGTTTATATATAGAATAACAGATACCCAGGAGTGAGTTACAGTCTGGAATCTAATCGAGGGGTTCAGGCAGGATGTTTATATATAGAATAACAGATACCTGGGAGTGAGTTACAGACTGGAATCTAATCGAGGGGTTTGGGGGGGGTTTATATATAGAATAACAGATACCCGGGAGTGAGTTACAGACTGGAATCTAATCGAGGGGTTCAGGGGGTTTAGAGATAGAATAACAGATACCTGGGAGTGAGTTACAGACTGGAATCTAATTGAGGGGTTCAGGCAGGGTGTTTATATATAGAATAACAGATACCTGGGAGTGAGTTACAGACTGGAATCTAATTGAGGGGTTCAGGCAGGGTGTTTATATATAGAATAACAGATACCTGGGAGTGAGTTACAAACTGGAATCTAATTGAGGGGTTCAGGGGGTATATATATAGAATAACAGATACCCAGGAGTGAGTTACAGACTGGAATCTAATCAAGGGGTTCAGGCAGGGGGTTTATATATAGAATAACAGATACTCGGGAGTGAGTTACAGACTGGAATCTAATCGAGGGGTTCAGGGGGTTTAGAGATAGAATAACAGATACCTGGGAGTGAGTTACAGACTGGAATCTAATTGAGGGGTTCAGGCAGGGTGTTTATATATAGAATAACAGATACCTGGGAGTGAGTTACAGACTGGAATCTAATTGAGGGGTTCAGGCAGGGTGTTTATATATAGAATAACAGATACCTGGGAGTGAGTTACAGACTGGAATCTAATCGAGGGGTTCAGGCAGGGGGTTTACATATAGAATAACAGATACCCGGGAGTGAGTTACAAACTGGAATCTAATCGAGGGGTTCGGGCGTTTATATATAGAATAACAGATACCCGGGAGTGCGTTACAGACTGGAATCTAATCGAGGGGTTCGGGGGGTTTATATATAGAATAACAGATACCCGGGAGTGAGTTACAGACTGGAATCTAATCCAGGGGTTCAGGCAGGGGGTTTATATATAGAATAACAGATACCCGGGAGTGAGTTACAGACTGGAATCTAATCGAGGGGTTTGGGGGGGGGGTTTAAAATAGAATAACAGATACCCGGGAGTGAGTTACAGACTGGAATCTAATCAAGGGGTTCAGGCAGGGGGTTTATATATAGAATAACAGATACCCGGGAGTGAGTTACAGACTGGAATCTAATCGAGGGGTTCAGGGGGTTTAGAGATAGAATAACAGATACCTGGGAGTGAGTTACAGACTGGAATCTAATTGAGGGGTTCAGGCAGGGTGTTTATATATAGAATAACAGATACCTGGGAGTGAGTTACAGACTGGAATCTAATCGAGGGGTTCGGGGGTTTATATATAGAATAACAGATACCCGGGAGTGAGTTACAGACTGGAATCTAATCGAGGGGTTCAGGCAGGGTGTTTATATATAGAATAACAGATACCTGGGTGTGAGTTACAGACTGGAATCTAATCGAGGGGTTCAGGCAGGGTGTTTATATATAGAATAACAGATACCTGGGAGTGAGTTACAGACTGGAATCTAATCGAGGGGTTCAGGCAGGGTGTTTATATATAGAATAACAGATACCTGGGAGTGAGTTACAGACTGGAATCTAATCGAGGGGTTCAGGCAGGGTGTTTATATATAGAATAACAGATACCTGGGAGTGAGTTACAGACTGGAATCTAATCGAGGGGTTCAGGCAGGGTGTTTATATATAGAATAACAGATACCCGGGAGTGAGTTACAGACTGGAATCTAATCGAGGGGTTCAGGCAGGGGGTTTATATATAGAATAACAGATACCCGGGAGTGAGTTACAGACTGGAATCTAATCGAGGGGTTTGGGGGGGGTTTATATATAGAATAACAGATACCCGGGAGAGAGTTACAGACTGGAATCTAATCAAGGGGTTCAGGCAGGGGGTTTATATATAGAATAACAGATACCCGGGAGTGAGTTACAGACTGGAATCTAATCGAGGGGTTTGGGGGGGTTTATATATAGAATAACAGATACCTGGGAGTGAGTTACAGACTGGAATCTAATCAAGGGGTTCAGGCAGGGGGTTTATATATAGAATAACAGATACCCGGGAGTGAGTTACAGACTGGAATCTAATCGAGGGGTTCAGGGGGTTTATATATAGAATAACAGATCCCCAGGAGTGAGTTACAGACTGGAATCTAATCGAGGGGTTCGGGGGGTTTATATATAGAATAACAGATACCCGGGAGTGAGTTACAGACTGGAATCAAATCGAGGGGTTCAGGCAGGGGGTTTATATATAGAATAACAGATACCCGGGAGTGAGTTACAGACTGGAATTCAATCGAGGGGTTTGGGGGGGGTTTAAAATAGAATAACAGATACCCGGGAGTGAGTTACAGACTGGAATCTAATCAAGGGGTTCAGGCAGGGGGTTTATATATAGAATAACAGATACCCGGGAGTGAGTTACAGACTGGAATCTAATCGAGGGGTTTGGGGGGGGTTTATATATAGAATAACAGATACCTGGGAGTGAGTTACAGACTGGAGTCTAATCAAGGGGTTCAGGCAGGGGGTTTATATATAGAATAACAGATACCCGGGAGTGAGTTACAGACTGGAATCTAATCGAGGGGTTCAGGGGGTTTAGAGATAGAATAACAGATACCTGGGAGTGAGTTACAGACTGGAATCTAATTGAGGGGTTCAGGCAGGGTGTTTATATATAGAATAACAGATACCCGGGAGTGAGTTACAGACGGGAATCTAATCGAGGGGTTCAGGGAGTATATATATAGAATAACAGATACCTGGGAGTGAGTTACAGACTGGAATCTAATTGAGGGGTTCAGGCAGGGTGTTTATATATAGAATAACAGATACCCTGGAGTGAGTTACAGACTGGAATCTAATCGAGGGGTTCGGGATGGTTTATATATAGAATAACAGATACTCAGGAGTGAGTTACAGACTGGAATCTAATCGAGGGGTTCGGGATGGTTTATATATAGAATAACAGATACTCGGGAGTGTGTTACAGACTGGAATCTAATCGAGGGGTTCGAGGGGTTTATATATAGAATAACAGATACCCAGGAGTGAGTTACAGACTGGAATCTAATCAAGGGGTTCAGGCAGGGGGTTTATATATAGAATAACAGATACCCGGGAGTGAGTTACAAACTGGAATCTAATCGAGGGGTTCGGGGGTTTATATATAGAATAACAGATACCCGGGAGTGAGTTACAGACTGGAATCTAATCGAGGGGTTCAGGCAGGGTGTTTATATATAGAATAACAGATACCTGGGAGTGAGTTACAAACTGGAATCTAATTGAGGGGTTCAGGGGGTATATATATAGAATAACAGATACCCGGGAGTGAGTTACAAACTGGAATCTAATTGAGGGGTTCAGGGGGTATATATATAGAATAACAGATACCCAGGAGTGAGTTACAGACTGGAATCTAATCAAGGGGTTCAGGCAGGGTGTTTATATATAGAATAACAGATACTCAGGAGTGAGTTACAGACTGGAATCTAATCGAGGGGTTCGGGATGGTTTATATATAGAATAACAGATACTCAGGAGTGACTTACAGACTGGAATCTAATCGAGGAGTTCGAGGGGTTTATATATAGAATAACAGATACCCAGGAGTGAGTTACAGACTGGAATCTAATCAAGGGGTTCAGGCAGGGGGTTTATATATAGAATAACAGATACCCGGGAGTGAGTTACAAACTGGAATCTAATCGAGGGGTTCGGGGGTTTATATATAGAATAACAGATACCCGGGAGTGAGTTACAGACTGGAATCTTATCGAGGGGTTCAGGCAGGGTGTTTATATATAGAATAACAGATACCTGGGAGTGAGTTACAGACTGGAATCTAATCGAGGGGTTTGGGGTGGGTTTATATATAGAATAACAGATACCCGGGAGTGAGTTACAGACTGGAATCTAATCGAGGGGTTCAGGGGGTTTAGAGATAGAATAACAGATACCTGGGAGTGAGTTACAGACTGGAATCTAATTGAGGGGTTCAGGCAGGGTGTTTATATATAGAATAACAGATACCTGGGAGTGAGTTACAGACTGGAATCTAATTGAGGGGTTCAGGCAGGGTGTTTATATATAGAATAACAGATACCTGGGAGTGAGTTACAAACTGGAATCTAATTGAGGGGTTCAGCGGGTATATATATAGAATAACAGATACCCAGGAGTGAGTTACAGACTGGAATCTAATCAAGGGGTTCAGGCAGGGGGTTTATATATAGAATAACAGATACTCGGGAGTGAGTTACAGACTGGAATCTAATCGAGGGGTTCAGGGGGTTTAGAGATAGAGTAACAGATACCAGGGAGTGAGTTACAGACTGGAATCTAATTGAGGGGTTCAGGCAGGGTGTTTATATATAGAATAACAGATACCTGGGAGTGAGTTACAGACTGGAATCTAATTGAGGGGTTCAGGCAGGGTGTTTATATATAGAATAACAGATACCTGGGAGTGAGTTACAGACTGGAATCTAATCGAGGGGTTCAGGCAGGGGGTTTACATATAGAATAACAGATACCCGGGAGTGAGTTACAAACTGGAATCTAATCGAGGGGTTCGGGGGTTTATATATAGAATAACAGATACCCGGGAGTGCGTTACAGACTGGAATCTAATCGAGGGGTTCGGGGGGTTTATATATAGAATAACAGATACCCGGGAGTGAGTTACAGACTGGAATCTAATCGAGGGGTTCAGGCAGGGGGTTTATATATAGAATAACAGATACCCGGGAGTGAGTTACAGACTGGAATCTAATCGAGGGGTTTGGGGGGGGGTTTAAAATAGAATAACAGATACCCGGGAGTGAGTTACAGACTGGAATCTAATCAAGGGGTTCAGGCAGGGGGTTTATATATAGAATAACAGATACCCGGGAGTGAGTTACAGACTGGAATCTAATCGAGGGGTTCAGGGGGTTTAGAGATAGAATAACAGATACCTGGGAGTGAGTTACAGACTGGAATCTAATTGAGGGGTTCAGGCAGGGTGTTTATATATAGAATAACAGATACCTGGGAGTGAGTTACAGACTGGAATCAAATTGAGGGGTTCAGGCAGGGTGTTTATATATAGAATAACAGATACCCGGGAGTGAGTTACAAACTGGAATCTAATTGAGGGGTTCAGGGGGTATATATATAGAATAACAGATACCCAGGAGTGAGTTACAGACTGGAATCTAATCAAGGGGTTCAGGCAGGGTGTTTATATATAGAATAACAGATACCCGGGAGTGTGTTACAAACTGGAATCTAATTGAGGGGTTCAGGGTGTTTATATATAGAATAACAGATACTCAGGAGTGAGTTACAGACTGGAATCTAATCAAGGGGTTCAGGCAGGGGGTTTATATATAGAATAACAGATACCCGGGAGTGAGTTACAAACTGGAATCTAATCGAGGGGTTCGGGGGTTTATATATAGAATAACAGATACCCGGGAGTGAGTTACAGACTGGAATCTAATCGAGGGGTTCAGGCAGGGTGTTTATATATAGAATAACAGATACCTGGGAGTGAGTTACAGACTGGAATCTAATCGAGGGGTTTGGGGGGGGTTTATATATAGAATAACAGATACCCGGGAGTGAGTTACAGACTGGAATCTAATCGAGGGGTTCAGGGGGTTTAGAGATAGAATAACAGATACCTGGGAGTGAGTTACAGACTGGAATCTAATTGAGGGGTTCAGGCAGGGTGTTTATATATAGAATAACAGATACCTGGGAGTGAGTTACAGACTGGAATCTAATTGAGGGGTTCAGGCAGGGTGTTTATATATAGAATAACAGATACCTGGGAGTGAGTTACAAACTGGAATCTAATTGAGGGGTTCAGGGGGTATATATATAGAATAACAGATACCCAGGAGTGAGTTACAGACTGGAATCTAATCAAGGGGTTCAGGCAGGGGGTTTATATATAGAATAACAGATACTCGGGAGTGAGTTACAGACTGGAATCTAATCGAGGGGTTCAGGGGGTTTAGAGATTGAGTAACAGATACCAGGGAGTGAGTTACAGACTGGAATCTAATTGAGGGGTTCAGGCAGGGTGTTTATATATAGAATAACAGATACCTGGGAGTGAGTTACAGACTGGAATCTAATTGAGGGGTTCAGGCAGGGTGTTTATATATAGAATAACAGATACCTGGGAGTGAGTTACAGACTGGAATCTAATCGAGGGGTTCAGGCAGGGGGTTTACATATAGAATAACAGATACCCGGGAGTGAGTTACAAACTGGAATCTAATCGAGGGGTTCGGGGGTTTATATATAGAATAACAGATACCCGGGAGTGCGTTACAGACTGGAATCTAATCGAGGGGTTCGGGGGGTTTATATATAGAATAACAGATACCCGGGAGTGAGTTACAGACTGGAATCTAATCGAGGGGTTCAGGCAGGGGGTTTATATATAGAATAACAGATACCCGGGAGTGAGTTACAGACTGGAATCTAATCGAGGGGTTTGGGGGGGGGTTTAAAATAGAATAACAGATACCCGGGAGTGAGTTACAGACTGGAATCTAATCAAGGGGTTCAGGCAGGGGGTTTATATATAGAATAACAGATACCCGGGAGTGAGTTACAGACTGGAATCTAATCGAGGGGTTCAGGGGGTTTAGAGATAGAATAACAGATACCTGGGAGTGAGTTACAGACTGGAATCTAATTGAGGGGTTCAGGCAGGGTGTTTATATATAGAATAACAGATACCTGGGAGTGAGTTACAGACTGGAATCAAATTGAGGGGTTCAGGCAGGGTGTTTATATATAGAATAACAGATACCCGGGAGTGAGTTACAAACTGGAATCTAATTGAGGGGTTCAGGGGGTATATATATAGAATAACAGATACCCAGGAGTGAGTTACAGACTGGAATCTAATCAGGGGGTTCAGGCAGGGTGTTTATATATAGAATAACAGATACCCGGGAGTGTGTTACAAACTGGAATCTAATTGAGGGGTTCAGGGTGTTTATATATAGAATAACAGATACTCAGGAGTGAGTTACAGACTGGAATCTAATCAAGGGGTTCAGGCAGGGGGTTTATATATAGAATAACAGATACCCGGGAGTGAGTTACAAACTGGAATCTAATCGAGGGGTTCGGGGGTTTATATATAGAATAACAGATACCCGGGAGTGAGTTACACACTGGAATCTAATCAAGGGGTTCAGGCAGGGGGTTAATATATAGAATAACAGATACCCGGGAGTGAGTTACAAACTGGAATCTAATCGAGGGGTTCGGGGGTTTATATATAGAATAACAGATACCCGGGAGTGAGTTACAGACTGGAATCTAATCGAGGGGTTCAGGCAGGGTGTTTATATATAGAATAACAGATACCTGGGAGTGAGTTACAGACTGGAATCTAATCGAGGGGTTCAGGCAGGGTGTTTATATATAGAATAACAGATACCTGGGAGTGAGTTACAGACTGGAATCTAATCGAGGGGTTCTGGCAGGGTGTTTATATATAGAATAACAGATACCTGGGAGTGAGTTACAGACTGGAATCTAATCGAGGGGTTCAGGCAGGGTGTTTATATATAGAATAACAGATACCTGGGAGTGAGTTACAGACTGGAATCTAATCGAGGGGTTCAGGCAGGGTGTTTATATATAGAATAACAGATACCTGGGAGTGAGTTACAGACTGGAATCTAATCGAGGGGTTCAGGCAGGGTTTTTCTATATAGAATAACAGATACCCGGGAGTGAGTTACAGACTGGAATCTAATCGAGGGGTTCAGGCAGGGGGTTTATATATAGAATAACAGATACCCGGGAGTGAGTTACAGACTGGAATCTAATCGAGGGGTTTGGGGGGGGTTTATATATAGAATAACAGATACCCGGGAGAGAGTTACAGACTGGAATCTAATCAAGGGGTTCAGGCAGGGGGTTTATATATAGAATAACAGATACCCGGGAGTGAGTTACAGACTGGAATCTAATCGAGGGGTTTGGGGGGGTTTATATATAGAATAACAGATACCTGGGAGTGAGTTACAGACTGGAATCTAATCAAGGGGTTCAGGCAGGGGGTTTATATATAGAATAACAGATACCCGGGAGTGAGTTACAGACTGGAATCTAATCGAGGGGTTCAGGGGGTTTATATATAGAATAACAGATCCCCAGGAGTGAGTTACAGACTGGAATCTAATCGAGGGGTTCGGGGGGTTTATATATAGAATAACAGATACCCGGGAGTGAGTTACAGACTGGAATCTAATCGAGGGGTTCAGGCAGGGGGTTTATATATAGAATAACAGATACCCGGGAGTGAGTTACAGACTGGAATCTAATCGAGGGGTTTGGGGGGGGTTTAAAATAGAATAACAGATACCCGGGAGTGAGATACAGACTGGAATCTAATCAAGGGGTTCAGGCAGGGGGTTTATATATAGAATAACAGATACCCGGGAGTGAGTTACAGACTGGAATCTAATCGAGGGGTTTGGGGGGGGTTTATATGTAGAATAACAGATACCTGGGAGTGAGTTACAGACTGGAGTCTAATCAAGGGGTTCAGGCAGGGGGTTTATATATAGAATAACAGATACCCGGGAGTGAGTTACAGACTGGAATCTAATCGAGGGGTTCAGGGGGTTTAGAGATAGAATAACAGATACCTGGGAGTGAGTTACAGACTGGAATCTAATTGAGGGGTTCAGGCAGGGTGTTTATATATAGAATAACAGATACCCGGGAGTGAGTTACAGACTGGAATCTAATCGAGGGGTTCAGGGAGTATATATATAGAATAACAGATACCTGGGAGTGAGTTACAGACTGGAATCTAATTGAGGGGTTCAGGCAGGGTGTTTATATATAGAATAACAGATACCCGGGAGTGAGTTACAAACTGGAATCTAATTGAGGGGTTCAGGGGGTTTATATATAGAATAACAGATACCCAGGAGTGAGTTACAGACTGGAATCTAATCAAGGGGTTCAGGCAGGGGGTTTATATACAGAATAACAGATACCCAGGAGTGAGTTACAGACTGGAATCTAATCAAGGGGTTCAGGCAGGGTGTTTATATATAGAATAACAGATACCTGGGAGTGAGTTACAAACTGGAATCTAATTGAGGGGTTCAGGGGGTATATATATAGAATAACAGATACCCAGGAGTGAGTTACAGACTGGAATCTAATCAAGGGGTTCAGGCAGGGGGTTTATATATAGAATAACAGATACTCGGGAGTGAGTTACAGACTGGAATCTAATCGAGGGGTTCAGGGGGTTTAGAGATAGAGTAACAGATACCAGGGAGTGAGTTACAGACTGGAATCTAATTGAGGGGTTCAGGCAGGGTGTTTATATATAGAATAACAGATACCTGGGAGTGAGTTACAGACTGGAATCTAATTGAGGGGTTCAGGCAGGGTGTTTATATATAGAATAACAGATACCTGGGAGTGAGTTACAGACTGGAATCTAATCGAGGGGTTCAGGCAGGGGGTTTACATATAGAATAACAGATACCCGGGAGTGAGTTACAAACTGGAATCTAATCGAGGGGTTCGGGGGTTTATATATAGAATAACAGATACCCGGGAGTGCGTTACAGACTGGAATCTAATCGAGGGGTTCGGGGGGTTTATATATAGAATAACAGATACCCGGGAGTGAGTTACAGACTGGAATCTAATCGAGGGGTTCAGGCAGGGGGTTTATATATAGAATAACAGATACCCGGGAGTGAGTTACAGACTGGAATCTAATCGAGGGGTTTGGGGGGGGGTTTAAAATAGAATAACAGATACCCGGGAGTGAGTTACAGACTGGAATCTAATCAAGGGGTTCAGGCAGGGGGTTTATATATAGAATAACAGATACCCGGGAGTGAGTTACAGACTGGAATCTAATCGAGGGGTTCAGGGGGTTTAGAGATAGAATAACAGATACCTGGGAGTGAGTTACAGACTGGAATCTAATTGAGGGGTTCAGGCAGGGTGTTTATATATAGAATAACAGATACCTGGGAGTGAGTTACAGACTGGAATCAAATTGAGGGGTTCAGGCAGGGTGTTTATATATAGAATAACAGATACCCGGGAGTGAGTTACAAACTGGAATCTAATTGAGGGGTTCAGGGGGTATATATATAGAATAACAGATACCCAGGAGTGAGTTACAGACTGGAATCTAATCAAGGGGTTCAGGCAGGGTGTTTATATATAGAATAACAGATACCCGGGAGTGTGTTACAAACTGGAATCTAATTGAGGGGTTCAGGGTGTTTATATATAGAATAACAGATACTCAGGAGTGAGTTACAGACTGGAATCTAATCAAGGGGTTCAGGCAGGGGGTTTATATATAGAATAACAGATACCCGGGAGTGAGTTACAAACTGGAATCTAATCGAGGGGTTCGGGGGTTTATATATAGAATAACAGATACCCGGGAGTGAGTTACACACTGGAATCTAATCAAGGGGTTCAGGCAGGGGGTTAATATATAGAATAACAGATACCCGGGAGTGAGTTACAAACTGGAATCTAATCGAGGGGTTCGGGGGTTTATATATAGAATAACAGATACCCGGGAGTGAGTTACAGACTGGAATCTAATCGAGGGGTTCAGGCAGGGTGTTTATATATAGAATAACAGATACCTGGGAGTGAGTTACAGACTGGAATCTAATCGAGGGGTTCAGGCAGGGTGTTTATATATAGAATAACAGATACCTGGGAGTGAGTTACAGACTGGAATCTAATCGAGGGGTTCTGGCAGGGTGTTTATATATAGAATAACAGATACCTGGGAGTGAGTTACAGACTGGAATCTAATCGAGGGGTTCAGGCAGGGTGTTTATATATAGAATAACAGATACCTGGGAGTGAGTTACAGACTGGAATCTAATTGAGGGGTTCAGGCAGGGTGTTTATATATAGAATAACAGATACCTGGGAGTGAGTTACAGACTGGAATCTAATCGAGGGGTTCAGGCAGGGTGTTTATATATAGAATAACAGATACCCGGGAGTGAGTTACAGACTGGAATCTAATCGAGGGGTTCAGGCAGGGGGTTTATATATAGAATAACAGATACCCGGGAGTGAGTTACAGACTGGAATCTAATCGAGGGGTTTGGGGGGGGTTTATATATAGAATAACAGATACCCGGGAGAGAGTTACAGACTGGAATCTAATCAAGGGGTTCAGGCAGGGGGTTTATATATAGAATAACAGATACCCGGGAGTGAGTTACAAACTGGAATCTAATCGAGGGGTTCGGGGGTTTATATATAGAATAACAGATACCCGGGAGTGAGTTACAGACTGGAATCTAATCGAGGGGTTCAGGCAGGGTGTTTATACATAGAATAACAGATACCTGGGAGTGAGTTACAGACTGGAATCTAATCGAGGGGTTTGGGGGGGGTTTATATATAGAATAACAGATACCCGGGAGTGAGTTACAGACTGGAATCTAATCGAGGGGTTCAGGGGGTTTAGAGATAGAATAACAGATACCCGGGAGTGAGTTACAGACTGGAATCTAATTGAGGGGTTCAGGCAGGGTGTTTATATATAGAATAACAGATACCTGGGAGTGAGTTACAGACTGGAATCTAATTGAGGGGTTCAGGCAGGGTGTTTATATATAGAATAACAGATACCTGGGAGTGAGTTACAAACTGGAATCTAATTGAGGGGTTCAGGGGGTATATATATAGAATAACAGATACCCAGGAGTGAGTTACAGACTGGAATCTAATCAAGGGGTTCAGGCAGGGGGTTTATATATAGAATAACAGATACTCGGGAGTGAGTTACAGACTGGAATCTAATCGAGGGGTTCAGGGGGTTTAGAGATAGAGTAACAGATACCAGGGAGTGAGTTACAGACTGGAATCTAATTGAGGGGTTCAGGCAGGGTGTTTATATATAGAATAACAGATACCTGGGAGTGAGTTACAGACTGGAATCTAATTGAGGGGTTCAGGCAGGGTGTTTATATATAGAATAACAGATACCTGGGAGTGAGTTACAGACTGGAATCTAATCGAGGGGTTCAGGCAGGGGGTTTACATATAGAATAACAGATACCCGGGAGTGAGTTACAAACTGGAATCTAATCGAGGGGTTCGGGGGTTTATATATAGAATAACAGATACCCGGGAGTGCGTTACAGACTGGAATCTAATCGAGGGGTTCGGGGGGTTTATATATAGAATAACAGATACCCGGGAGTGAGTTACAGACTGGAATCTAATCGAGGGGTTCAGGCAGGGGGTTTATATATAGAATAACAGATACCCGGGAGTGAGTTACAGACTGGAATCTAATCGAGGGGTTTGGGGGGGGGTTTAAAATAGAATAACAGATACCCGGGAGTGAGTTACAGACTGGAATCTAATCAAGGGGTTCAGGCAGGGGGTTTATATATAGAATAACAGATACCCGGGAGTGAGTTACAGACTAGAATCTAATCGAGGGGTTCAGGGGGTTTAGAGATAGAATAACAGATACCTGGGAGTGAGTTACAGACTGGAATCTAATTGAGGGGTTCAGGCAGGGTGTTTATATATAGAATAACAGATACCTGGGAGTGAGTTACAGACTGGAATCAAATTGAGGGGTTCAGGCAGGGTGTTTATATATAGAATAACAGATACCCGGGAGTGAGTTACAAACTGGAATCTAATTGAGGGGTTCAGGGGGTATATATATAGAATAACAGATACCCAGGAGTGAGTTACAGACTGGAATCTAATCAAGGGGTTCAGGCAGGGTGTTTATATATAGAATAACAGATACCCGGGAGTGTGTTACAAACTGGAATCTAATTGAGGGGTTCAGGGTGTTTATATATAGAATAACAGATACTCAGGAGTGAGTTACAGACTGGAATCTAATCAAGGGGTTCAGGCAGGGGGTTTATATATAGAATAACAGATACCCGGGAGTGAGTTACAAACTGGAATCTAATCGAGGGGTTCGGGGGTTTATATATAGAATAACAGATACCCGGGAGTGAGTTACACACTGGAATCTAATCAAGGGGTTCAGGCAGGGGGTTAATATATAGAATAACAGATACCCGGGAGTGAGTTACAAACTGGAATCTAATCGAGGGGTTCGGGGGTTTATATATAGAATAACAGATACCCGGGAGTGAGTTACAGACTGGAATCTAATCGAGGGGTTCAGGCAGGGTGTTTATATATAGAATAACAGATACCTGGGAGTGAGTTACAGACTGGAATCTAATCGAGGGGTTCAGGCAGGGTGTTTATATATAGAATAACAGATACCTGGGAGTGAGTTACAGACTGGAATCTAATCGAGGGGTTCTGGCAGGGTGTTTATATATAGAATAACAGATACCTGGGAGTGAGTTACAGACTGGAATCTAATCGAGGGGTTCAGGCAGGGTGTTTATATATAGAATAACAGATACCTGGGAGTGAGTTACAGACTGGAATCTAATCGAGGGGTTCAGGCAGGGTGTTTATATATAGAATAACAGATACCTGGGAGTGAGTTACAGACTGGAATCTAATCGAGGGGTTCAGGCAGGGTTTTTCTATATAGAATAACAGATACCCGGGAGTGAGTTACAGACTGGAATCTAATCGAGGGGTTCAGGCAGGGGGTTTATATATAGAATAACAGATACCCGGGAGTGAGTTACAGACTGGAATCTAATCGAGGGGTTTGGGGGGGGTTTATATATAGAATAACAGATACCCGGGAGAGAGTTACAGACTGGAATCTAATCAAGGGGTTCAGGCAGGGGGTTTATATATAGAATAACAGATACCCGGGAGTGAGTTACAGACTGGAATCTAATCGAGGGGTTTGGGGGGGTTTATATATAGAATAACAGATACCTGGGAGTGAGTTACAGACTGGAATCTAATCAAGGGGTTCAGGCAGGGGGTTTATATATAGAATAACAGATACCCGGGAGTGAGTTACAGACTGGAATCTAATCGAGGGGTTCAGGGGGTTTATATATAGAATAACAGATCCCCAGGAGTGAGTTACAGACTGGAATCTAATCGAGGGGTTCGGGGGGTTTATATATAGAATAACAGATACCTGGGAGTGAGTTACAGACTGGAATCTAATTGAGGGGTTCAGGCAGGGTGTTTATATATAGAATAACAGATACCCGGGAGTGAGTTACAGACTGGAATCTAATCAAGGGGTTCAGGCAGGGGGTTTATATATAGAATAACAGATACCCGGGAGTGAGTTACAGACTGGAATCTAATCGAGGGGTTTGGGGGGGGTTTATATATAGAATAACAGATACCCGGGAGAGAGTTACAGACTGGAATCTAATCAAGGGGTTCAGGCAGGGGGTTTATATATAGAATAACAGATACCCGGGAGTGAGTTACAAACTGGAATCTAATCGAGGGGTTCGGGGGTTTATATATAGAATAACAGATACCCGGGAGTGAGTTACAGACTGGAATCTAATCGAGGGGTTCAGGCAGGGTGTTTATATATAGAATAACAGATACCTGGGAGTGAGTTACAGACTGGAATCTAATCGAGGGGTTTGGGGGGGGTTTATATATAGAATAACAGATACCCGGGAGTGAGTTACAGACTGGAATCTAATCGAGGGGTTCAGGGGGTTTAGAGATAGAATAACAGATACCTGGGAGTGAGTTACAGACTGGAATCTAATTGAGGGGTTCAGGCAGGGTGTTTATATATAGAATAACAGATACCTGGGAGTGAGTTACAGACTGGAATCTAATTGAGGGGTTCAGGCAGGGTGTTTATATATAGAATAACAGATACCTGGGAGTGAGTTACAAACTGGAATCTAATTGAGGGGTTCAGGGGGTATATATATAGAATAACAGATACCCAGGAGTGAGTTACAGACTGGAATCTAATCAAGGGGTTCAGGCAGGGGGTTTATATATAGAATAACAGATACTCGGGAGTGAGTTACAGACTGGAATCTAATCGAGGGGTTCAGGGGGTTTAGAGATAGAGTAACAGATACCAGGGAGTGAGTTACAGACTGGAATCTAATTGAGGGGTTCAGGCAGGGTGTTTATATATAGAATAACAGATACCTGGGAGTGAGTTACAGACTGGAATCTAATTGAGGGGTTCAGGCAGGGTGTTTATATATAGAATAACAGATACCTGGGAGTGAGTTACAGACTGGAATCTAATCGAGGGGTTCAGGCAGGGGGTTTACATATAGAATAACAGATACCCGGGAGTGAGTTACAAACTGGAATCTAATCGAGGGGTTCGGGGGTTTATATAAAGAATAACAGATACCCGGGAGTGCGTTACAGACTGGAATCTAATCGAGGGGTTCGGGGGGTTTATATATAGAATAACAGATACCCGGGAGTGAGTTACAGACTGGAATCTAATCGAGGGGTTCAGGCAGGGGGTTTATATATAGAATAACAGATACCCGGGAGTGAGTTACAGACTGGAATCTAATCGAGGGGTTTGGGGGGGGGTTTAAAATAGAATAACAGATACCCGGGAGTGAGTTACAGACTGGAATCTAATCAAGGGGTTCAGGCAGGGGGTTTATATATAGAATAACAGATACCCGGGAGTGAGTTACAGACTGGAATCTAATCGAGGGGTTCAGGGGGTTTAGAGATAGAATAACAGATACCTGGGAGTGAGTTACAGACTGGAATCTAATTGAGGGGTTCAGGCAGGGTGTTTATATATAGAATAACAGATACCTGGGAGTGAGTTACAGACTGGAATCAAATTGAGGGGTTCAGGCAGGGTGTTTATATATAGAATAACAGATACCCGGGAGTGAGTTACAAACTGGAATCTAATTGAGGGGTTCAGGGGTTATATATATAGAATAACAGATACCCAGGAGTGAGTTACAGACTGGAATCTAATCAAGGGGTTCAGGCAGGGTGTTTATATATAGAATAACAGATACCCGGGAGTGTGTTACAAACTGGAATCTAATTGAGGGGTTCAGGGTGTTTATATATAGAATAACAGATACTCAGGAGTGAGTTACAGACTGGAATCTAATCAAGGGGTTCAGGCAGGGGGTTTATATATAGAATAACAGATACCCGGGAGTGAGTTACAAACTGGAATTTAATCGAGGGGTTCGGGGGTTTATATATAGAATAACAGATACCCGGGAGTGAGTTACACACTGGAATCTAATCAAGGGGTTCAGGCAGGGGGTTAATATATAGAATAACAGATACCCGGGAGTGAGTTACAAACTGGAATCTAATCGAGGGGTTCGGGGGTTTATATATAGAATAACAGATACCCGGGAGTGAGTTACAGACTGGAATCTAATCGAGGGGTTCAGGCAGGGTGTTTATATATAGAATAACAGATACCTGGGAGTGAGTTACAGACTGGAATCTAATCGAGGGGTTCAGGCAGGGTGTTTATATATAGAATAACAGATACCTGGGAGTGAGTTACAGACTGGAATCTAATCGAGGGGTTCTGGCAGGGTGTTTATATATAGAATAACAGATACCTGGGAGTGAGTTACAGACTGGAATCTAATCGAGGGGTTCAGGCAGGGTGTTTATATATAGAATAACAGATACCTGGGAGTGAGTTACAGACTGGAATCTAATCGAGGGGTTCAGGCAGGGTGTTTATATATAGAATAACAGATACCTGGGAGTGAGTTACAGACTGGAATCTAATCGAGGGGTTCAGGCAGGGTTTTTCTATATAGAATAACAGATACCCGGGAGTGAGTTACAGACTGGAATCTAATCGAGGGGTTCAGGCAGGGGGTTTATATATAGAATAACAGATACCCGGGAGTGAGTTACAGACTGGAATCTAATCGAGGGGTTTGAGGGGGGTTTATATATAGAATAACAGATACCCGGGAGAGAGTTACAGACTGGAATCTAATCAAGGGGTTCAGGCAGGGGGTTTATATATAGAATAACAGATACCCGGGAGTGAGTTACAGACTGGAATCTAATCGAGGGGTTTGGGGGGGTTTATATATAGAATAACAGATACCTGGGAGTGAGTTACAGACTGGAATCTAATCAAGGGGTTCAGGCAGGGGGTTTATATATAGAATAACAGATACCCGGGAGTGAGTTACAGACTGGAATCTAATCGAGGGGTTCAGGGGGTTTATATATAGAATAACAGATCCCCAGGAGTGAGTTACAGACTGGAATCTAATCGAGGGGTTCGGGGGGTTTATATATAGAATAACAGATACCCGGGAGTGAGTTACAGACTGGAATCTAATCGAGGGGTTCAGGCAGGGGGTTTATATATAGAATAACAGATACCCGGGAGTGAGTTACAGACTGGAATCTAATCGAGGGGTTTGGGGGGGGTTTAAAATAGAATAACAGATACCCGGGAGTGAGTTACAGACTGGAATCTAATCAAGGGGTTCAGGCAGGGGGTTTATATATAGAATAACAGATACCCGGGAGTGAGTTACAGACTGGAATCTAATCGAGGGGTTTGGGGGGGGTTTATATATAGAATAACAGATACCTGGGAGTGAGTTACAGACTGGAGTCTAATCAAGGGGTTCAGGCAGGGGGTTTATATATAGAATAACAGATACCCGGGAGTGAGTTACAGACTGGAATCTAATCGAGGGGTTCAGGGGGTTTAGAGATAGAATAACAGATACCTGGGAGTGAGTTACAGACTGGAATCTAATTGAGGGGTTCAGGCAGGGTGTTTATATATAGAATAACAGATACCCGGGAGTGAGTTACAGACTGGAATCTAATCGAGGGGTTCAGGGAGTATATATATAGAATAACAGATACCTGGGAGTGAGTTACAGACTGGAATCTAATTGAGGGGTTCAGGCAGGGTGTTTATATATAGAATAACAGATACCCGGGAGTGAGTTACAAACTGGAATCTAATTGAGGGGTTCAGGGGGTTTATATATAGAATAACAGATACCCAGGAGTGAGTTACAGAATGGAATCTAATCAAGGGGTTCAGGTAGGGGGTTTATATACAGAATAACAGATACTCAGGAGTGAGTTACAGACTGGAATCTATCGAGGGGTTCGGGATGGTTTATATATAGAATAACAGATACTCAGGAGTGACTTACAGACTGGAATCTAATCGAGGGGTTCGAGGGGTTTATATATAGAATAACAGATACCCAGGAGTGAGTTACAGACTGGAATCTAATCAAGGGGTTCAGGCAGGGGGTTTATATATAGAATAACAGATACCCGGGAGTGAGTTACAAACTGGAATCTAATCGAGGGGTTCGGGGGTTTATATATAGAATAACAGATACCCGGGAGTGAGTTACAGACTGGAATCTAATCGAGGGGTTCAGGCAGGGTGTTTATATATAGAATAACAGATACCTGGGAGTGAGTTACAGACTGGAATCTAATCGAGGGGTTTGGGGGGGGTTTATATATAGAATAACAGATACCTGGGAGTGAGTTACAGACTGGAATCTAATCAAGGGGTTCAGGCAGGGGGTTTATATATAGAATAACAGATACCTGGGAGTGAGTTACAGACTGGAATCTAATCGAGGGGTTTGGGGGGGGTTTATATATAGAATAACAGATACCTGGGAGTGAGTTACAGACTGGAATCTAATCAAGGGGTTCAGGCAGGGGGTTTATATATAGAATAACAGATACTCGGGAGTGAGTTACAGACTGGAATCGAATCGAGGGGTTCAGGCAGGGTGTTTATATATAGAATAACAGATACCTGGGAGTGAGTTACAGACTGGAATCTAATCGAGGGGTTCAGGCAGGGTGTTTATATATAGAATAACAGATACCTGGGAGTGAGTTACAGACCGGAATCTAATTGAGGGGTTCAGGCAGGGTGTTTATATATAGAATAACAGATACCTGGGAGTGAGTTACAAACTGGAATCTAATTGAGGGGTTCAGGGGGTATATATATAGAATAACAGATACCCAGGAGTGAGTTACAGACTGGAATCTAATCAAGGGGTTCAGGCAGGGTGTTTATATATAGAATAACAGATACTCAGGAGTGAGTTACAAACTGGAATCTAATTGAGGGGTTCAGGGGGTATATATATAGAATAACAGATACCCGGGAGTGAGTTACAAACTGGAATCTAATTGAGGGGTTCAGGGGGTATATATATAGAATAACAGATACCCAGGAGTGAGTTACAGACTGGAATCTAATCAAGGGGTTCAGGCAGGGTGTTTATATATAGAATAACAGATACTCAGGAGTGAGTTACAGACTGGAATCTAATCGAGGGGTTCGGGATGGTTTATATATAGAATAACAGATACTCAGGAGTGACTTACAGACTGGAATCTAATCGAGGAGTTCGAGGGGTTTATATATAGAATAACAGATACCCAGGAGTGAGTTACAGACTGGAATCTAATCAAGGGGTTCAGGCAGGGGGTTTATATATAGAATAACAGATACCCGGGAGTGAGTTACAAACTGGAATCTAATCGAGGGGTTCGGGGGTTTATATATAGAATAACAGATACCCGGGGGTGAGTTACAGACTGGAATCTAATCAAGGGGTTCAGGCAGGGGGTTTATATATAGAATAACAGATACCCGGGAGTGAGTTACAGACTGGAATCTAATCGAGGGGTTCGGGGGTTTATATATAGAATAACAGATACCCGGGAGTGAGTTACAGACTGGAATCTAATCGAGGGGTTCAGGCAGGGTGTTTATATATAGAATAACAGATACCTGGGAGTGAGTTACAGACAGGAATCTAATCGAGGGGTTCAGGCAGGGTGTTTATATATAGAATAACAGATACCTGGGAGTGAGTTACAGACTGGAATCTAATCGAGGGGTTCTGGCAGGGTGTTTATATATAGAATAACAGATACCTGTGAGTGAGTTACAGACTGGAATCTAATCGAGGGGTTCAGGCAGGGTGTTTATATATAGAATAACAGATACCTGAGAGTGAGTTACAGACTGGAATCTAATCGAGGGGTTCAGGCAGGGTGTTTATATATAGAATAACAGATACCTGGGAGTGAGTTACAGACTGGAATCTAATCGAGGGGTTTGGGGGGGGTTTATATATAGAATAACAGATCCCCGGGAGTGAGTTACAGACTGGAATCTAATCAAGGGGTTCAGGCAGGGGGTTTATATATAGAATAACAGATACCCGGGAGTGAGTTACAGACTGGAATCTAATCGAGGGGTTTGGGGGGGGTTTATATATAGAATAACAGATACCTGGGAGTGAGTTACAGACTGGAATCTAATCAAGGGGTTCAGGCAGGGGGTTTATATATAGAATAACAGATACCCGGGAGTGAGTTACAGACTGGAATCTAATCGAGGGGTTCAGGGGGTTTATATATAGAATAACAGATACCCGGGAGTGAGTTACAGACTGGAATCTAATCGAGGGGTTCGGGGGGTTTATATATAGAATAACAGATACCCGGGAGTGAGTTACAGACTGGAATCTAATCGAGGGGTTCAGGCAGGGGGTTTATATATAGAATAACAGATACCCGGGAGTGAGTTACAGACTGGAATCTAATCGAGGGGTTTGGGGGGGGTTTAAAATAGAATAACAGATACCCGGGAGTGAGTTACAGACTGGAATCTAATCAAGGGGTTCAGGCAGGGGGTTTATATATAGAATAACAGATACCCGGGAGTGAGTTACAGACTGGAATCTAATCGAGGGGTTTGGGGGGCGTTTATATATAGAATAACAGATACCTGGGAGTGAGTTACAGACTGGAATCTAATCAAGGGGTTCAGGCAGGGGGTTTATATATAGAATAACAGATACCCGGGAGTGAGTTACAGACTGGAATCTAATCGAGGGGTTCAGGGGGTTTAGAGATAGAATAACAGATACCTGGGAGTGAGTTACAGACTGGAATCTAATCGAGGGGTTCGGGTGGTTTATATATAGAATAACAGATACCCGGGAGTGAGTTACAGACTGGAATCTAATCGAGGGGTTCAGGCAGGGGGTTTATATATAGAATAACAGATACCCGGGAGTGAGTTACAAACTGGAATCTAATTGAGGGGTTCAGGGGGTATATATATAGAATAACAGATACCCAGGAGTGAGTTACAGACTGGAATCTAATCAAGGGGTTCAGGCAGGGTGTTTATATACAGAATAACAGATACTCAGGAGTGAGTTACAGACTGGAATCTAATTGAGGGGTTCAGGCAGGGTGTTTATATATAGAATAACAGATACCCGGGAGTGAGTTACAAACTGGAATCTAATTGAGGGGTTCAGGGGGTATATATATAGAATAACAGATACCCAGGAGTGAGTTACAGACTGGAATCTAATCAAGGGGTTCAGGCAGGGTGTTTATATACAGAATAACAGATACTCAGGAGTGAGTTACAGACTGGAATCTAATCGAGGGGTTCGGGATGGTTTATATATAGAATAACAGATACTCAGGAGTGACTTACAGACTGGAATCTAATCGAGGGGTTCGAGGGGTTTATATATAGAATAACAGATACCCAGGAGTGAGTTACAGACTGGAATCTAATCAAGGGGTTCAGGCAGGGGGTTTATATATAGAATAACAGATACCCGGGAGTGAGTTACAAACTGGAATCTAATCGAGGGGTTCGGGGGTTTATATATAGAATAACAGATACCCGGGGGTGAGTTACAGACTGGAATCTAATCAAGGGGTTCAGGCAGGGGGTTTATATATAGAATAACAGATACCCGGGAGTGAGTTACAAACTGGAATCTAATCGAGGGGTTCGGGGGTTTATATATAGAATAACAGATACCCGGGAGTGAGTTACAGACTGGAATCTAATCGAGGGGTTCAGGCAGGGTGTTTATATATAGAATAACAGATACCTGGGAGTGAGTTACAGACTGGAATCTAATCGAGGGGTTCAGGCAGGGTGTTTATATATAGAATAACAGATACCTGGGAGTGAGTTACAGACTGGAATCTAATCGAGGGGTTCTGGCAGGGTGTTTATATATAGAATAACAGATACCTGGGAGTGAGTTACAGACTGGAATCTAATCGAGGGGTTCAAGCAGGGTGTTTATATATAGAATAACAGATACCTGGGAGTGAGTTACAGACTGGAATCTAATCGAGGGGTTCAGGCAGGGTGTTTATATATAGAATAACAGATACCTGGGAGTGAGTTACAGACTGGAATCTAATCGAGGGGTTCAGGCAGGGTGTTTATATATAGAATAACAGATACCCGGGAGTGAGTTACAGACTGGAATCTAATCGAGGGGTTCAGGCAGGGGGTTTATATATAAAATAACAGATACCCGGGAGTGAGTTACAGACTGGAATCTAATCGAGGGGTTTGGGGGGGGTTTATATATAGAATAACAGATACCCGGGAGTGAGTTACAGACTGGAATCTAATTGAGGGGTTCAGGTAGGGTGTTTATATATAGAATAACAGATACCCGGGAGTGAGTTACAAACTGGAGTCTAATTGAGGGGTTCAGGGGGTATATATATAGAATAACAGATACCCAGGAGTGAGTTACAGACTGGAATCTAATCAAGGGGTTCAGGCAGGGTGTTTATATATAGAATAACAGATACTCAGGAGTGAGTTACAGACTGGAATCTAATCGAGGGGTTCGGGATGGTTTATATATAGAATAACAGATACTCAGGAGTGACTTACAGACTGGAATCTAATCGAGGGGTTCGAGGGGTTTATATATAGAATAACAGATACCCAGGAGTGAGTTACAGACTGGAATCTAATCAAGGGGTTCAGTCAGGGGGTTTATATATAGAATAACAGATACCCGGGAGTGAGTTACAAACTGGAATCTAATCGAGGGGTTCGGGGGTTTATATATAGAATAACAGATACCCGGGGGTGAGTTACAGACTGGAATCTAATCAAGGGGTTCAGGCAGGGGGTTTATATATAGAATAACAGATACCCGGGAGTGAGTTACAAACTGGAATCTAATCGAGGGGTTCGGGGGTTTATATATAGAATAACAGATACCCGGGAGTGAGTTACAGACTGGAATCTAATCAAGGGGTTCAGGCAGGGTGTTTATATATAGAATAACAGATGCGCGGGAGTGAGTTACATACTAGAATCTAATCGAGGGGTTCAGGCAGGGTGTTTATATATGGAATAACAGATACCCGGGAGTGAGTTACAGACTGGAATCTAATCGAGGGGTTCAGGCAGGGTGTTTATATATAGAATAACAGATACCTGGGAGTGAGTTACAGACTGGAATCTAATCGAGGGGTTCAGGCAGGGTGTTTATATATAGAATAACAGATACCCGGGAGTGAGTTACAGACTGGAATCTAATCGAGGGGTTCAGGCAGGGTGTTTATATATAGAATAACAGATACCCGGGAGTGAGTTGCAGACTGGAATCTAATCGAGGGGTTCAGGCAGGGTGTTTATATATAGAATAACAGATACCCGGGAGTGAGTTACAGACTGGAATCTAATCGAGGGGTTCAGGCAGGGTGTTTATATATAGAATAACAGATACCCAGGAGTGAGTTACAGACTGGAATCTAATCGAGGGGTTCAGGCAGGGTGTTTATATATAGAATAACAGATACCCGGGAGTGAGTTACAGACTGGAATCTAATCGAGGGGTTCAGGCAGGGTGTTTATATATAGAATAACAGATACCCAGGAGTGAGTTACAGACTGGAATCTAATCGAGGGGTTCAGGCAGGGTGTTTATATATAGAATAACAGATACCCGGGAGTGAGTTACAGACTGGAATCTAATCGAGGGGTTCAGGCAGGGTGTTTATATATAGAATAACAGATACCCGGGAGTGAGTTACAGACTGGAATCTAATCGAGGGGTTCAAGCAGGGTGTTTATATATAGAATAACAGATACCTGGGAGTGAGTTACAGACTGGAATCTAATCGAGGGGTTCAGGCAGGGTGTTTATATATAGAATAACAGATACCTGGGAGTGAGTTACAGACTGGAATCTAATCGAGGGGTTCAGGCAGGGTGTTTATATATAGAATAACAGATACCCGGGAGTGAGTTACAGACTGGAATCTAATCGAGGGGTTCAGGCAGGGGGTTTATATATAAAATAACAGATACCCGGGAGTGAGTTACAGACTGGAATCTAATCGAGGGGTTTGGGGGGGGTTTATATATAGAATAACAGATACCCGGGAGTGAGTTACAGACTGGAATCTAATTGAGGGGTTCAGGTAGGGTGTTTATATATAGAATAACAGATACCCGGGAGTGAGTTACAAACTGGAGTCTAATTGAGGGGTTCAGGGGGTATATATATAGAATAACAGATACCCAGGAGTGAGTTACAGACTGGAATCTAATCAAGGGGTTCAGGCAGGGTGTTTATATATAGAATAACAGATACTCAGGAGTGAGTTACAGACTGGAATCTAATCGAGGGGTTCGGGATGGTTTATATATAGAATAACAGATACTCAGGAGTGACTTACAGACTGGAATCTAATCGAGGGGTTCGAGGGGTTTATATATAGAATAACAGATACCCAGGAGTGAGTTACAGACTGGAATCTAATCAAGGGGTTCAGTCAGGGGGTTTATATATAGAATAACAGATACCCGGGAGTGAGTTACAAACTGGAATCTAATCGAGGGGTTCGGGGGTTTATATATAGAATAACAGATACCCGGGGGTGAGTTACAGACTGGAATCTAATCAAGGGGTTCAGGCAGGGGGTTTATATATAGAATAACAGATACCCGGGAGTGAGTTACAAACTGGAATCTAATCGAGGGGTTCGGGGGTTTATATATAGAATAACAGATACCCGGGAGTGAGTTACAGACTGGAATCTAATCAAGGGGTTCAGGCAGGGTGTTTATATATAGAATAACAGATGCGCGGGAGTGAGTTACATACTAGAATCTAATCGAGGGGTTCAGGCAGGGTGTTTATATATGGAATAACAGATACCCGGGAGTGAGTTACAGACTGGAATCTAATCGAGGGGTTCAGGCAGGGTGTTTATATATAGAATAACAGATACCTGGGAGTGAGTTACAGACTGGAATCTAATCGAGGGGTTCAGGCAGGGTGTTTATATATAGAATAACAGATACCCGGGAGTGAGTTACAGACTGGAATCTAATCGAGGGGTTCAGGCAGGGTGTTTATATATAGAATAACAGATACCCGGGAGTGAGTTGCAGACTGGAATCTAATCGAGGGGTTCAGGCAGGGTGTTTATATATAGAATAACAGATACCCGGGAGTGAGTTACAGACTGGAATCTAATCGAGGGGTTCAGGCAGGGTGTTTATATATAGAATAACAGATACCCAGGAGTGAGTTACAGACTGGAATCTAATCGAGGGGTTCAGGCAGGGTGTTTATATATAGAATAACAGATACCCGGGAGTGAGTTACAGACTGGAATCTAATCGAGGGGTTCAGGCAGGGTGTTTATATATAGAATAACAGATACCCAGGAGTGAGTTACAGACTGGAATCTAATCGAGGGGTTCAGGCAGGGTGTTTATATATAGAATAACAGATACCCGGGAGTGAGTTACAGACTGGAATCTAATCGAGGGGTTCAGGCAGGGTGTTTATATATAGAATAACAGATACCCGGGAGTGAGTTACAGACTGGAATCTAATCGAGGGGTTCAGGCAGGGTGTTTATATATAGAATAACAGATACCCGGGAGTGAGTTTCAGACTGGAATCTAATCGAGGGGTTCAGGCAGGGTGTTTATATATAGAATAACAGATACCCGGGAGTGAGTTACAGACTGGAATCTAATCGAGGGGTTCAGCGGGTTTATATATAGAATAACAGATACCAGGGAGTGAGTTACAGACTGGAATCTAATCAAGGGGTTCAGGCAGGGTGTTTATATATAGAATAACAGATACCCGGGAGTGAGTTACAGACTGGAATCTAATCGAGGGGTTCTGGCAGGGTGTTTATATATAGAATAACAGATACCCGGGAGTGAGTTACAGACTGGAATCTAATCGAGGGGTTCAGGCAGGGTGTTTATATATAGAATAACAGATACCCGGGAGTGAGTTACAGACTGGAATCTAATCGAGGGGTTCAGGCAGGGTGTTTATATATAGAATAACAGATACCCGGGAGTGAGTTACAGACTGGAATCTAATCGAGGGGTTCAGGCAGGGTGTTTATATATAGAATAACAGATACCCGGGAGTGAGTTACAGACTGGAATCTAATCGAGTGGTTCAGGCAGGGTGTTTATATATAGAATAACAGATACCCGGGAGTGAGTTACAGACTGGAATCTAATCGAGGGGTTCAGGCAGGGTGTTTATATATAGAATAACAGATACCCGGGAGTGAGTTACAGACTGGAATCTAATCGAGGGGTTCAGGCAGGGTGTTTATATATAGAATAACAGATACCCGGGAGTGAGTTACAGACTGGAATCTAATGGAGGGGTTCAGGCAGGGGGTTTATATATAGAATAACAGATACCCGGGAGTGAGTTACAGACTGGAATCTAATCGAGGGGTTCAGGCAGGGTGTTTATATATAGAATAACAGATACCTGGGAGTGAGTTACAGACTGGAATCTAATCGAGGGGTTCAGGCAGGGTGTTTATATATAGAATAACAGATGCCTGGGAGTGAGTTACAGACTGGAATCTAATCGAGGGGTTCAGGCAGGGTGTTTATATATAGAATAACAGATACCCGGGAGTGAGTTACAGACTGGAATCTAATCGAGGGGTTCAGGCAGGGTGTTTATGTATAGAATAACAGATACCCGGGAGTGAGTTACAGACTGGAATCTAATCGAGGGGTTCAGGCAGGGTGTTTATATATAGAATAACTGATACCTGGGAGTGAGTTACAGACTGGAATCTAATCGAGGGGTTCAGGCAGGGGGTTTATATATAGAATAACAGATACCTGGGAGTGAGTTACAAACTGGAATCTAATCGAGGGGTTCAGGGGGTTTATATATAGAATAACAGATACCCGGGAGTGAGTTACAGACTGGAATCTAATCGAGGGGTTCAGGCAGGGTGTTTATATATAGAATAACAGATACCCGGGAGTGAGTTACAGACTGGAATCTAATCGAGGGGTTCGGGAGGTTTATATATAGAATAACAGATACCCGGGAGTGAGTTACAGACTGGAATCTAATCGAGGGGTTCAGGCAGGGTGTTTATATATAGAATAACAGATACCTGGGAGTGAGTTACAGACTGGAATCTAATCGAGGGGTTCAGGCAGGGTGTTTATATATAGAATAACAGATACCTGGGAGTGAGTTACAGACTGGAATCTCATCGAGGGGTTCAGGCAGGGTGTTTATATATAGAATAACAGATACCTGGGAGTGAGTTACAGACTGGAATCTAATCGAGGGGTTCAGGCAGGGTGTTTATATATAGAATAACAGATACCTGGGAGTGAGTTACAGACTGGAATCTAATCGAGGGGTTCAGGCAGGGTGTTTATATATAGAATAACAGATACCCGGGAGTGAGTTACAAACTGGAATCTAATCGAGGGGTTCGGGGGTTTATATATAGAATAACAGATACCCGGGAGTGAGTTACAGACTGGAATCTAATCGAGGGGTTCAGGCAGGGTGTTTATATATAGAATAACAGATACCTGGGAGTGAGTTACAGACTGGAATCTAATCGAGGGGTTCAGGCAGGGTGTTTATATATAGAATAACAGATACCTGGGAGTGAGTTACAGACTGGAATCTAATCGAGGGGTTCTGGCAGGGTGTTTATATATAGAATAACAGATACCTGGGAGTGAGTTACAGACTGGAATCTAATCGAGGGGTTCAAGCAGGGTGTTTATATATAGAATAACAGATACCTGGGAGTGAGTTACAGACTGGAATCTAATCGAGGGGTTCAGGCAGGGTGTTTATATATAGAATAACAGATACCTGGGAGTGAGTTACAGACTGGAATCTAATCGAGGGGTTCAGGCAGGGTGTTTATATATAGAATAACAGATACCCGGGAGTGAGTTACAGACTGGAATCTAATCGAGGGGTTCAGGCAGGGGGTTTATATATAAAATAACAGATACCCGGGAGTGAGTTACAGACTGGAATCTAATCGAGGGGTTTGGGGGGGGTTTATATATAGAATAACAGATACCCGGGAGTGAGTTACAGACTGGAATCTAATTGAGGGGTTCAGGTAGGGTGTTTATATATAGAATAACAGATACCCGGGAGTGAGTTACAAACTGGAGTCTAATTGAGGGGTTCAGGGGGTATATATATAGAATAACAGATACCCAGGAGTGAGTTACAGACTGGAATCTAATCAAGGGGTTCAGGCAGGGTGTTTATATATAGAATAACAGATACTCAGGAGTGAGTTACAGACTGGAATCTAATCGAGGGGTTCGGGATGGTTTATATATAGAATAACAGATACTCAGGAGTGACTTACAGACTGGAATCTAATCGAGGGGTTCGAGGGGTTTATATATAGAATAACAGATACCCAGGAGTGAGTTACAGACTGGAATCTAATCAAGGGGTTCAGTCAGGGGGTTTATATATAGAATAACAGATACCCGGGAGTGAGTTACAAACTGGAATCTAATCGAGGGGTTCGGGGGTTTATATATAGAATAACAGATACCCGGGGGTGAGTTACAGACTGGAATCTAATCAAGGGGTTCAGGCAGGGGGTTTATATATAGAATAACAGATACCCGGGAGTGAGTTACAAACTGGAATCTAATCGAGGGGTTCGGGGGTTTATATATAGAATAACAGATACCCGGGAGTGAGTTACAGACTGGAATCTAATCAAGGGGTTCAGGCAGGGTGTTTATATATAGAATAACAGATGCGCGGGAGTGAGTTACATACTAGAATCTAATCGAGGGGTTCAGGCAGGGTGTTTATATATGGAATAACAGATACCCGGGAGTGAGTTACAGACTGGAATCTAATCGAGGGGTTCAGGCAGGGTGTTTATATATAGAATAACAGATACCTGGGAGTGAGTTACAGACTGGAATCTAATCGAGGGGTTCAGGCAGGGTGTTTATATATAGAATAACAGATACCCGGGAGTGAGTTACAGACTGGAATCTAATCGAGGGGTTCAGGCAGGGTGTTTATATATAGAATAACAGATACCCGGGAGTGAGTTGCAGACTGGAATCTAATCGAGGGGTTCAGGCAGGGTGTTTATATATAGAATAACAGATACCCGGGAGTGAGTTACAGACTGGAATCTAATCGAGGGGTTCAGGCAGGGTGTTTATATATAGAATAACAGATACCCAGGAGTGAGTTACAGACTGGAATCTAATCGAGGGGTTCAGGCAGGGTGTTTATATATAGAATAACAGATACCCGGGAGTGAGTTACAGACTGGAATCTAATCGAGGGGTTCAGGCAGGGTGTTTATATATAGAATAACAGATACCCAGGAGTGAGTTACAGACTGGAATCTAATCGAGGGGTTCAGGCAGGGTGTTTATATATAGAATAACAGATACCCGGGAGTGAGTTACAGACTGGAATCTAATCGAGGGGTTCAGGCAGGGTGTTTATATATAGAATAACAGATACCCGGGAGTGAGTTACAGACTGGAATCTAATCGAGGGGTTCAGGCAGGGTGTTTATATATAGAATAACAGATACCCGGGAGTGAGTTTCAGACTGGAATCTAATCGAGGGGTTCAGGCAGGGTGTTTATATATAGAATAACAGATACCCGGGAGTGAGTTACAGACTGGAATCTAATCGAGGGGTTCAGCGGGTTTATATATAGAATAACAGATACCAGGGAGTGAGTTACAGACTGGAATCTAATCAAGGGGTTCAGGCAGGGTGTTTATATATAGAATAACAGATACCCGGGAGTGAGTTACAGACTGGAATCTAATCGAGGGGTTCTGGCAGGGTGTTTATATATAGAATAACAGATACCCGGGAGTGAGTTACAGACTGGAATCTAATCGAGGGGTTCAGGCAGGGTGTTTATATATAGAATAACAGATACCCGGGAGTGAGTTACAGACTGGAATCTAATCGAGGGGTTCAGGCAGGGTGTTTATATATAGAATAACAGATACCCGGGAGTGAGTTACAGACTGGAATCTAATCGAGGGGTTCAGGCAGGGTGTTTATATATAGAATAACAGATACCCGGGAGTGAGTTACAGACTGGAATCTAATCGAGGGGTTCAGGCAGGGTGTTTATATATAGAATAACAGATACCCGGGAGTGAGTTACAGACTGGAATCTAATCGAGGGGTTCAGGCAGGGTGTTTATATATAGAATAACAGATACCCGGGAGTGAGTTACAGACTGGAATCTAATCGAGGGGTTCAGGCAGGGTGTTTATATATAGAATAACAGATACCCGGGAGTGAGTTACAGACTGGAATCTAATCGAGGGGTTCAGGCAGGGGGTTTATATATAGAATAACAGATACCCGGGAGTGAGTTACAGACTGGAATCTAATCGAGGGGTTCAGGCAGGGTGTTTATATATAGAATAACAGATACCTGGGAGTGAGTTACAGACTGGAATCTAATCGAGGGGTTCAGGCAGGGTGTTTATATATAGAATAACAGATGCCTGGGAGTGAGTTACAGACTGGAATCTAATCGAGGGGTTCAGGCAGGGTGTTTATATATAGAATAACAGATACCCGGGAGTGAGTTACAGACTGGAATCTAATCGAGGGGTTCAGGCAGGGTGTTTATGTATAGAATAACAGATACCCGGGAGTGAGTTACAGACTGGAATCTAATCGAGGGGTTCAGGCAGGGTGTTTATATATAGAATAACTGATACCTGGGAGTGAGTTACAGACTGGAATCTAATCGAGGGGTTCAGGCAGGGGGTTTATATATAGAATAACAGATACCTGGGAGTGAGTTACAAACTGGAATCTAATCGAGGGGTTCAGGGGGTTTATATATAGAATAACAGATACCCGGGAGTGAGTTACAGACTGGAATCTAATCGAGGGGTTCAGGCAGGGTGTTTATATATAGAATAACAGATACCCGGGAGTGAGTTACAGACTGGAATCTAATCGAGGGGTTCGGGAGGTTTATATATAGAATAACAGATACCCGGGAGTGAGTTACAGACTGGAATCTAATCGAGGGGTTCAGGCAGGGTGTTTATATATAGAATAACAGATACCTGGGAGTGAGTTACAGACTGGAATCTAATCGAGGGGTTCAGGCAGGGTGTTTATATATAGAATAACAGATACCTGGGAGTGAGTTACAGACTGGAATCTCATCGAGGGGTTCAGGCAGGGTGTTTATATATAGAATAACAGATACCTGGGAGTGAGTTACAGACTGGAATCTAATCGAGGGGTTCAGGCAGGGTGTTTATATATAGAATAACAGATACCTGGGAGTGAGTTACAGACTGGAATCTAATCGAGGGGTTCAGGCAGGGTGTTTATATATAGAATAACAGATACCTGGGAGTGAGTTACAGACTGGAATCTAATCGAGGGGTTCAGGCAGGGTGTTTATATATAGAATAACAGATACCTGGGAGTGAGTTACAGACTGGAATCTAATCGAGGGGTTCAGGCAGGGTGTTTATATATAGAATAATAATATTACATTATGATTTTCAAATGTCCTGCTATTAACTCCTTAAAAGTAGATTCTTGCATTTTCACTATGACAGATGTTAGGCAACTGGCCTATAGCTTCCTGCTTTCTGTCTCCGTGCTTTCTTGAATGGAAGTGTTATATTTGTGATTATCCAATCCGCTGAGACCTTTCCAGAATCTAGGGAATTTTGGAAGATTACAACCAATCCACTATCTCTGCAGCTACTTCTTTCAATTTGATACAATCCTTAACTTCCTTCGTTAGCCATTGATGGTGCATTCTTCTCAGTGCCTTTCTTTCTCAATGGTAAATATCTCCTTCAATGTCTGCCACTGCTACTCTTCTGTCTTACCTGTTCATCTATTTTCCCAGTTCACTTTAGCTGACTCTGTCCTCATACCCTTGTAATTGCCTTTATTTATGTTTAAGACTCTAGTCTTAGACCCACACTTCTCTCCCTCAAACTGACTGTGAAATTCCATCATGTTGTGATCACTGTTGCCTGGAGGCACCTCTACTATGAGGTCATTAATTAATCCTGTCTCACTGCACATTACCGCGTCTAAAATCGCCTGCTCCCTGGTTGGCATTCGAACATACTGCTGTAAGAAATTGCTTTCCTGTCCCTTGTTAGATTGGATAGGGGCCTGTCGGGAGGGCCTGGCTGATTACTGTAAAAAGCTTTCTGTGTGAGAGAGCCAGAGACAATTAGAACTCCACTTACACAAGGCAACCACTTCAGATTTAATGAGACAGCCACTGCTCACCTCATCAGTGAGAGGAGTCAGTCTGCCAGCAAGAGTGACGTATTACTCAGGTGTTGTCAGAAGCTACTGACTCCCTTTTGAAAATGTCATCCCCTTTCCTTTCTCTTACTGGCATCAGATGCTTTGCGTTATAAATCCTGTAACGTTTACACAAAGTGCTTTGTGCGTTAATCGGGCTGATTTCACTCTCACCCCTCCTTGCTGCCTTCACAATGAACTCTTTGATCCAACTTTTAGCCGTCAAAGCTCATTTCTGTCCCTGCCTGATTTTATTACCGACAGTAGGTCAGGTTAAGGACGGAGAGGGAGCCAGGATCACAAGCGTTGTTGTCAGCCCCATTCAAACCTCACCTGAGCTCCTGATCACCCCAGCTAGGGTTCATTTCCCAGGACTGGTAGTGATGAGGAGTCTTAGACCAGGAAGACGAGCCTCTCCTGAGCAGGCTGGCCACATTGGAAAATCAGAGCTTGGTCTGACAAATCTGACTAGCTAATTCCTCCCCTTTCTCTATTCCTCCCCCTGCCACTCTCCTTCCAATGTCCTCATACTCACACTCTTCCACTGATGAATCAAAGCCCCACTCTCTGATTCTGTTTACAAAATGGTGATTGAGGTTCCGGAAACTCACTCGGCTGAGCCGCGGAATGACCAGAGTCACAGAAACAAGACATTGGGCCCAACTGCTCCACACGAGCCTCCTCCCACCCCTCTTCATCTCACCCTATCACCACATCCTTCTATTCTTTTCTCCCTCATGTGTTTATCCAGCTTCCCCTTAAATGTATCCACATCATTCATCTCAACCACTCCCTGTGGTAGCTAATTCCACATTCCCACCACTCTCTGGGTAAAGAAGTTTCTCCTGAATTCCCCATTGGATTTATTAGTGACTGTTTTATATTTAAGGCCCCGAGTTCTGGTCTCCCCCCACATCTTCTCTGCGTCTACCCTCTCGAACCCCTTCCTCATTTTAAAGACCTCTATCAGGTCACCCCCTCAGCTGCCTCTTTTCTAGGGAAAAGAGCCCCAGCCTGTTCAATCTTCTCTGATTGTCTCGCAGATCTGACCAACGCAAAAACAGAAAATGCTTGAAACACTCAGCAGCTCGGGTAGCCTCTGTGGAGAGAGAAACAAGAGGCAACGTTTCAGGTCGATGACCTTCATCAGAACCAACAAAGTTCAAAATGTGATTTCAGGTTTTCAGTGGGTGAAATGCGGGAAGACAGGAGATGTTAAATAACAGAAGAGTTGGTCGTTTCGAGTGAGAGGGAGTGACAATGGGACAAGGAAAGAAACAAGTGTCCAGAGGAGGTGACCAGCAGGGTAACCAAGCAGTTTTACTGGCACTGGGAGGGTCAGCCTGCATTATGGTCTGGGCGTGTGGCTCAATCCGGCAAACCCCGTCTAGGTTCCTGTCCAGCCGCCTGCAGAAAAGTGATGAGACTGAGCAGCATTGGCTGGGTCACGTCTCTCACCTGAGAGGCAAAGTTCCCATTCCAGAGACCTGAGTAGCAGAATGCAGTGGGAGCAGTTCACTGAGGGTCAGTACGGAGGGTCAGTGCTGAGGGAGCAGTTCACTGAGGGTCAGTACGGAGGGTCAGTGCTGAGGGAGCAGTTCACTGAGGGTCAGTACTGAGGGAGCAGTTCACTGAGGGTCAGTACTGAGGGTCAGTACTGAGGGAGCAGTTCACTGAGGGTCAGTACTGAGGGAGCAGTTCACTGACGGTCAGTACTGAGGGTCAGTACTGAGGGTCAGTACTGAGGGTCAGTACTGAGGGTCAGTACTGAGGCAGCAGTTCACTGAGGGTCAGTACTGAGGGTCAGTACTGAGGGAGCAGTTCACTGAGGGTCAGTACTGAGGGAGCAGTTCACTGACGGTCAGTACTGAGGGAGCAGTTCACTGAGGGTCAGTACTGAGGGTCAGTGCTGAGGGAGCAGTTCACTGAGGGTCAGTACTGAGGGAGCAGTTCACTGACGGTCAGTACTGAGGGAGCAGTTCACTGAGAGTCAGTACTGAGGGTCAGTGCTGAGGGAGCAGTTCACTGAGGGTCAGTACTGAGGGAGCAGTTCACTGAGGGTCAGTACTGAGGGTCAGTACTGAGGGTCAGTACTGAGGGAGCAGTTCACTGAGGGTCAGTACTGAGGGTCAGTACTGAGGGAGCAGTTCACTGAGAGTCAGTACTGAGGGTCAGTACTGAGGGTCAGTACTGAGGCAGCAGTTCACTGAGGGTCAGTACTGAGGGAGCAGTTCACTGAGGGTCAGTACTGAGGGTCAGTACTGAGGGAGCAGTTCACTGAGGGTCAGTACGGAGGGTCAGTGCTGAGGGAGCAGTTCACTGAGGGTCAGTACGGAGGGTCAGTGCTGAGGGAGCAGTTCACTGAGGGTCAGTACGGAGGGTCAGTACTGAGGCAGCAGTTCACTGAGGGTCAGTACTGAGGGAGCAGTTCACTGAGGGTCAGTACTGAGGGTCAGTACTGAGGGAGCAGTTCACTGAGGGTCAGTACGGAGGGTCAGTGCTGAGGGAGCAGTTCACTGAGGGTCAGTACGGAGGGTCAGTGCTGAGGGAGCAGTTCACTGAGGGTCAGTACTGAGGGAGCAGTTCACTGAGGGTCAGTACTGAGGGTCAGTACTGAGGGAGCAGTTCACTGAGGGTCAGTACTGAGGGAGCAGTTCACTGACGGTCAGTACTGAGGGTCAGTACTGAGGGTCAGTACTGAGGGTCAGTACTGAGGGTCAGTACTGAGGCAGCAGTTCACTGAGGGTCAGTACTGAGGGTCAGTACTGAGGGAGCAGTTCACTGAGGGTCAGTACTGAGGGAGCAGTTCACTGACGGTCAGTACTGAGGGAGCAGTTCACTGAGGGTCAGTACTGAGGGTCAGTGCTGAGGGAGCAGTTCACTGAGGGTCAGTACTGAGGGAGCAGTTCACTGACGGTCAGTACTGAGGGAGCAGTTCACTGAGAGTCAGTACTGAGGGTCAGTGCTGAGGGAGCAGTTCACTGAGGGTCAGTACTGAGGGAGCAGTTCACTGAGGGTCAGTACTGAGGGTCAGTACTGAGGGTCAGTACTGAGGGAGCAGTTCACTGAGGGTCAGTACTGAGGGTCAGTACTGAGGGAGCAGTTCACTGAGAGTCAGTACTGAGGGTCAGTACTGAGGGTCAGTACTGAGGCAGCAGTTCACTGAGGGTCAGTACTGAGGGAGCAGTTCACTGAGGGTCAGTACTGAGGGTCAGTACTGAGGCAGCAGTTCACTGAGGGTCAGTACTGAGGGAGCAGTTCACTGAGGGTCAGTACTGAGGGTCAGTACTGAGGCAGCAGTTCACTGAGGGTCAGTACTGAGGGAGCAGTTCACTGAGGGTCAGTATTGAGGGTCAGTACTGAGGGAGCAGTTCACTGAGGGTCAGTACTGAGGGTCAGTACTGAGGGAGCAGTTCACTGAGGGTCAGTACTGAGGGAGCAGTTCAATGAGGGTCAGTACTGGGGTCAGTACTGAGGGAGCAGTTCACTGAGGGTCAATACTGAGGGTCAGTACTGAGGGAGCAGTTCACTGAGGGTCAGTACTGAGGGTCAGTACTGAGGGAGCAGTTCACTGAGAGTCAGTACTGAGGGTCAGTACTGAGGGAGCAGTTCACTGAGGGTCAGTACTGAGGGAGTGCTGCACTGAGGGTCAGTACTGAGGGTCAGTACTGAGAGAGCAGTTCACTGAGGGTCAGTACTGAGGGTCAGTACTGAGGGAGGAGTTCACTGAAGGTCAGTACTGAGGGAGCAGTTCACTGAAGGTCCGTACTGAGGGTCAGTACTGAGGGAGCAGTTCAATGAGGGTCAGTACTGAGGGTCAGTACTGAGGGAGCAGTTCACTGAGGGTCAGTACTGAGGGACCAGTTCACTGAGGGTCAGTACTGAGGTTCAGTACTGAGGGAGCAGTTCACTGAGGGTCAGTACTGAGGGTCAGTACTGAGAGAGCAGTTCACTGAGGGTCAGTACTGAGGGTCAGTACTGAGGGAGGAGTTCACTGAGGGTCAGTACTGAGGGACCAGTTCACTGAGGGTCAGTACTGAGGTTCAGTACTGAGGGAGCAGTTCACTGAGGGTCAGTATTGAGGGTCAGTACTGAGGGAGCAGTTCACTGAGGGTCAGTACTGAGGGTCAGTACTGAGGCAGCAGTTCACTGAGGGTCAGTACTGAGGGAGCAGTTCACTGAGGGTCAGTACTGAGGGTCAGTACTGAGGCAGCAGTTCACTGAGGGTCAGTACTGAGGGAGCAGTTCACTGAGGGTCAGTATTGAGGGTCAGTACTGAGGGAGCAGTTCATTGAGGGTCAGTACTGAGGGTCAGTACTGAGGGAGCAGTTCACTGAGGGTCAGTACTGAGGGAGCAGTTCAATGAGGGTCAGTACTGGGGTCAGTACTGAGGGAGCAGTTCACTGAGGGTCAATACTGAGGGTCAGTACTGAGGGAGCAGTTCACTGAGGGTCAGTACTGAGGGTCAGTACTGAGGGAGCAGTTCACTGAGAGTCAGTACTGAGGGTCAGTACTGAGGGAGCAGTTCACTGAGGGTCAGTACTGAGGGAGTGCTGCACTGAGGGTCAGTACTGAGGGTCAGTACTGAGAGAGCAGTTCACTGAGGGTCAGTACTGAGGGAGGAGTTCACTGAAGGTCAGTACTGAGGGAGCAGTTCACTGAAGGTCAGTACTGAGGGTCAGTACTGAGGGAGCAGTTCAATGAGGGTCAGTACTGAGGGTCAGTACTGAGGGAGCAGTTCACTGAGGGTCAGTACTGAGGGACCAGTTCACTGAGGGTCAGTACTGAGTTTCAGTACTGAGGGAGCAGTTCACTGAGGGTCAGTACTGAGGGTCAGTACTGAGAGAGCAGTTCACTGAGGGTCAGTACTGAGGGTCAGTACTGAGGGAGGAGTTCACTGAGGGTCAGTACTGAGGGACCAGTTCACTGAGGGTCAGTACTGAGGTTCAGTACTGAGGGAGCAGTTCACTGAGGGTCAGTATTGAGGGTCAGTACTGAGGGAGCAGTTCACTGAGGGTCAGTACTGAGGGTCAGTACTGAGGCAGCAGTTCACTGAGGGTCAGTACTGAGGGAGCAGTTCACTGAGGGTCAGTACTGAGGGTCAGTACTGAGGCAGCAGTTCACTGAGGGTCAGTACTGAGGGAGCAGTTCACTGAGGGTCAGTATTGAGGGTCAGTACTGAGGGAGCAGTTCACTGAGGGTCAGTACTGAGGGTCAGTACTGAGGGAGCAGTTCACTGAGGGTCAGTACTGAGGGAGCAGTTCAATGAGGGTCAGTACTGGGGTCAGTACTGAGGGAGCAGTTCACTGAGGGTCAATACTGAGGGTCAGTACTGAGGGAGCAGTTCACTGAGGGTCAGTACTGAGGGTCAGTACTGAGGGAGCAGTTCACTGAGAGTCAGTACTGAGGGTCAGTACTGAGGGAGCAGTTCACTGAGGGTCAGTACTGAGGGAGTGCTGCACTGAGGGTCAGTACTGAGGGTCAGTACTGAGAGAGCAGTTCACTGAGGGTCAGTACTGAGGGAGGAGTTCACTGAAGGTCAGTACTGAGGGAGCAGTTCACTGAAGGTCAGTACTGAGGGTCAGTACTGAGGGAGCAGTTCAATGAGGGTCAGTACTGAGGGTCAGTACTGAGGGAGCAGTTCACTGAGGGTCAGTACTGAGGGACCAGTTCACTGAGGGTCAGTACTGAGGTTCAGTACTGAGGGAGCAGTTCACTGAGGGTCAGTACTGACGGTCAGTACTGAGAGAGCAGTTCACTGAGGGTCAGTACTGAGGGTCAGTACTGAGGGAGGAGTTCACTGAGGGTCAGTACTGAGGGACCAGTTCACTGAGGGTCAGTACTGAGGTTCAGTACTGAGGGAGCAGTTCACTGAGGGTCAGTACTGAGGGTCAGTACTGAGAGAGCAGTTCACTGAGGGTCAGTACTGAGGGTCAGTACTGAGGGAGGAGTTCACTGAGGTTCAGTACTGTGGGACCAGTTCACTGAGGGTCAGTACTGAGGGTCAGTACTGAGAGAGCAGTTCACTGAGGGTCAGTACTGAGGGTCAGTACTGAGGGAGGAGTTCACTGAGGGTCAGTACTGAGGGAGCAGTTCACTGAGGGAGCAGTTCACTGAAGGTCAGTACTGAGGGAGCAGTTCACTGAGGGTCAGTACTGAGGGTCTGTACTGAGGGAGCAGTTCACTGAGGGTCAGTACTGAGGGAGCAGTTCACTGAGGGTCAGTACTGAGGGAGCAGTTCACTGAGAGTCAGTACTGAGGGTCAGTGCTGAGGGAGCAGTTCACTGAGGGTCAGTACTGAGGGAGCAGTTCACTGAGGGTCAGTACTGCGGGAGCAGTTCACTGAAGGTCAGTACTGAGGGAGCAGTTCACTGAGAGTCAGTACTGAGGGAGCAGTTCACTGAGAGTCAGTACTGAGGGTCAGTGCTGAGGGAGCAGTTCACTGAGGGTCAGTACTGAGGGAGCAGTTCACTGAGAGTCAGTACTGAGGGTCAGTGCTGAGGGAGCAGTTCACTGAGGGTCAGTACTGAGGGAGCAGTTCACTGAGGGTCAGTACTGCGGGAGCAGTTCACTGAAGGTCAGTACTGAGGGAGCAGTTCACTGAGAGTCAGTACTGAGGGTCAGTACTGAGGGAGCAGGTCACTGAGGGTCAGTACTGAGGGTCAGTACTGAGGGAGCAGTTCACTGAGGGTCAGTACTGAGGGTCAGTACCGAGGGAGCAGTTCACTGAGGGTCAGTACTGAGGAAGCAGTTCACTGAGAGTCAGTACTGAGGGTCAGTACTGAGGGAGCAGTTCACTGAAGGTCAGTACTGAGGGAGCAGTTCCCTGAGGGTCAGTACTGAGGGTCAGTACTGAGGGAGCAGTTCACTGAGGGTCAGTACTGAGGGTCAGTACTGAGGGAGCAGTTCACAGAGGGTCAGTACTGAGGGAGCAGTTCACTGAGAGTCAGTACTGAGGGAGCAGTTCACTGTGAGTCAGTACTGAGGGTCAGTACTGAGGGAGCAGTTCACTGAGGGTCAGTACTGAGGGAGCAGTTCACTGAGAGTCAGTACTGAGGGAGCAGTTCACTGAGAGTCAGTACTGAGGGTCAGTGCTGAGGGAGCAGTTCACTGAGGGTCAGTACTGAGGGAGCAGTTCACTGAGAGTCAGTACTGAGGGTCAGTGCTGAGGGAGCAGTTCACTGAGGGTCAGTACTGAGGGAGCAGTTCACTGAGGGTCAGTACTGCGGGAGCAGTTCACTGAAGGTCAGTACTGAGGGAGCAGTTCACTGAGAGTCAGTACTGAGGGTCAGTACTGAGGGAGCAAGTCACTGAGGGTCAGTACTGAGGGTCAGTACTGAGGGAGTGCTGCACTGTCGGAGGGTCAGTACTGAGGGAGTGCTGCACTGTCGGAGGGTCAGTACTGCGGGAGCGCTGCACTGTCGGAGGGGCAGTACTGAGGGAGTGCCGTACTGTCGGAGGGGCAGTACTGAGGGAGTGCCGCACTGTCGGAGGGTCGGTACTGAGGGAGTGCCGCACTGTCGGAGGGTCAGTACTGAGGGAGTGCCGCACTGTCGGAGGGTCAGTACTGAGGGAGTGCCGCACTGTCGGAGGGTCGGTACTGAGGGAGTGCCGCACTGTCGGAGGGTCGGTACTGAGGGAGTGCCGCACTGTCGGAGGGTCAGTACTGAGGGAGTGTCGCACTGTTGGAGGGGCAGTACTGAGGGAGTGCTGCACTGTCGGAGGGTCGGTACTGAGGGAGTGCCGCACTGTCGGAGGGTCAGTACTGAGGGAGTGTCGCACTGTTGGAGGGGCAGTACTGAGGGAGTGCTGCACTGTCGGAGGGTCGGTACTGAGGGAGTGCCGCACTGTCGGAGGGTCGGTACTGAGGGAGTGCCGCACTGTCGGAGGGTCAGTACTGAGGGAGTGTCGCACTGTTGGAGGGTCAGTACTGAGGGAGTGCCGCACTGTCGGAGGGTCAGTACTGAGGGAGTGCCGCACTGTCGGAGGGTCAGTACTGAAGGAGTGCCCCACTGTCGGAGGGTCAGTACTGAGGGAGTGCTGCACTGTCGGTGAGTCAGTACTGAGGGAGTGCTGCACTGTCGGAGGGTCAGTACTGAGGGAGTGCTGCACTGTCGGAGGGTCAGTACTGAGGGAGTGCTGCACTGTCGGAGGGTTAGTACTGAGGGAGTGCCGCACTGTCGGAGGGTCAGTACTGAGGGAGTGCCGCACTGTCGGAGGGTTAGTACTGAGGGAGTGCCGCACTGTCGGAGGGTCAGTACTGAGGGAGCGCCGCACTGTCGGAGGGTCAGTACTGAGGGAGTGCCGCACTGTCGGAGGGTCAGTACTGAGGGAGCGCCGCACTGTCGGAGGGGCAGTACTGAGGGAGCGCCGCACTGTCGGAGGGGCAGTACTGAGGGAGCGCAGCACTGTCGGAGGGGCAGTACTGAGGGAGCGCCGCACTGTCGGAGGGTCAGTACTGAGGGAGCGCCGCACTGTCGGAGGGGCAGTACTGAGGGAGTGCCGCACTGTCGGAGGGTCAGTACTGAGGGAGTGCCGCACTGTCGGAGGGGCAGTACTGAGGGAGTGCCGCACTGTCGGAGGGGCAGTACTGAGGGAGTGCCGCACTGTCGGAGGGGCAGTACTGAGGGAGCGCAGCACTGTCGGAGGGGCAGTACTGAGGGAGTGCCGCACTGTTGGAGGTGCCGTTTTCAGCTAAGATGTTAAATCGATGCTCTCTCTGTGTTCTGAGGTGGATGGAAAAGGTCTCACAGCCATTAAATTGAAGCAGAGCAGAGGAGTTCTCTCCCCCCGTGTCCTGGGACAATATTTATCCCTCAACCAACATCACTAAAACAGATGGTCTGAAAATCATCACGTTGCTGTTTGTGGGATCCTGCTGTGTGCAAAATGGCAGCCAAATTTCCTACAACAGTGACTGCACTTCAAAAAGTACCTCATTGGCTGTGAAGCACTTTGGGACTTTCGGATGGTGAAAAGCGCTATAGAAATGCAAGTCTTTCTAGCTATTATCCGTTTCTCCATCTCATTCCCTGGAATAAACAAACGTCCGCTACACACAACTGGCTATCTCACACTCTACAAAATAAAACTACTCCAAAGTGTTTTCTTATGTGTCGTTTGCAAGATTTATCTTCCCTTCTTGTCCCTGTGAGGAGCCAGTCGCCATAGCAATAAGTCGTTCCTCCCCCAGTGAACATTTCTCTGTTTAACTACGGTTTAATATTCTCTGAATGCAGAGCCAAGCTGTGCAATACAGCCATTGGAGCTGAGACAGTCCAGTGGTCAGAGTACATCCTGCTGTGTAATGCAGGACTCTTAAAGTGCCCGAACTGGCCAATCACAGCCCCTCATTCATCAAATCAAGGGGTTTGGTGGGGGTCGGGAAGGGGAGTTGTTTATGTATGGAATAACAGATACCCGGGAGTGAGTTACAGACTGGAATCTAATCGAGGGGTTCGGGGGTTTATATATAGAATAACAGATCCCCGGGAGTGAGTTACAGACTGGAATCTAATCGAGGGGTTCGGGGGTTTATATATAGAATAACAGATCCCCGGGAGTGAGTTACAGACTGGAATCTAATCGAGGGGTTCGGGTGGTTTATATATAGAATAACAGATACCTGGGAGTGAGTTACAGACTGGAATCTAATCGAGGGGTTCGGGGGTTTATATATAGAATAACAGATACCCAGGAGTGAGTTACAGACTGGAATCTAATCGAGGGGTTCGGGGGTTTATATATAGAATAACAGATACCCAGGAGTGAGTTACAGACTGGAATCTAATCGAGGGGTTCGGGGGTTTATATATAGAATAACAGATACCCGGGAGTGAGTTACAGACTGGAATCTAATCGAGGGGTTCGGGGGTTTATATATAGAATAACAGATACCCGGGAGTGAGTTACAGACTGGAATCTAATCGAGGGGTTCGGGGGTTTATATATAGAATAACAGATCCCCGGGAGTGAGTTACAGACTGGAATCTAATCGAGGGGTTCGGGTGGTTTATATATAGAATAACAGATACCTGGGAGTGAGTTACAGACTGGAATCTAATCGAGGGGTTCGGGGGGTTTATATATAGAATAACAGATACCAGGGAGTGAGTTACAGACTGGAATCTAATCAAGGGGTTCGGGGGTTTATATATAGAATAACAGATACCCGGGAGTGAGTTACAGACTGGAATCTAGTCGAGGGGTTCGGGTGGTTTATATATAGAATAACAGATATCTGGGAGTGAGTTACAGACTGGAATCTAATCGAGGGGCTCGGGGGGTTTAGTTTAGTTTAGAGATACAGCACTGAAACAGGCCCTTCGGCCCACCGAGTCTGTGCCGACCATCAACCACCCATTTATACTAATCCTACACTAATTCCATATTCCTACCACATTCCCACCTGTCCCTATATTTCCCTACCACCTACCTATACTAGGGGCAATTGCTAACGGCCAATTTACCTATCAACCTGCAAGTCTTTGGCATGTGGGAGGAAACCGGAGCACCCGGAGGAAACCCACGCAGACACAGGGAGAACTTGCAAACTCCACACAGGCAGTACCCAGAATTGAACACGGGTCACTGGAGTTGTGAGGCTGCAGTGCTAACCATTGCGCCACTGTGTCGCCCCATATATATATAGAATAACAGATATCCGGGAGTGAGTTACAGACTGGAATCTAATCGAGGGGCTCGGGAGGTTTATATATAGAATAACAGATACCCGGGAGTGAGTTACAGACTGGAATCTAATCGAGGGGCTCGGGAGGTTTATATATAGAATAACAGATACCCGGGAGTGAGTTACAGACTGGAATCTAATCAAGGGGTTCGGGGGTTTATATATAGAATAACAGATACCTGGGAGTGAGTTACAGACTGGAATCTAATCGAGGGGTTCAGGGGAGTTTATATATAGAATAACAGATATCCGGGAGTGAGTTACAGACTGGAATCTAATCGAGGGGTTCGGGGGTTTATATATAGAATAACAGATACCTGGGAGTGAGTTACAGACTGGAATCTAATCGAGGGGTTCGGGGGGTTTATATATAGAATAACAGATACCTGGGAGTGAGTTACAGACTGGAATCTAATCGAGGGGCTCGGGAGGTTTATATATAGAATAACAGATACCCGGGAGTGAGTTACAGACTGGAATCTAATCGAGGGGTTCGGGGGTTTATATATAGAATAACAGATACCCGGGAGTGAGTTACAGGCTGGAATCTAATCGAGGGGTTTGAGGGTTTATATATAGAATAACAGATACCCGGGAGTGAGTTACAGACTGGAATCTAATCGAAGCGTTCGGGAGGTTTATATATAGAATAACAGATACCCGGGAGTGAGTTACAGACTGGAATCTAATCGAGGGGTTCGGGGGGTTTATATATAGAATAACAGATACCCGGGAGTGAGTTACAGACTGGAATCTAATCGAGGGGCTCGGGGGGTTTATATATAGAATAACAGATACCCGGGAGTGAGTTACAGACTGGAATCTAATCGAGGGGTTCGGGGGGTTTATATATAGAATAACAGATATCCGGGAGTAAGTTACAGACTGGAATCTAATCGAGGGGCTCGGGAGGTTTATATATAGAATAACAGATACCCGGGAGTGAGTTACAGACTGGAATCTAATCGAGGGGCTCGGGAGGTTTATATATAGAATAACAGATACCCGGGAGTGAGTTACAGACTGGAATCTAATCGAGGGGCTCGGGAGGTTTATATATAGAATAACAGATACCCGGGAGTGAGTTACAGACTGGAATCTAATCGAGGGGCTCGGGAGGTTTATATATAGAATAACAGATACCCGGGAGTGAGTTACAGACTGGAATCTAATCAAGGGGTTCGGGGGTTTATATATAGAATAACAGATACCTGGGAGTGAGTTACAGACTGGAATCTAATCGAGGGGTTCAGGGGAGTTTATATATAGAATAACAGATATCCGGGAGTGAGTTACAGACTGGAATCTAATCGAGGGGTTCGGGGGTTTATATATAGAATAACAGATACCTGGGAGTGAGTTACAGACTGGAATCTAATCGAGGGGTTCGGGGGGTTTATATATAGAATAACAGATACCTGGGAGTGAGTTACAGACTGGAATCTAATCGAGGGGCTCGGGAGGTTTATATATAGAATAACAGATACCCGGGAGTGAGTTACAGACTGGAATCTAATCGAGGGGTTCGGGGGTTTATATATAGAATAACAGATACCCGGGAGTGAGTTACAGGCTGGAATCTAATCGAGGGGTTTGAGGGTTTATATATAGAATAACAGATACCCGGGAGTGAGTTACAGACTGGAATCTAATCGAAGCGTTCGGGTGGTTTATATATAGAATAACAGATACCCGGGAGTGAGTTACAGACTGGAATCTAATCGAGGGGTTCGGGGGGTTTATATATAGAATAACAGATATCCGGGAGTGAGTTACAGACTGGAATCTAATCGAGGGGCTCGGGGGGTTTATATATAGAATAACAGATACCCGGGAGTGAGTTACAGACTGGAATCTAATCGAGGGGTTCGGGGGGTTTATATATAGAATAACAGATACCCGGGAGTGAGTTACAGACTGGAATCTAATCGAGGGGTTCGGGGGGTTTATATATAGAATAACAGATACCCGGGAGTGAGTTACAGACTGGAATCTAATCGAGGGGTTCGGGGGGTTTATATATAGAATAACAGATACCCGGGAGTGAGTTACAGACTGGAATCTAATCGAGGGGTTCGGGGGGTTTATATATAGAATAACAGATACCCGGGAGTGTTTTACAGACTGGAATCTAATCGAGGGGTTCGGGGGGTTTATATATAGAATAACAGATACCCGGGAGTGAGTTACAGACTGGAATCTAATCGAGGGGTTCGGGGGGTTTATATATAGAATAACAGATATCCGGGAGTGAGTTACCGACTGGAATCTAATCGAGGGGCTCGGGGGGTTTATATATAGAATAACAGATACCCGGGAGTGAGTTACAGACTGGAATCTAATCGAGGGGTTCGGGGGTTTATATATAGAATAACAGATACCCGGGAGTGAGTTACAGGCTGGAATCTAATCGAGGGGTTTGAGGGTTTATATATAGAATAACAGATACCCGGGAGTGAGTTACAGACTGGAATCTAATCGAAGCGTTCGGGAGGTTTATATATAGAATAACAGATACCCGGGAGTGAGTTACAGACTGGAATCTAATCGAGGGGTTCGGGGGGTTTATATATAGAATAACAGATACCCGGGAGTGAGTTACAGACTGGAATCTAATCGAGGGGCTCGGGGGGTTTATATATAGAATAACAGATACCCGGGAGTGAGTTACAGACTGGAATCTAATCGAGGGGTTCGGGGGGTTTATATATAGAATAACAGATATCCGGGAGTAAGTTACAGACTGGAATCTAATCGAGGGGCTCGGGAGGTTTATATATAGAATAACAGATACCCGGGAGTGAGTTACAGACTGGAATCTAATCGAGGGGCTCGGGAGGTTTATATATAGAATAACAGATACCCGGGAGTGAGTTACAGACTGGAATCTAATCGAGGGGCTCGGGAGGTTTATATATAGAATAACAGATACCCGGGAGTGAGTTACAGACTGGAATCTAATCGAGGGGCTCGGGAGGTTTATATATAGAATAACAGATACCCGGGAGTGAGTTACAGACTGGAATCTAATCAAGGGGTTCGGGGGTTTATATATAGAATAACAGATACCTGGGAGTGAGTTACAGACTGGAATCTAATCGAGGGGTTCAGGGGAGTTTATATATAGAATAACAGATATCCGGGAGTGAGTTACAGACTGGAATCTAATCGAGGGGTTCGGGGGTTTATATATAGAATAACAGATACCTGGGAGTGAGTTACAGACTGGAATCTAATCGAGGGGTTCGGGGGGTTTATATATAGAATAACAGATACCTGGGAGTGAGTTACAGACTGGAATCTAATCGAGGGGCTCGGGAGGTTTATATATAGAATAACAGATACCCGGGAGTGAGTTACAGACTGGAATCTAATCGAGGGGTTCGGGGGTTTATATATAGAATAACAGATACCCGGGAGTGAGTTACAGGCTGGAATCTAATCGAGGGGTTTGAGGGTTTATATATAGAATAACAGATACCCGGGAGTGAGTTACAGACTGGAATCTAATCGAAGCGTTCGGGTGGTTTATATATAGAATAACAGATACCCGGGAGTGAGTTACAGACTGGAATCTAATCGAGGGGTTCGGGGGGTTTATATATAGAATAACAGATATCCGGGAGTGAGTTACAGACTGGAATCTAATCGAGGGGCTCGGGGGGTTTATATATAGAATAACAGATACCCGGGAGTGAGTTACAGACTGGAATCTAATCGAGGGGTTCGGGGGGTTTATATATAGAATAACAGATACCCGGGAGTGAGTTACAGACTGGAATCTAATCGAGGGGTTCGGGGGGTTTATATATAGAATAACAGATACCCGGGAGTGAGTTACAGACTGGAATCTAATCGAGGGGTTCGGGGGGTTTATATATAGAATAACAGATACCCGGGAGTGAGTTACAGACTGGAATCTAATCGAGGGGTTCGGGGGGTTTATATATAGAATAACAGATACCCGGGAGTGTTTTACAGACTGGAATCTAATCGAGGGGTTCGGGGGGTTTATATATAGAATAACAGATACCCGGGAGTGAGTTACAGACTGGAATCTAATCGAGGGGTTCGGGGGGTTTATATATAGAATAACAGATATCCGGGAGTGAGTTACCGACTGGAATCTAATCGAGGGGCTCGGGGGGTTTATATATAGAATAACAGATACCCGGGAGTGAGTTACAGACTGGAATCTAATCGAGGGGTTCGGGGGGTTTATATATAGAATAACAGATATCCGGGAGTGAGTTACAGACTGGAATCTAATCGAGGGGCTCGGGGGGTTTATATATAGAATAACAGATACCCGGGAGTGAGTTACAGACTGGAATCTAATCGAGGGGTACGGGGGGTTTATATATAGAATAACAGATACCAGGGAGTGAGTTACAGACTGGAATCTAATCGAGGGGCTCGGGGGGTTTATATATAGAATAACAGATACCCGGGAGTGAGTTACAGACTGGAATCTAATCGAGGGGCTCGGGGGGTTTATATATAGAATAACAGATACCAGGGAGTGAGTTACAGACTGGAATGTAATCGAGGGGCTCGGGGGGTTTATATATAGAATAACAGATACCCGGGAGTGAGTTACAGACTGGAATCTAATCGAGGGGTTCGGGGGTTTATATATAGAATAACAGATACCCGGGAGAGAGTTACAGGCTGGAATCTAATCGAGGGGTTTGAGGGTTTATATATAGAATAACAGATACCCGGGAGTGAGTTACAGACTGAAATCTAATCGAGGGGTTCGGGGTGGTTTATATATAGAATAACAGATACCCGGGAGTGAGTTACAGACTGGAATCTAATCGAGGGGTTCGGGGTGGTTTATATATAGAATAACAGATACCAGGGAGTGAGTTACAGACTGGAATCTAATCGAGGGGTTCGGAGGTTTATTTATAGAATAACAGATACCCGGGAGTGAGTTACAGACTGGAATCTAATCGAGGGGTTCCGGGGTTTATATATAGAATAACAGATACCCGGGAGTGAGTTACAGACTGGAATCTAATCGAGGGGTTCGGGTGGTTTATATATAGAATAACAGATACCTGGGAGTGAGTTACAGACTGGAATCTAATCGAGGGGTTCGGGTGGTTTATATATAGAATAACAGATACCCGGGAGTGAGTTACAGACTGGAATCTAATCGAGGGGTTCGGGGGGTTTATATATAGAATAACAGATACCCTGGAGTGAGTTACAGACTGGAATCTAATCGAGGGGTTCGGGTGGTTTATATATAGAATAACAGATACCTGGGAGTGAGTTACAGACTGGAATCTAATCGAGGGGTTCGGGTGGTTTATATATAGAATAACAGATACCCGGGAGTGAGTTACAGACTGGAATCTAATCGAGGGGTTTTGGTGGGTTTATATATAGAATAACAGATACCCGGGAGTGAGTTACAGACTGGAATCTAGTCGAGGGGTTCGGGTGGTTTATATATAGAATAACAGATATCTGGGAGTGAGTTACAGACTGGAATCTAATCGAGGGGCTCGGGGGGTTTAGTTTAGTTTAGAGATACAGCACTGAAACAGGCCCTTCGGCCCACCGAGTCTGTGCCGACCATCAACCACCCATTTATACTAATCCTACACTAATTCCATATTCCTACCACATTCCCACCTGTCCCTATATTTCCCTACCACCTACCTATACTAGGGGCAATTGCTAACGGCCAATTTACCTATCAACCTGCAAGTCTTTGGCATGTGGGAGGAAACCGGAGCACCCGGAGGAAACCCACGCAGACACAGGGAGAACTTGCAAACTCCACACAGGCAGTACCCAGAATTGAACACGGGTCACTGGAGCTGTGAGGCTGCAGTGCTAACCATTGCGCCACTGTGTCGCCCCATATATATATAGAATAACAGATATCCGGGAGTGAGTTACAGACTGGAATCTAATCGAGGGGCTCGGGAGGTTTATATATAGAATAACAGATACCCGGGAGTGAGTTACAGACTGGAATCTAATCAAGGGGTTCGGGGGGTTTATATATAGAATAACAGATATCTGGGAGTGAGTTACAGACTGGAATCTAATCGAGGGGCTCGGGAGGTTTATATATAGAATAACAGATACCCGGGAGTGAGTTACAGACTGGAATCTAATCGAAGCGTTCGGGAGGTTTATATATAGAATAACAGATACCCGGGAGTGAGTTACAGACTGGAATCTAATCGAGGGGTTCGGGGGGTTTATATATAGAATAACAGATACCCGGGAGTGAGTTACAGACTGGAATCTAATCGAGGGGCTCGGGGGGTTTATATATAGAATAACAGATACCCGGGAGTGAGTTACAGACTGGAATCTAATCGAGGGGTTCGGGGGGTTTATATATAGAATAACAGATATCCGGGAGTGAGTTACAGACTGGAATCTAATCGAGGGGCTCGGGGGGTTTATATATAGAATAACAGATACCCGGGAGTGAGTTACAGACTGGAATCTAATCGAGGGGCTCGGGAGGTTTATATATAGAATAACAGATACCCGGGAGTGAGTTACAGACTGGAATCTAATCGAGGGGCTCGGGAGGTTTATATATAGAATAACAGATACCCGGGAGTGAGTTACAGACTGGAATCTAATCGAGGGGTTCGGGGGGTTTATATATAGAATAACAGATATCCGGGAGTGAGTTACAGACTGGAATCTAATCGAGGGGCTCGGGGGGTTTATATATAGAATAACAGATACCCGGGAGTGAGTTACAGACTGGAATCTAATCGAGGGGTTCGGGGGGTTTATATATAGAATAACAGATACCCGGGAGTGAGTTACAGACTGGAATCTAATCGAGGGGTTCGGGGGGTTTATATATAGAATAACAGATACCCGGGAGTGAGTTACAGACTGGAATCTAATCGAGGGGTTCGGGGGGTTTATATATAGAATAACAGATACCCGGGAGTGAGTTACAGACTGGAATCTAATCGAGGGGTTCGGGGGGTTTATATATAGAATAACAGATACCCGGGAGTGTTTTACAGACTGGAATCTAATCGAGGGGTTCGGGGGGTTTATATATAGAATAACAGATACCCGGGAGTGAGTTACAGACTGGAATCTAATCGAGGGGTTCGGGGGGTTTATATATAGAATAACAGATATCCGGGAGTGAGTTACCGACTGGAATCTAATCGAGGGGCTCGGGGGGTTTATATATAGAATAACAGATACCCGGGAGTGAGTTACAGACTGGAATCTAATCGAGGGGTTCGGGGGGTTTATATATAGAATAACAGATATCCGGGAGTGAGTTACAGACTGGAATCTAATCGAGGGGCTCGGGGGGTTTATATATAGAATAACAGATACCCGGGAGTGAGTTACAGACTGGAATCTAATCGAGGGGTACGGGGGGTTTATATATAGAATAACAGATACCAGGGAGTGAGTTACAGACTGGAATCTAATCGAGGGGCTCGGGGGGTTTATATATAGAATAACAGATACCCGGGAGTGAGTTACAGACTGGAATCTAATCGAGGGGCTCGGGGGGTTTATATATAGAATAACAGATACCAGGGAGTGAGTTACAGACTGGAATGTAATCGAGGGGCTCGGGGGGTTTATATATAGAATAACAGATACCCGGGAGTGAGTTACAGACTGGAATCTAATCGAGGGGTTCGGGGGTTTATATATAGAATAACAGATACCCGGGAGAGAGTTACAGGCTGGAATCTAATCGAGGGGTTTGAGGGTTTATATATAGAATAACAGATACCCGGGAGTGAGTTACAGACTGAAATCTAATCGAGGGGTTCGGGGTGGTTTATATATAGAATAACAGATACCCGGGAGTGAGTTACAGACTGGAATCTAATCGAGGGGTTCGGGGTGGTTTATATATAGAATAACAGATACCAGGGAGTGAGTTACAGACTGGAATCTAATCGAGGGGTTCGGAGGTTTATTTATAGAATAACAGATACCCGGGAGTGAGTTACAGACTGGAATCTAATCGAGGGGTTCCGGGGTTTATATATAGAATAACAGATACCCGGGAGTGAGTTACAGACTGGAATCTAATCGAGGGGTTCGGGTGGTTTATATATAGAATAACAGATACCTGGGAGTGAGTTACAGACTGGAATCTAATCGAGGGGTTCGGGTGGTTTATATATAGAATAACAGATACCCGGGAGTGAGTTACAGACTGGAATCTAATCGAGGGGTTCGGGGGGTTTATATATAGAATAACAGATACCCTGGAGTGAGTTACAGACTGGAATCTAATCGAGGGGTTCGGGTGGTTTATATATAGAATAACAGATACCTGGGAGTGAGTTACAGACTGGAATCTAATCGAGGGGTTCGGGTGGTTTATATATAGAATAACAGATACCCGGGAGTGAGTTACAGACTGGAATCTAATCGAGGGGTTTTGGTGGGTTTATATATAGAATAACAGATACCCGGGAGTGAGTTACAGACTGGAATCTAGTCGAGGGGTTCGGGTGGTTTATATATAGAATAACAGATATCTGGGAGTGAGTTACAGACTGGAATCTAATCGAGGGGCTCGGGGGGTTTAGTTTAGTTTAGAGATACAGCACTGAAACAGGCCCTTCGGCCCACCGAGTCTGTGCCGACCATCAACCACCCATTTATACTAATCCTACACTAATTCCATATTCCTACCACATTCCCACCTGTCCCTATATTTCCCTACCACCTACCTATACTAGGGGCAATTGCTAACGGCCAATTTACCTATCAACCTGCAAGTCTTTGGCATGTGGGAGGAAACCGGAGCACCCGGAGGAAACCCACGCAGACACAGGGAGAACTTGCAAACTCCACACAGGCAGTACCCAGAATTGAACACGGGTCACTGGAGCTGTGAGGCTGCAGTGCTAACCATTGCGCCACTGTGTCGCCCCATATATATATAGAATAACAGATATCCGGGAGTGAGTTACAGACTGGAATCTAATCGAGGGGCTCGGGAGGTTTATATATAGAATAACAGATACCCGGGAGTGAGTTACAGACTGGAATCTAATCAAGGGGTTCGGGGGGTTTATATATAGAATAACAGATATCTGGGAGTGAGTTACAGACTGGAATCTAATCGAGGGGCTCGGGAGGTTTATATATAGAATAACAGATACCCGGGAGTGAGTTACAGACTGGAATCTAATCGAAGCGTTCGGGAGGTTTATATATAGAATAACAGATACCCGGGAGTGAGTTACAGACTGGAATCTAATCGAGGGGTTCGGGGGGTTTATATATAGAATAACAGATACCCGGGAGTGAGTTACAGACTGGAATCTAATCGAGGGGCTCGGGGGGTTTATATATAGAATAACAGATACCCGGGAGTGAGTTACAGACTGGAATCTAATCGAGGGGTTCGGGGGGTTTATATATAGAATAACAGATATCCGGGAGTGAGTTACAGACTGGAATCTAATCGAGGGGCTCGGGGGGTTTATATATAGAATAACAGATACCCGGGAGTGAGTTACAGACTGGAATCTAATCGAGGGGCTCGGGAGGTTTATATATAGAATAACAGATACCCGGGAGTGAGTTACAGACTGGAATCTAATCGAGGGGCTCGGGAGGTTTATATATAGAATAACAGATACCCGGGAGTGAGTTACAGACTGGAATCTAATCAAGGGGTTCGGGGGTTTATATATAGAATAACAGATACCTGGGAGTGAGTTACAGACTGGAATCTAATCGAGGGGTTCAGGGGAGTTTATATATAGAATAACAGATATCCGGGAGTGAGTTACAGACTGGAATCTAATCGAGGGGTTCGGGGGTTTATATATAGAATAACAGATACCTGGGAGTGAGTTACAGACTGGAATCTAATCGAGGGGTTCGGGGGGTTTATATATAGAATAACAGATACCTGGGAGTGAGTTACAGACTGGAATCTAATCGAGGGGCTCGGGAGGTTTATATATAGAATAACAGATACCCGGGAGTGAGTTACAGACTGGAATCTAATCGAGGGGTTCGGGGGTTTATATATAGAATAACAGATACCCGGGAGTGAGTTACAGGCTGGAATCTAATCGAGGGGTTTGAGGGTTTATATATAGAATAACAGATACCCGGGAGTGAGTTACAGACTGGAATCTAATCGAAGCGTTCGGGTGGTTTATATATAGAATAACAGATACCCGGGAGTGAGTTACAGACTGGAATCTAATCGAGGGGTTCGGGGGGTTTATATATAGAATAACAGATATCCGGGAGTGAGTTACAGACTGGAATCTAATCGAGGGGCTCGGGGGGTTTATATATAGAATAACAGATACCCGGGAGTGAGTTACAGACTGGAATCTAATCGAGGGGTTCGGGGGGTTTATATATAGAATAACAGATACCCGGGAGTGAGTTACAGACTGGAATCTAATCGAGGGGTTCGGGGGGTTTATATATAGAATAACAGATACCCGGGAGTGAGTTACAGACTGGAATCTAATCGAGGGGTTCGGGGGGTTTATATATAGAATAACAGATACCCGGGAGTGAGTTACAGACTGGAATCTAATCGAGGGGTTCGGGGGGTTTATATATAGAATAACAGATACCCGGGAGTGTTTTACAGACTGGAATCTAATCGAGGGGTTCGGGGGGTTTATATATAGAATAACAGATACCCGGGAGTGAGTTACAGACTGGAATCTAATCGAGGGGTTCGGGGGGTTTATATATAGAATAACAGATATCCGGGAGTGAGTTACCGACTGGAATCTAATCGAGGGGCTCGGGGGGTTTATATATAGAATAACAGATACCCGGGAGTGAGTTACAGACTGGAATCTAATCGAGGGGTTCGGGGGGTTTATATATAGAATAACAGATATCCGGGAGTGAGTTACAGACTGGAATCTAATCGAGGGGCTCGGGGGGTTTATATATAGAATAACAGATACCCGGGAGTGAGTTACAGACTGGAATCTAATCGAGGGGTACGGGGGGTTTATATATAGAATAACAGATACCAGGGAGTGAGTTACAGACTGGAATCTAATCGAGGGGCTCGGGGGGTTTATATATAGAATAACAGATACCCGGGAGTGAGTTACAGACTGGAATCTAATCGAGGGGCTCGGGGGGTTTATATATAGAATAACAGATACCAGGGAGTGAGTTACAGACTGGAATGTAATCGAGGGGCTCGGGGGGTTTATATATAGAATAACAGATACCCGGGAGTGAGTTACAGACTGGAATCTAATCGAGGGGTTCGGGGGTTTATATATAGAATAACAGATACCCGGGAGAGAGTTACAGGCTGGAATCTAATCGAGGGGTTTGAGGGTTTATATATAGAATAACAGATACCCGGGAGTGAGTTACAGACTGAAATCTAATCGAGGGGTTCGGGGTGGTTTATATATAGAATAACAGATACCCGGGAGTGAGTTACAGACTGGAATCTAATCGAGGGGTTCGGGGTGGTTTATATATAGAATAACAGATACCAGGGAGTGAGTTACAGACTGGAATCTAATCGAGGGGTTCGGAGGTTTATTTATAGAATAACAGATACCCGGGAGTGAGTTACAGACTGGAATCTAATCGAGGGGTTCCGGGGTTTATATATAGAATAACAGATACCCGGGAGTGAGTTACAGACTGGAATCTAATCGAGGGGTTCGGGTGGTTTATATATAGAATAACAGATACCTGGGAGTGAGTTACAGACTGGAATCTAATCGAGGGGTTCGGGTGGTTTATATATAGAATAACAGATACCCGGGAGTGAGTTACAGACTGGAATCTAATCGAGGGGTTCGGGGGGTTTATATATAGAATAACAGATACCCTGGAGTGAGTTACAGACTGGAATCTAATCGAGGGGTTCGGGTGGTTTATATATAGAATAACAGATACCTGGGAGTGAGTTACAGACTGGAATCTAATCGAGGGGTTCGGGTGGTTTATATATAGAATAACAGATACCCGGGAGTGAGTTACAGACTGGAATCTAATCGAGGGGTTTTGGTGGGTTTATATATAGAATAACAGATACCCGGGAGTGAGTTACAGACTGGAATCTAGTCGAGGGGTTCGGGTGGTTTATATATAGAATAACAGATATCTGGGAGTGAGTTACAGACTGGAATCTAATCGAGGGGCTCGGGGGGTTTAGTTTAGTTTAGAGATACAGCACTGAAACAGGCCCTTCGGCCCACCGAGTCTGTGCCGACCATCAACCACCCATTTATACTAATCCTACACTAATTCCATATTCCTACCACATTCCCACCTGTCCCTATATTTCCCTACCACCTACCTATACTAGGGGCAATTGCTAACGGCCAATTTACCTATCAACCTGCAAGTCTTTGGCATGTGGGAGGAAACCGGAGCACCCGGAGGAAACCCACGCAGACACAGGGAGAACTTGCAAACTCCACACAGGCAGTACCCAGAATTGAACACGGGTCACTGGAGCTGTGAGGCTGCAGTGCTAACCATTGCGCCACTGTGTCGCCCCATATATATATAGAATAACAGATATCCGGGAGTGAGTTACAGACTGGAATCTAATCGAGGGGCTCGGGAGGTTTATATATAGAATAACAGATACCCGGGAGTGAGTTACAGACTGGAATCTAATCAAGGGGTTCGGGGGGTTTATATATAGAATAACAGATATCTGGGAGTGAGTTACAGACTGGAATCTAATCGAGGGGCTCGGGAGGTTTATATATAGAATAACAGATACCCGGGAGTGAGTTACAGACTGGAATCTAATCGAAGCGTTCGGGAGGTTTATATATAGAATAACAGATACCCGGGAGTGAGTTACAGACTGGAATCTAATCGAGGGGTTCGGGGGGTTTATATATAGAATAACAGATACCCGGGAGTGAGTTACAGACTGGAATCTAATCGAGGGGCTCGGGGGGTTTATATATAGAATAACAGATACCCGGGAGTGAGTTACAGACTGGAATCTAATCGAGGGGTTCGGGGGGTTTATATATAGAATAACAGATATCCGGGAGTGAGTTACAGACTGGAATCTAATCGAGGGGCTCGGGGGGTTTATATATAGAATAACAGATACCCGGGAGTGAGTTACAGACTGGAATCTAATCGAGGGGTTCGGGGGGTTTATATATAGAATAACAGATACCAGGGAGTGAGTTACAGACTGGAATCTAATCGAGGGGCTCGGGGGGTTTATATATAGAATAACAGATACCCGGGAGTGAGTTACAGACTGGAATCTAATCGAGGGGCTCGGGGGGTTTATATATAGAATAACAGATACCAGGGAGTGAGTTACAGACTGGAATGTAATCGAGGGGCTCGGGGGGTTTATATATAGAATAACAGATACCCGGGAGTGAGTTACGGACTGGAATCTAATCGAGGGGTTCGGGGGTTTATATATAGAATAACAGATACCCGGGAGAGAGTTACAGGCTGGAATCTAATCGAGGGGTTTGAGGGTTTATATATAGAATAACAGATACCCGGGAGTGAGTTACAGACTGGAATCTAATCGAGGGGTTCGGGGTGGTTTATATATAGAATAACAGATACCCGGGAGTGAGTTACAGACTGGAATCTAATCGAGGGGTTCGGGGTGGTTTATATATAGAATAACAGATACCAGGGAGTGAGTTACAGACTGGAATCTAATCGAGGGGTTCGGGAGGTTTATATATAGAATAACAGATACCCAGGAGTGGGTTACAGACTGGAATCTAATCGAGGGGTTCGGGGGGTTTATATATAGAATAACAGATACCTGGGAGTGAGTTACAGACTGGAATCTAATCGAGGGGTTCGGGGGGTTTATATATAGAATAACAGATACCCGGGAGTGAGTTACAGACTGGAATCTAATCGAGGGGCTCGGGGGGTTTATATATAGAATAACAGATACCCGGGAGTGAGTTACAGACTGGAATCTAATCGAGGGGTTCGGGGGGTTTATATATAGAATAACAGATACCAGGGAGTGAGTTACAGACTGGAATCTAATCGAGGGGTTTGAGGGTTTATATATAGAATAACAGATACCCGGGAGTGAGTTACAGACTGGAATCTAATCGAGGGGTTCGGGGGTTTATATATAGAATAACAGATACCCGGGAGTGAGTTACAGACTGGAATCTAATCGAGGGGTTCGGGGTGGTTTATATATAGAATAACAGATACCCGGGAGTGAGTTACAGACTGGAATCTAATCGAGGGGTTCGGGGTGGTTTATATATAGAATAACAGATACCCGGGAGTGAGTTACAGACTGGAATCTAATCGAGGGGCTCGGGGGGTTTATATATAGAATAACAGATACCCGGGAGTGAGTTACAGACTGGAATCTAATCGAGGGGTTCGGGGGGTTTATGTATAGAATAACAGATACCCGGGAGTGAGTTACAGACTGGAATCTAATCGAGGGGCTCGGGGGGTTTATATATAGAATAACAGATACCAGGGAGTGAGTTACAGACTGGAATCTAATCGAGGGGCTCGGGGGGTTTATATATAGAATAACAGATACCCGGGAGTGAGTTACAGACTGGAATCTAATCGAGGGGTTCGGGGGTTTATATATAGAATAACAGATACCCGGGAGAGAGTTACAGGCTGGAATCTAATCGAGGGGTTTGAGGGTTTATATATAGAATAACAGATACCCGGGAGTGAGTTACAGACTGGAATCTAATCGAGGGGTTCGGGGTGGTTTATATATAGAATAACAGATACCCGGGAGTGAGTTACAGACTGGAATCTAATCGAGGGGTTCGGGGTGGTTTATATATAGAACAACAGATACCAGGGAGTGAGTTACAGACTGGAATCTAATCGAGGGGTTCGGGAGGTTTATTTATAGAATAACAGATACCCGGGAGTGAGTTACAGACTGGAATCTAATCGAGGGGTTCGGGGGGTTTATATATAGAATAACAGATACCCGGGAGTGAGTTACAGACTGGAATCTAATCGAGGTGTTCGGGTGGTTTATATATAGAATAACAGATACCCAGGAGTGGGTTACAGACTGGAATCTAATCGAGGGGTTCGGGGGTTTATATATAGAATAACAGATACCCGGGAGTGAGTTACAGACTGGAATCTAATCGAGGTGTTCGGGTGGTTTATATATAGAATAACAGATACCCAGGAGTGGGTTACAGACTGGAATCTAATCGAGGGGTTTATATATAGAATAACAGATACCCAGGAGTGGGTTACAGACTGGAATCTAAATGAGGGTCTCGGGCAGCGGTGGGTTTGTGTAGTTGTATAAAGAATAACAGATAGTCAGTATTGAGTGTTTTGCAAAATGCGTTGTCCCTCCTCAAATCGGTTTTCTGGAGCCTGAAAGAAAGATCGCCAGATACTGCAGAGTGTGAGAGGTGGGAATGAGGAATCTTATTAGATTTTGGAGTTTGAGAGAGGGGTTAGAGGCAGGAGTATGAAGGGAGGGCAGGAGGGGGTTAGAGGGGTTACCCCATGTATGGAAGGTGGCTTGTGCTCTATTGAACACAGGCTTTGTTAAAGGGTTAGCTGTGGAGGGAGAGGAGTTGCACAGAGCAATAAAACCAGGATAGATTCGTGCCATTTATTTGTGGGCTCCTGCAAGATTGCATTCTTCAGCTAAATATTTGAAGGATTTGATAAGCTGCAGAGGAGTCTTCAGGAAGTTGAATTTTACCAAAAAGAATGCTCAGAGTCTGGGATTTAAAGACCAATATGTCACTGATTCAAATCCCTTCTGTCTATTGTCTATGTCGGCTGTGCCACAGTGGGTTGCAGCCATATCTGTGAGGTTTCAGTCCAGAGACCTGAGCAAAGAGCAAAGAGCAAAGAAAATTACAGCACAGGAACAGGCCCTTCGGCCCTCCAAGCCTGCGCCGATCCAGATCCTCTATCTAAACCTGTCGCCTATTTTCTAAGGGTCTGTATCTCTTTACTTCCTGCCCATTCATGTATCTGTCTAGATACATCTTAAAAGACGCTATCGTGCCCGCGTCTACCACCTCCGCTGGCAACGCATTCCAGGCACCCACCACCCTCTGCGTAAAGAACTTTCCACGCATATCCCCCCTAAACTTTTCCCCTTTCACTTTGAACTCGTGACCCCTAGTAATTGAATCCCCCACTCTGGGAAAAAGCTTCTTGCTATCCAACCTGTCTATACCTCTCATGATTTTGTACACCTCAATCAGGTCCCCCCTCAACCTCCGTCTTTCTAATGAAAATAATCCTAATCTACTCAACCTCTCTTCATAGTTAGTGCCCTCCATACCAGGCAACATCCTGGTGAACCTCCTCTGCACCCTCTCCAAAGCATCCACATCCTTTTGGTAATGTGGCGACCAGAACTGCACGCAGTATTCCAAATGTGGCCGAACAAAAGTCCTATACAACTGTAACATGACCTGCCAACTCTTGTACTCAATACCCCGTCCGATGAAGGAAAGCATGCCGTATGCCTTCTTGACCACTCCATTGACCTGAGTTGCCACCTTCAGGGAACAATGGACCTGAACACCCAAATCTCTCTGTACATCAATTTTCCCAGGACTTTTCCATTTACTGTATAGTTCACTCTTGAATTGGATCTTCCAAAATGCATCACCTCGCATTTGCCCTGATTGAACTCCATCTGCCATTTCTCTGCCCAACTCTCCAATCTATCTATATTCTGCTGTATTCTCTGACAGTCCCCTTCAGTATCTGCTACTCCACCAATCTTAGTGTCGTCTGCAAACTTGCTAATCAGACCACCTATACTTTCCTCCAAATCATTTATGTATATCACAAACAACAGTGGTCCCAGCACGGATCCCTGTGGAACACCACTGGTCACACGTCTCCATTTTGAGAAACTCCCTTCCACTGCTACTCTCTGTCTCCTGTTGCCCAGCCAGTTCTTTATCCATCTAGCTAGTACACATTGGACCCCAAGCGCCTTCACTTTCTCCATCAGCCTGCCATGGGGAACCTTATCAAACGCCTTACTGAAGTCCATGTATATGACATCGACAGCCCTTCCCTCATCAATCAACTTTGTCACTTCCTCAAAGAATTCTATTAAGTTGGTAAGACATGACCTTCCCTGCACAAAACCATGTTGCCTATCACTGATAAGCCCATTTTCTTCCAAATGGGAATAGATCCTATCCCTCAGTATCTTCTCCAGCAGCTTCCCTACCACTGACGTCAGGCTCACCGGTCTATAATTACCTGGATTATCCCTGCTACCCTTCTTAAACAAGGGGACAACATTAGCAATTCTCCAGTCCTCCGGGACCTCACCCGTGTTTAAGGATGTTGCAAAGATATCTGTTAAGGCCCCAGCTATTTCCTCTCTCGCTTCCCACAGGAACCTGGGATAGATCACATCCGGACCTGGGGACTTGTCCACCTTAATACTTTTTAGAATACCCAACACTTCCTCCCTCCTTATGCCGACTTGACCTAGAGTAATCAAACATCTGTCCCTAACCTCAACATCCGTCATGTCCCTCTCCTCGGTGAATACCGATGCAAAGTACTCGTTTAGAATCTCACCCATTTTCTCTGACTCCACGCATAACTTTCCTCCTTTGTCCTTGAGTGGGCCAATCCTTCCTCTATGTACCCTCTTGCTCCTTATATATGAATAAAAGGCTTTGGGATTTTCCTTAACCCTGTTTGCTAAAGATATTTCATGACCCCTTTTAGCGCTCTTAATTCCTCGTTCCAGATTGCGCCTACAATCCCGATATTCTTTCAAAGCTTCGTCTTTCTTCAGGCGCCTAGACCTTATGTATGCTTCCTTTTTCCTCTTAGCTGGTCTCACAATTTCACCTGTCATCCATGGTTCCCTAATCTTGCCATTTCTATCCCTCATTTTCACAGGAACATGTCTCTCCTGCACGCTAATCAACCTCTCTTGAAAAGCCTCCCACATATCACATGTGGATTTACCTTCAAACAGCTGCTCCCAATCTACATTCCCCAGCTCCTGCCGAATTTTGGTATAGTTGGCCTTCCCTCAATTTAGCACTCTTCCTTTCGGATCACTCTCGTCTTTGTCCATGAGTATTCTAAAACTTTAGGAATTGTGATCACTATTGTGATCACCTGAACACAAAACCCAGCCCTAATCTCCCAATGCAGTACAGAGGGAGTGCTGGATTGTCTGAGCGGCAGTACTGAGGGATTGCTGCATTGTCAAAGAGTCAGTACTGAGGGAGTGCTGCATTGTCAGAGAGTCAGTACTGAGGGAGTGCTGCATTGTCAGAGACTCAGTACTGAGGGAGTGCCGCATTGTCAAAGAGTCAGTACTGAGGGAGTGCCGCACTGTCGGAGAGTCAGTACTGAGGGAGTGCTGCATTGTCAGAGACTCAGTACTGAGGGAGTGCTGCATTGTCAAAGAGTCAGTACTGAGGGAGTGCTGCATCGTCAAAGAGTCAGTACTGAGGGTGTGCTCCATTGTCAAAGAGTCAGTACTGAGGGAGTGCTGCACTGTCAGAGAGTCAGTACTGAGGGAGTGCTGCATTGTCAAAGAGTCAGTACTGAGGGAGTGCCACACTGTCAGAGAGTCAGTACTGAGGGAGTGCTGCATTGTCAGAGAGTCAGTACTGAGGGAGTGCTGCATTGTCAAAGAGTCAGTACTGAGGGAGTGCTGCACTGTCAGAGAGTCAGTACTGAGGGAGTGCCACATTGTCAAAGAGTCAGTACTGAGGGAGTGCTGCACTGTCAGAGAGTCAGTACTGAGGGAGTGCTGCACTGTCAGAGAGTCAGTACTGAGGGAGTGTTGCATTGTCAGAGAGTCAGTACTGAGGGAGTGCGGCACTGTCAGAGAGTCAGTACTGAGGGAGTGCCGCACTGTCGGAGGGTCAGTACTGAGGGAGTTCCGCACTGTCAGAGAGTCAGTACTGAGGGAGTGCCGCACTGTCAGAGGGTCAGTACTGAGGGAGTGCTGCATTGTCAAAGAGTCAGTACTGAGGGACAGCTGCACTCATAGAGTCACAGAGTCGTACAGCATAGAAACAGGCCCTTCGGCCCACTGCGTCCATGCCGACCATAATGCTTATCTATATTAATCCCACCTGCCTGCATTAATTCCATATCCCTCTATGCCTTGCTCATTCAAGTACCTGTCCAGATGCCTCTTAAATGTTGCTACTGTTCCTGCCTCCACCACCTCCTCTGGCAGCTCATTCCAGATACCCACTATTCTTTATGTGAAAAATTTACCCCTTTGTTCCCCTCTAAACCTCCTCCCTCTCACCTTAAATCTATGTCCTCTAGTTTTAGTCACCCCTACCATGGGAAACAGACTCTGGCTATCTGCCCTATCTATGCCTCTCATACTTTTATATACCTCTATCATGTCCCCTCTCAGCCTCCTTCGCTCCAGGGAAAACAGACCCAGCCTATCCAATCTCTCTTTATAACTCAAGCCCTCCAAACCAGGCAACATCCTTGTGAATCTTTTCTGCACCCTCTCTAGCTTAATCACATCTTTCCTGTAGTGCGGCAACCAGAACTGCACACAGTACTCCAAATGCGGCCTAACCAACGTTATGTACAACTGTAACATGACATCCCAACTCTTGTACTCAATGCCTCTGCCGATGAAGGTAAGCATGCCATACGCCTTCTTCACCACCCTGTCTACCTGTGTTGCCACTTTCAGGGAACTATGTACTTGCACCCCAAGGTCTCTCTGCTCAACAACACTCCCCACGGCCCTGCCAGTCACTGTATATGTCCTGTCCTAGTTTAACTTCCCAAAATGCATCACTTCACACTTGTCTGCGTTAAATTCCATTTGCCAATCCCTTGCCCACTTTCCCAGTTGATCTATATCCTGTTGTAACCTTAGACAACTTTCTTCACTGTCCACTATACCACCAATTTTGGTGTCATCTGCAAACTTACTAATCATGCCCCCTACATTCTCATCCAAGTCATTAATATATATGACAAACAACAGAGGGCCCAGCACCGATCCCTGCGGCACACCACTGGTCACCGGCCTCCAATCTGAAAAACAACCCTCCACTACCACCCTCTGCCTCCTGTCACCAAGCCAATTTTGTATCCAATTGGCTATCTCACCCTGGATCCCGTGTATTTGAACATTCTGGACCAGCCTACCATGCGGGACCTTGTCAAAGGCCTTGCTAAAGTCCATGTAGACAACGTCCACCACCCTGCCCTCATCAATCCTCTTGGTCACCTCCTCAAAAAGCTCAATCAAATTCGTGAGACATGATTTCCCATGCACAAAGCCAAGCTGACTATCCCTAATCAGACCTTGCCTTTCCAAATGCATATAAATCCTGTCTCTCAGAATCCCTTACAATAACTTTCCCACCACTGATGTAAGGCTCACCGGCCTGTAGTTCCCTGGCTTATCCCTGCTGTCCTTCTTAAATAAAGACACAACATTAGCTATCCTCCAGTCTTCCGGTACCTCATCCATGGCTAACAATGATACAAAAATCTCTGCCAGGGCCCCAGCAATCTCCTCCCTTGCTTCCCATAGCATCCTAGGATACACCTGGTCAGGCCCTGGGGATTTATCCACCTTAATGCGTTTCAAAACCTCCAACAAACTCCTCCTTTGTAATGTTGATATGCTCCAGGATATCGTTGTTCCTCCCTTGAGCTCATTAGCTTCCATGAACTTCTCCATGGTAAATACAGACGAGAAATATTCATTGAAGACCTCGCCCATTTCCCGTGGCTCCACACATAGATTGCCACACTGATCCTTAAAGGGACCGACTCTCTCCCTCGCTACCCCCATTGTCAGAGGGTCAGTACTCAGGGAGAGCCACACTATTGAAGGGTCAGTACTGAGGGACAGCTGCACTGTCAGAGAGTCAGTACTGAGGGATGCCGCACTGTTGGAGGGTCAGTACTGAGGGACAGCTGCACTGTCGGAGGGTCAGTACTGAGGGAGTGCTGTACTGTTGGAGGGTCAGTACTGAGGGAGTGCCGCACTGTCGGAGGGTCAGTACTGAGGGAGTGCTGTACTGTCGGAGGGTCAGTACTGAGGGAGTGCTGCACTGTTGGAGGGTCAGTACTGAGGGAGTGCCGCACTGTCGGAGGGTCAGTACTGAGGGAGTGCTGCACTGTTGGAGGGTCAGTACTGAGGGAGTGCCGCACTGTCGGAGGGTCAGTACTGAGGGATGCCGCACTGTCGGAGGGTCAGTACTGAGGGACAGCTGCACTGTCAGAGAGTCAGTACTGAGGGAGTGCTGCACTGTCGGAGGGTCAGTACTGAGGGAGTGCTGCACTGTTGGAGGGTCAGTACTGAGGGAGTACCGCACTGTCAGAGGGTCAGTGCTGAGGGAGTGCTGCACTGTCAGAGGGTCAGTACTGAGGGAGTGCTGCACTGTCAGAGGGTCAGCACAGAGACAGTGCTGCACTCTCAGAGGGTCAGTACTGAGGGAGCGTCGCACTGTCAGAGGGTCAGTACTGAGGGAGTGCTGCACTGTCGGAGGGTCAGTACTGAGGAAGTGCTGCACTGTCAGAGGGTCAGTACTGAGGGAGTGCTGCACTGTCGGAGAGCCAGTACTGAGGGAGTGCTGCACTGTCAGAGGGTCAGTACTGAGGGAGCGTCGGACTGTCAGAGGGTCAGTACTGAGGGAGTGCTGCACTGTCGGAGGGTCAGTACTGAGGGAGTGCTGCACTGTCGGAGGGTCAGTACTGAGGGAGTGCTGCACTGTCGGAGAGCCAGTACTGAGGGAGTGCTGCACTGTCGGAGGGTCAGTACTGAGGGAGTGCTGCACTGTTGGAGGGTCAGTACTGAGGGAGTGCCGCACTGTCGGAGGGTCAGTACTGAGGGATGCCGCACTGTTGGAGGGTCAGTACTGAGGGACAGCTGCACTGTCAGAGAGTCAGTACTGAGGGAGTGCTGCACTGTCGGAGGGTCAGTACTGAGGGAGTGCTGCACTGTTGGAGGGTCAGTACTGAGGGAGTACCGCACTGTCAGAGGGTCAGTGCTGAGGGAGTGCTGCACTGTCAGAGGGTCAGTACTGAGGGAGTGCTGCACTGTCGGAGGGTCAGCACAGAGACAGTGCTGCACTGTCAGAGGGTCAGTCCTGAGGGAGCGTCGCACTGTCAGAGGGTCAGTACTGAGGGAGTGCTGCACTGTCGGAGGGTCAGTACTGAGGAAGTGCTGCACTGTCAGAGGGTCAGTACTGAGGGAGTGCTGCACTGTCGGAGAGCCAGCACTGAGGGAGTGCTGCACTGTCAGAGGGTCAGTACTGAGGGAGCGTCGGACTGTCAGAGGGTCAGTACTGAGGGAGTGCTGCACTGTCGGAGGGTCAGTACTGAGGGAGTGCTGCACTGTCGGAGGGTCAGTACTGAGGGAGTGCTGCACTGTCGGAGAGCCAGTACTGAGGGAGTGCTGCACTGTCGGAGGGTCAGTACTGAGGGAGTGCTGCACTGTCGGAGGGTCAGTACTGAGGGAGCGTCGCACTGTCAGAGGGTCAGTACTGAGGGAGTGCTGCACTGTCGGAGGGTCAGTACTGAGGGAATGCTGCACTGTCAGAGAGCCAGTAGTGAGGGAGTGCTGCACTGTCAGAGAGCCAGTAGTGAGGGAGTGCTGCACTGTCGGAGGGTCACTACTGAGTTTGCTCCCAGAACGCTATTTGCAGAAGAGCAGGGGGGTTCTCTCTGTTGTCCCAGTTGCCCTGGGGGTAATATTTACCTGAGTAATCATCACTAAAGCAGATTTGTGTCATTTGTCATTTTCACATTGCTGTTTGTGGGATCTTGCTGTGCACAAACTATTTGCTGCATTTGTTACATTACAACAGTGACTACACTTTAAAATCTACCTCGTTGTTGTAAATCACTTTGGGATATCCTGAAGCTGTGAAAGGTGCTATAGTAATGCAAGTCTGTCGTTGTGGAGCTGCCATTTGGACTCTTGCTTGATGTTAGTGTTTTTCAGGTCTCCGATGCCTCATGGGGTTAAAGGGGAGACAGTGTGTGTGAAAAGTATTTCCCAGCCAGTTGGTGATAAAACAATGAGTCATTAGGATGGAATTAGGAGCAGACAATCTGGTTAATCGGTAAACATTGCCCCTGACAGTCCCTGACACAATCCAGTGTCTGCATTCCTAGACCTCGGGGTACTCACTCTGGGAAGCTGAGTGAAGACCTGCACCACTAAACCCTTTGCTGGAGGCCAGTCTGTAGCACACTGCACCTCAGATTTACTCCATAACATCTTGTATTTAAAAAGCACCTTTAAAATGTCCCTTGGTGTTTCACAGGGTGTACATCAAACAAAATTTGACTCCATGAGCAGAGATGATCCAGATTGTGGTCACAGAGGTCGGTTTTAAGGTGCAACTTAAAAGGAGGAGAGAGAGGTGGAGAGGTTTAGGGAGGGAATTCCAGAGTTTAGGGCCCAGGCAGCTGAAGGCACGGCCACCAACGGCAGAGCCATTAAAGAGGCCAGAACTGGAAGAGCACAGAGATCTCAGAGGGTTGTAGGGACTGGAGGAGGTTCCAGAGATAGGGAGGGTTGTCGGGGTTGGAGGAGGTTACAGAGATAGGGAGGGGTGTAGGGGCTGGAGGAGGTTACAGAGATAGGGAGGGTTGTCAGGGCTGGAGGAGGTTACAGAGATAGGGAGGGTTGTCGGGGCTGGAGGAGGTTACAGAGATAGGGAGGGGTGTAGGGGCTGGAGGAGGTTACAGAGATAGGGAGGGGTTGTCGGGGCTGGAGGAGGTTACAGAGATCGGGAGGGTTGTCGGGGCTGGAGGAGGTTACAGAGATCGGGAGGGTTGTCGGGGCTGGAGGAGGTTACAGAGATCGGGAGGGTTGTCGGGGCTGGAGGAGGTTACAGAGATCGGGAGGGTTGTCGGGGCTGGATGAGGTTACAGAGATAGGGAGGGTTGTAGGGGCTGGAGGAGGTTACAGAGATAGGGAGGGTTGTCAGGGCTGGAGGAGGTTACAGAGATAGGGAGGGCTGTCGGGGCTGGAGGAGGTTACAGAGATAGGGAGGGTTGTAGGGGCTGGAGGAGGTTACAGAGATCGGGAGGGTTGTCGGGGCTGGAGGAGGTTACAGAGATAGGGAGGGGTGTAGGGGCTGGAGGAGGTTACAGAGATAGGGAGGGGTTGTCGGGGCTGGAGGAGGTTACAGAGATCGGGAGGGTTGTCGGGGCTGGAGGAGGTTACAGAGATAGGGAGGGTTGTCGGGGCTGGAGGAGGTTACAGAGATAGGGAGGGTTGTCGGGGCTGGAGGAGGTTACAGAGATCGGGAGGGTTGTCGGGGCTGGAGGAGGTTACAGAGATAGGGAGGGTTGTGGGGGCTGGAAGAGGTTACAGAGACAGGGAGGGTTGCCGGGGTTGGAGGAGGTTACAGAGATCGGGAGGGTTGTCGGGGCTGGAGGAGGTTACAGAGATAGGGAGGGTTGTAGGGGCTGGAGGAGGTTACAGAGACAGGGAGGGTTGTCGGGGTTGGAGGAGGTTACAGAGATAGGGAGGGTTGTCGGGGCTGGAGGAGGTTACAGAGATAGGGAGGGTTGTCGGGGCTGGAGGAGGTTACAGAGACATGGAGGGTTGTCGGGGTTGGAGGAGGTTACAGAGATCGGGAGGGTTGTCGGGGCTGGAGGAGGTTACAGAGATCGGGAGAGGTGTAGGGGCTGGAGGAGGTTACAGAGATCGGGAGGGTTGTAGGGGCTGGAGGAGGTTACAGAGACAGGGAGGGTTGTCGGGGTTGGAGGAGGTTACAGAGATAGGGAGGGGTGTAGGGGCTGGAGGAGGTTACAGAGATCGGGAGGGTTGTAGGGGCTGGAGGAAGTTACAGAAATGGGGGGGGGCGAGGTAGGTGAATTTTAGGGTCATTAACCCTCACAGGAATGTCGAGGAGTCTCCCAGAATAGAAGATTAATCTCTGAGGCAGTGTAATGAGTGACTCAGGAAGGAAAGAATGTGTGTTTAGGCCTCTGATTTACAGCTGTCTCCTTTATTAACATGCATCCCCATTAGTTGTGTCAGGGTTGGCTCAGTGGGTAGCACTCCTGTGGGTTGAACCCCCATTCCAGAGACATGAGCACAACATGCAGCCTGACGCTTTCATCAAATTTACAGCAGAGGAACAGGCCATTCAGCCCATTGGGTCTGTACTAGTATTAATGCTCCTCGCGAGCCTCAACCCACAGCCCATACCCCGGAATCTTCTGCCCATTTTTCTAAATGCCTGCATTTTCTAATCTGGCAATTCCACGCACCCCCCCTCCTCCCCGCTCCCCCCTACCTCCCATTTCCATTTGTCATTGCTCCCTAGGTCTCTATCTCCTGAGTGCATGGATTCTCTGGGACCCAGCTGTCCTCTGGCGCTCTCATACAAGTCAGCGGGGGCAGGAGGAGCAAGAGTTCCTGATGTCAGCTATTCAACTGGGGAAGTGTCGCACCCGCATGTGTTCCAGCAGACAGGTCACAGCACAGAGGAGGAGACCTTGGCTGATTCATTTTGTAATTCACCACCTGCCTCCTCCTGAAGTCCCCAGCATCACAGATGCCAGACTTCAGCCAATTCGATTCACTCCGCATGATATCAAGAAACGACTGAAGGCACTGGATACTACAAAAGCTATGGGCCCTGACAATTTTCCAGCAATAGTACTGAAGACCTGTGCTCCAGAACTTGCCGCGCCCCTAGCCAAGCTGTTCCAGTACAGCTACAACACTGGCATCTACCCTGCAATGTGGAAAATTGCCCAGGTATGTCCTGTACACAAAAAGCAGGACAAATCCAACCCGGCCAATTACCGCCCTATCAATCGACTCTCAGTCATCAGTAAAGTGATGGAAGGTGTCATCAACAGTGCCATCAAGTGGCACTTGCTTAGCAATAACCTGCTCAGTGATGCTCAGTTTGGGTTCCGCCAGGGCCACTCAGCTCCTGACCTCATTACAGCCTTGGTTCAAACATGGACAAAAGAGCTGAACTCAAGAGGTGAGGTGAGAGTGACTGCCCTTGACATCAAGGCAGCATTTGACCGAGTATGGCATCAAGGAGCCCTAGCAAAACTGAGGTCAATGGGAATCAGGGGGAAAACCCTCCAATGGCTGGAGTCATACCGAGCACAAAGAAAGATGGTTGCGGTTGTTGGAGGTCAATCATCTGAGCTCCAGGGCATCACTGCAGGAGTTCCTCAGGATAGTGTCCTAGGCCCAACCATCTTCAGCTGCTTCATCAATGACCTTCCTTCAATCATAAGGTCAGAAGTGGGGATGTTCGCTGATGATTGCACAATGTTCAGCACCATTTGCGACTCCTCAGATACTGAAGCAGTCCGTGTAGAAATGCAGCAAGACTTGGACAATATCCAGTCTTGGGCTGATAAGTGGCAAGTAACATTCGCGCCACACAAGTGCCAGGCAATGATCATCTCCAACAAGAGAGAATCTAGCCATCTCCCCTTGACATTCAATGGCATTACCATTGCTGAATCCCCCACTATCAACATCCTGCGGGTTACCATTGACCAGAAGCTGAACTCGAGTAGCCATATAAATACCGTGGCTACAAGAGCAGGTCAGAGGCTAGGAATCCTGTGTTGAGTAACTCACCTGACTCCCCAAAGCCTGTCCACCATCTACAAGGCACAAGTCAGGAGTGTGATGGAATACTCTCCACTTGCCTGGATGGGTGCAGCTCCAACAACACTCAAGAAGCTCAACACCATCCAGGACAAAGCAGCCTGCTTGATTGGCACCCCATCTACAAACATTCACTCCCTCCACCACCGACGCACAGTGACAGCAGTGTGTACCATCTACAAGATGCACTGCAGCAATGCACCAAGGCTCCTTAGACAGCACCTTCCAAACCCACGACCTCTACCAACTAGAAGAACAAGGGCAGCAAATGCATGGGAACACCACCACCTGCAAGATCCCCTCCAAATCACACACCATCCTGACTTGGAACTATATCGCCCGCCGTTCCTTCACTGTCGCTGGGTCAAAATCCTGGAACTCCCTTCCTAACAGCACTGTGGGTGTACCTACCCAACAAGGACTGCAGCGGTTCAAGAAGGCAGCTCATCACCACCTTCTCAAGGGCAATTAGGGATGGGTAATAAATGCTGGCCTGGCCAGTGACACCCGCATCCCATGAATGAATTTTAAAAAACACCGCCGCCACCCAAATCCAGTTGCTGAAGTTCTCAAAGCTCCTTGGGACGTTAAAGGCACTATACAAATGCAAGCTGTTCTTGTGCAGAGGTTATGAGACTGTGGGAGCCCCGACACTCTTCCCTTTGAGATCAGCTGACGGAGCAGATCACTGACTGCAGCAGCACCATCTTGTCACAAGTTTTGACAGCCCCACCTCCAAAATAAATTCCACCGCAAGTATAAATTTTCACAGATCCTTCCAGATTCACAGCGCAGAATGTCAAAAATATTTTAAACAATCCCCAAAGTCAGTAACGGTTTAAATTTAGATTTTAATTGCAGCCTCTGCTGTGACAAGTGAATCAAGGAAATGGTAATTTCAGGCTTTGTCACTTCTGAGGTTCGATGTGTGCTGAGGGCGTGAACAAGCCCCATGTCCATGCTGATAGATCCCACTCTGAGAGAAGGAGCGAGACAGGGAGATAGGGAGTGGGGAATGGGAAGATGGGAACACAGGGAGTGGGGATTGGGAAGATGGGGAGATGGGGAGATGCGGAGACAGGGAATGGGGTTTAGCAAGATGGAAAATGGGGAATGGGGAGATGGGGAGACAGGGAATGGGGATTGGGAAGATGGGGACTGGGAAGATGGTGAATGGGGAGATAGGAAATGGGGAGAAAGGAAGATGGGGAGACAGGGAGATGGGAAATAGGGAGATGGGAACACAGGGAGTGGGGATTGGGAAGATGGGGAATGGGGAGATGGGGAGACAGGGAATGGGGATTGGGAAGATGGGGAATGGGGAGATGGGGAGACAGGGAATGGGGATTGGGAAGATGGGGATTGGGAAGATGGTGAATGGGGAAATGGGGAATGGGGAGATGGGGAATGGGGAGATGGGGAATGGGGAATGGGGAGATGGGGAATGGGGAGATGGGGATTGGGAAGATGGGGAATGGGGAGATGGGGAATGGGGAGATGGGGAGACAGGGAGTGCGGATTGGGAAGATGGGGAATGGGGAGAGATGGAGATGTGGAATGGGGATTGGGGAGATAGGGAGCCTGAGAGATGGGGAATGGAGAGACGGGAAGATGGGGTGAGGGGGAATGGGTTACGAGGAGACTGGGAAAGTGCTGACCTCCCCCTCAAGGCTCAGCTGCTGAAGAGACCGAGTTAAATAGAAGATTCTGGGCTCTAGCGGAAGCCTCCACCAATCACAGCGCAGGGAGAAACGTGGGAGGAGAGGCTACTTTTGGTCTCGGAGCCCAAGGCCTGAGGAGTGGGATGTAGGTGGGGCAGTACTGAGGGAGTGCTGCACTGTTGGAGGGGCAGTACTGAGGGAGTGCTGCACTGCTGGAGGGTCAGTACTGAGGGAGTGCTGCACTGTCGGTGGGGCAGTACTGAGGGAGTGCTGCACTGTTGGAGGGTCAGTACTGAGGGAGTGCTGCACTGTTGGAGGGTCAGTACTGAGGGAGTGCTGCACTGTCGGTGGGGCAGTACTGAGGGAGTGCTGCACTGTTGGAGGGTCAGTACTGAGGGAGTGCTGCACTGTTGGAGGGGCAGTACTGAGGGAGCGCTGCACAGTTGGAGGGGCTGTACTGAGGGAGTGCCGCACTGTTGGAGGGTCAGTAGTGAGGAAGTGCTGCACTGTCAGAGGGTCAGTACTGAGGGAGTGCTGCACTGTCGGAGCGGCAGTACTGAGGGAGTACTGCACTGTCGAAGGGTCAGTACTGAGGGAGCGCTGCACTGTTGGAGGGTCAGTACTGAGGGAGTGCTGCACTGTCGGAGGGTCAGTACTGAGCGAGTGCTGCACTGTCGGAGGGTCAGTACTGAGGGAGCACTGCACTGTCGGAGGGTCAGTACTGAGGGAGCGCTGCACTGTTGGAGGGTCAGTACTGAAGGATTGCTGCACTGTCAGATGGTCAGTACTGAGGGAGTGCTGCACTGTCAGAGGGTCAGTACTGAGGGGGTGCTGCACTGTCAGAGGGTCAGTACTGACTGAGTGCTGCACTGTCGGAGGGTCAGTACTGAGGAAGCACCGCACTGTCGGAGGGTCAGTACTGAGGGATTGCTGCACTGTCGGAGGGTCAGTACTGACTGAGTGCTGCACTGTTGGAGGGTCAGTACTGAGGGATTGCTGCACTGTCGGAGGGTCAGTACTGAGGGAGTGCTGCACTGTTGGAGGGTCAGTCGTGAGGGAGTACTGCATTGTCCGAGAGTCAGTACTGAGGGAGCGCTGCACTGTCAGAGGGTCAGTACTGAGGGAGTGCTGCACTGTCGGAGGGTCAGTACTGAGGGAGCACTGCACTGTCGGAGGGTCAGTACTGAGCGAGTGCTGCACTGTCGGAGGGTCAGTACTGAGGGAGCACTGCACTGTCGGAGGGTCAGTACTGAGGGAGCGCTGCACTGTTGGAGGGTCAGTACTGAAGGATTGCTGCACTGTCAGATGGTCAGTACTGAGGGAGTGCTGCACTGTCAGAGGGTCAGTACTGAGGGGGTGCTGCACTGTCAGAGGGTCAGTACTGAGGGGGTGCTGCACTGTCAGAGGGTCAGTACTGACTGAGTGCTGCACTGTCGGAGGGTCAGTACTGAGGAAGCACCGCACTGTCGGAGGGTCAGTACTGAGGGATTGCTGCACTGTCGGAGGGTCAGTACTGACTGAGTGCTGCACTGTTGGAGGGTCAGTACTGAGGGATTGCTGCACTGTCGGAGGGTCAGTACTGAGGGAGTGCTGCACTGTTGGAGGGTCAGTCGTGAGGGAGTACTGCATTGTCCGAGAGTCAGTACTGAGGGAGCGCTGCACTGTCAGAGGGTCAGTACTGAGGGAGTGCTGCACTGTCGGAGGGTCAGTACTGAGGGAGTGCTGCACTGTTGGAGGGTCAGTACTGAGGGAGTGCTGCACTGTCGGAAGGTCAGTACTGAGGGATTGCTGCACTGTCGGAGGGTCAGTACTGAGGGAGTGCTGCACTGTCGGAGGGTCAGTACTGAGGGAGTGCTGCACTGTCGGAGGGTCAGTACTGAGGGAGTGCTGCACTGTCGGAAGGTCAGTACTGAGGGATTGCTGCACTGTCGGAGGGTCAGTACTGAGGGAGTGCTGCACTGTCGGAGGGTCAGTACTGAGGGAGTGCTGCCCTGTCGGAAGGTCAGTACTGAGGGATTGCTGCACTGTCGGAGGGTCAGTACTGAGGGAGTGCTGCACTGTTGGAGGGTCAGTACTGAGGGAGCGCTGCACTGTCGGAGGGTCAGTACTGAGGGAGTGCTGCACTGTCGGAGGGTCAGTACTGAGGGAGTGCTGCACTGTCAGAGGGTCAGTACCGAGGGATGGGGGTCCGGTGGGGGACAGGATCTCTCCGGTGTTCTGGGGTCAATATTTATCCTTGAACCAATATCACAAAAAAGGAGGTCTGGTCGTTATGACGTTGCTGTTTATGGGATCTTCCTGTTTCATGTGTTATATCAGGGTGAATATAAAAAGTTCTGGGAGAAGTGAAAGAGGAATTAAGAGGGACAAAGTAACAAGGTGAGAATAGATTGGCAACTGACACAAAAGAAAAAACAGAGAGCTTCTTTCAGCATATTAACAGTAAAAAGACAAGGCTGATAAGGAACCAAAAGGGAGATCTATTGACGGAGCTAAAAGGCATGACTGAGGTATTAATTGAGTACTTTTCAGTATTTACCAAGGAAGAGGACTTTGCCAAAGCAGCAGTAAACAAGGAACTTGTTGGGATACCGGGTGAGATAAATATAAAGAGGAGGTGCTTGAAAGACTGGCAGTAGTTAAAGTGGATAAGTCACCTGGTCCAGATGGGATGCATCCTCAGTTGCCGAAAGAAGTAAGAGGAGAAATTGTAGAGGTGCTGGCCACAATCTTTCAATCCTCCTTAGATACAAGAGTGGTGCCAGAGGTCTACAGAATTGAAAATGTTACACCCCTATTCAAAAAAGGGGAGGATAAACCTGGCAATGATAAGTCAGGCAACTGACATCAGTGGTCAGGGAGCTTTTAGAAACAGTGATCTGGCAGAAAACGAAGCCACTTGGATGATTACGAAGTAATAAAGGGGAAACAGGACAGATTTCTTAAGGGCAAATCGTGTTTAACTTGATTTATTGGACGAGGGTTGCACAGTTGATGTTATGTACATGGAATTTCGAAAGGCGTTTGATAAAGTACCATCTAGTAGATTCTTTAACAGGAGGAGCATGGATACAAAATTGACTAAGGGGTGGAAAACAGGGAGTTTTGGTGAATGACTGTTCAGACTACAGGAAGGTATACAGTGCAATTCTCCAGGGTTCAGTACTAGGACCACTGCTGTTTAGGATGTGGATTAATGATTGGAACTGGAGGAATACAGTACACGATGTTGAGATTTGCAGACGACATGAAACGTGTAAGATATAGCTGGCAATCAAGGTGTGTGCATCATTGACCTTCACCTGCTCCCTTAAACCTGACGGAAATGCTCTCCCCTCCCTAATCCTATCTGACTGACAGGAGCCCTGGGCCAATATCTATATCTTACAATGCTGCTTTGATGTGGCTGCCCCTGTCACTCAGACAGACCTGTGAGGGGGGGGGAAGTGCAGCCAATACAAACTGTGAGTCAGCAGGGAGGAATGTCCCGCAGGTTAAACCGGATCCCAGACATGGGCAAAGCAGGTGCTCACCTGACCCTACCTGAGCAATATTGCAGGTAAACAAAACATCAGCCCCTCACACACAAACCACGTTCAAAACCTAGCAGAAACCACATGACACCAGACAGAAATCTTTGCACTGCTTTTCTGCGATTCTTCTGCTCCCTGCTGACAGACTGTGTAATCCTGAATGTCTTCATAATTGTTAATCACCTTCAAACCCTCCGTGATCTCTAATCTCCTCCAGCCTCACACTCTCTGAGATCTCTAATCTCCTCCAGTCTCACACTCTCTGAGATCTCTAATCTCCTCCAGTCTCACACTCTCTGAGATCTCTAATCTCCTCCAGCCTCACACTCTCTGAGATCTCTAATCTCCTCCAGCCTCACACTCTCTGAGATCTCTAATCTCCTCCAGCCTCACACTCTCTGAGATCTCTAATCTCCTCCAGCCTCACACTCTCTGAGATCTCTAATCTCCTCCAGCCTCACACTCTCCGTGATCTCTAATCTCCTCCAGCCTCACACTCTCTGAGATCTCTAATCTCCTCCAGTCTCACACTCTCTGAGATCTCTAATCTCCTCCAGCCTCACACTCTCTGAGATCTCTAATCTCCTCCAGTCTCACACTCTCTGAGATCTCTAATCTCCTCCAGCCTCACACTCTCTGAGATCTCTAATCTCCTCCAGTCTCACACTCTCTGAGATCTCTAATCTCCTCCAGCCTCACACTCTCTGAGATCTCTAATCTCCTCCAGCCTCACACTCTCTGAGATCTCTAATCTCCTCCAGCCTCACACTCTCTGAGATCTCTAATCTCCTCCAGCCTCACACTCTCTGAGATCTCTAATCTCCTCCAGCCTCACACTCTCTGAGATCTCTAATCTCCTCCAGCCTCACACTCTCTGAGATCTCTAATCTCCTCCAGCCTCACACTCTCTGAGATCTCTAATCTCCTCCAGCCTCACACTCTCTGAGATCTCTAATCTCCTCCAGTCTCACACTCTCTGAGATCTCTAATCTCCTCCAGCCTCACACTCTCTGAGATCTCTAATCTCCTCCAGCCTCACACTCTCCGTGATCTCTAATCTCCTCCAGCCTCACACTCTCTGAGATCTCTAATCTCCTCCAGTCTCACACTCTCTGAGATCTCTAATCTCCTCCAGCCTCACACTCTCTGAGATCTCTAATCTCCTCCAGTCTCACACTCTCTGAGATCTCTAATCTCCTCCAGCCTCACACTCTCTGAGATCTCTAATCTCCTCCAGTCTCACACTCTCTGAGATCTCTAATCTCCTCCAGCCTCACACTCTCTGAGATCTCTAATCTCCTCCAGCCTCACACTCTCTGAGATCTCTAATCTCCTCCAGTCTCACACTCTCTGAGATCTCTAATCTCCTCCAGCCTCACACTCTCTGAGATCTCTGCCCTCCTCTAATTCTGGCCTCTTGACCATCCCCCGATTTTAATCGCTCCACCATTGGCGGCCGTGCCTTCAGCTGCCTGGGCCCAAAGCTCTGGAATTCCTTCCCTAAACCTCTCCATCTCTCTCTCCTCCTTTAAGACATAGACTATAAGAGCAGGGAGGTTATGATGGAGCTGTATAAAAGACTGGTTAGGCCACAGCTGGAATACTGTGTACAGTTCTGGTCACCACACTATAGGAAGGATGTGATTGATCTGGAGAGGGTGCAGAGGAGATTCACCAGGATATTACCTGGGCTGAAGCATTTCAGCTATAAAGAGAGACTGAAAAGGCTAGGGTTGTTTTCCTTAGAGTAGAGAAGGCTGAGGGGGGACTTGATTGAGGTATACAAGATTATGAGGGGCATAAATAGGTCAGATAGTAAGAAACTTTTTCCCTTAGTGGAGGTGTCAAGAACCAGGGGGCATAGATTTAAGGTAAGGGGCAGGAGGTTTAGAGGGGATTTGAGGAAAAATGTTTTCACCCAGAGGGTGGTTGGAATCTGGAACACACGGCCTGAAGAGGTGGTAGAGGCAGGAACCCTCACAACATTTAACAAGTAATTAGATGAGCACTTGAAACGCCATAGCATACAAGGATACGGGCCAAGTGCTGGAAAATGGGATTAGAAGTTAGGTGCCTGATGGCCGGCATGGACATGATGGGCCGAATGGCCTGTTTCTGTACTGTATATGACTCAATGACTCTAAGACACTCCTTAAAACTTCCCTCTGTGACCAAGCTATAGGTTGCCTGTCCCAATATCTCGATGTCTCAGGGTCAAATTCTTTTCTGACAATGTTCCGAAGCGCCTTGGGACATTTTACTCTGCAAAAGGTGCTATATAAATGCAAATTATTGTTGTTATTGAGTATATCCTCCATCATTCAACCTTAAATTATGAAATAATCTAACATGTCCGGGACGTATAGTGTGCACTGCCTTCGCAGAGCTGACTGTCTGCTGTGACTATTAGACTCGGGCTGAATGTTGACGTGGAAATCTAACCATTCCCTTGAAGTGTGTGTTGCTGAGATGACTGAAGAGGCTTGAGGGAGGGGAGAAGCAGTCTTTCTGAAAGCACGCAATTGTTTCCTGCCTCAGATGTCAGGTGTGTCACTGAGGCCCCTCTTGCTCAATGCTTTAGTAATGGATCCTCCGTCTCTCACAGTCTCACACACACAACCTAAACACTATCCTTCCCCACCCTCACTGCAAGGTGCTGTCCTTGCAGCTTTGCTTCTACTGAGCATTGCACCTCCCTCAGGCCAGACTGCATAAACCAGAACAAAGGACCCGCTGTGTGTGCAGAGAAATTGCTGTTCAACTGTGGCTGTCAGTTTTCAGGGAGGAGTGTGAGTTCCTCAGTTATTCACTCGGGGAGGAGTGTGAGTTCCTCAGTTAGTCACTTGGGGATGGGTGTGGCTCTCAATCAGCTCTAATTGTTCTGGGTTTTTTTCTAAAAATAAACCTGTTTGGATAGAACAATCATTGGGAAGGCAGGTGGTTACAGGAAACCAGGGACAGTTGTGTTTTGGCATGAGGAGCTGTTCTGTGGCTAGACGGAGAGAGTTTGATCTTCTGCAATGTGAAACTATTAAGGTAACTTACATCATTGAATTACGTCAAGTCGACAGCACAAAAACAGGCCATTCGGCCCATCTGCTCTGTGCTGGGGTTTCTGCTCCACACAAGCCTCCTCCCAGCCCTCTTCATCTCACCCTATCACCATATCCTTCTATTCCTTTCTCCCTCGTGTGTTTATCCAGCTTCCCCTTAAATGTATCGACACTATTCACCTCAACCACTCCCTGTGGCAGTGAGTTCCACATTCTCACCACTCTCTGGGGAAAGAATTCTCCGGAATTCCCCATTGGATTTATTGGTGACTGTCTTATATTGATGGCCCCGAGTTCTGGTCTCCCCCACAAGTGACTCCATGACTATCCTATTGAACAGTTTCTTAATTTTAAAGACCTCTATCAGGTCACCCCTCAGTCTTCTGTTTTCTAAAGAAAACAGCCTGTTTAATCTTTCCTGATAACTATAACTTCCCAATGCTGGTATCATCCTTGTCAATCTTTTCGATAATATAGAGAGCAGAGCAGAGCAGTGCACAGTGCACCAAAGGGGGTCTGACCAGACTAGAGCAGTGCACAGTGCTCCAAAGGGGGTCTGACCAGACTAGAGCAGTACACAGTGCTCCAAAGGGGGTCAGACCAGACTAGAGCGGTACACAGTGCTCCAAAGGGGGTCTGACCAGACTAGAGCGGTACACAGTGCTCCAAAGGGGGTCAGACCAGACTAGAGCAGTGCACAGTGCACCAAAGGGGGTCTGACCAGACTAGAGCAGTACACAGTGCTCCAAAGGGGGTCTGACCAGACTAGAGCAGTGCACAGTGCTCCAAAGGGGGTCAGACCAGACTAGAGCAGTGCACAGTGCACCAAAGGGGGTCAGACCAGACTAGAGCAGTACACAGTGCTCCAAAGGGGGTCTGACCAGACTAGAGCAGTGCACAGTGCTCCAAAGGGGGTCTGACCAGACTAGAGCAGTACACAGTGCTCCAAAGGGGGTCTGACCAGACTAGAGCAGTACACAGTGCACCAAAGGGGGTCTGACCAGACTAGAGCAGTACACAGTGCTCCAAAGGGGGTCTGACCAGACTAGTGCAGTACACAGTGCTCCAAAGGGGGTCTGACCAGACTAGAGCGGTACACAGTGCTCCAAAGGGGGTCTGACCAGACTAGAGCAGTGCACAGTGCTCCAAAGGGGGTCTGACCAGACTAGAGCAGTACACAGTGCTCCAAAGGGGGTCTGACCAGACTAGAGCAGTGCACAGTGCTCCAAAGGGGGTCTGACCAGACTAGAGCAGTACACAGTGCTCCAAAGGGGGTCAGACCAGACTAGAGCGGTACACAGTGCTCCAAAGGGGGTCTGACCAGACTAGAGCAGTACACAGTGCTCCAAAGGGGGTCAGACCAGACTAGAGCGGTACACAGTGCTCCAAAGGGGGTCTGACCAGACTAGAGCAGTACACAGTGCTCCAAAGGGGGTCAGACCAGACTAGAGCGGTACACAGTGCTCCAAAGGGGGTCTGACCAGACTAGAGCAGTACACAGTGCTCCAAAGGGGGTCAGACCAGACTAGAGCGGTACACAGTGCTCCAAAGGGGGTCTGACCAGACTAGAGCAGTGCACAGTGCTCCAAAGGGGGTCAGACCAGACTAGAGCGGTACACAGTGCTCCAAAGGGGGTCAGACCAGACTAGAGCAGTGCACAGTGCTCCAAAGGGGGTCTGACCAGACTAGAGCAGTACACAGTGCTCCAAAGGGGGTCTGACCACACTAGAGCAGTACACAGTGCTCCAAAGGGGGTCTGACCACACTAGAGCAGTGCACAGTGCACCAAAGGGGGTCTGACCAGACTAGAGCAGTACACAGTGCTCCAAAGGGGGTCTGACCACACTAGAGCAGTGCACAGTGCACCAAAGGGGGTCTGACCAGACTAGAGCAGTACACAGTGCTCCAAAGGGGGTCAGACCAGACTAGAGCGGTACACAGTGCTCCAAAGGGGGTCTGACCAGACTAGAGCAGTGCACAGTGCACCAAAGGGGGTCTGACCAGACTAGAGCAGTGCACAGTGCTCCAAAGGGGGTCTGACCAGACTAGAGCAGTACACAGTGCTCCAAAGGGGGTCAGACCAGACTAGAGCGGTACACAGTGCTCCCAAGGGGGTCTGACCAGACTAGAGCAGTACACAGTGCTCCAAAGGGGGTCAGACCAGACTAGAGCAGTACACAGTGCTCCAAAGGGGGTCTGACCAGACTAGAGCAGTGCACAGTGCTCCAAAGGGGGTCTGACCAGACTAGAGCAGTGCACAGTGCTCCAAAGGGGGTCTGACCAGACTAGTGCAGTGCACAGTGCTCCAAAGGGGGTCAGACCAGACTAGAGCAGTGCACAGTGCTCCAAAGGGGGTCAGACCAGACTAGAGCGGTACACAGTGCTCCAAAGGGGGTCTGACCAGACTAGAGCGGTACACAGTGCTCCAAAGGGGGTCTGACCAGACTAGAGCAGTGCACAGTGCTCCAAAGGGGGTCAGACCAGACTAGAGCGGTACACAGTGCTCCAAAGGGGGTCTGACCAGACTAGAGCGGTACACAGTGCTCCAAAGGGGGTCTGACCAGACTAGAGCAGTACACAGTGCTCCAAAGGGGGTCTGACCAGACTAGAGCAGTGCACAGTGCTCCAAAGGGGGTCTGACCAGACTAGAGCAGTACACAGTGCTCCAAAGGGGGTCTGACCAGACTAGAGCAGTGCACAGTGCTCCAAAGGGGGTCTGACCAGACTAGAGCAGTGCACAGTGCTCCAAAGGGGGTCTGACCAGACTAGAGCAGTACACAGTGCACCAAAGGGGGTCAGACCAGACTAGAGCGGTACACAGTGCACCAAAGGGGGTCTGACCAGACTAGAGCGGTACACAGTGCTCCAAAGGGGGTCTACCAGACTAGAGCAGTGCACAGTGCACCAAAGGGGGTCTGACCAGACTAGAGCAGTGCACAGTGCACCAAAGGGGGTCTGACCAGACTAGAGCAGTGCACAGTGCTCCAAAGGGGGTCAGACCAGACTAGAGCGGTACACAGTGCACCAAAGGGGGTCTGACCAGACTAGAGCAGTACACAGTGCTCCAAAGGGGGTCTGACCAGACTAGTGCAGTACACAGTGCTCCAAAGGGGGTCAGACCAGACTAGAGCGGTACACAGTGCACCAAAGGGGGTCTGACCAGACTAGAGCAGTACACAGTGCACCAAAGGGGGTCTGACCAGACTAGAGCAGTACACAGTGCACCAAAGGGGGTCTGACCAGACTAGAGCGGTACACAGTGCTCCAAAGGGGGTCTGACCAGACTAGAGCAGTGCACAGTGCACCAAAGGGGGTCTGACCAGACTAGAGCAGTACACAGTGCTCCAAAGGGGGTCTGACCAGACTAGAGCAGTGCACAGTGCTCCAAAGGGGGTCTGACCAGACTAGAGCGGTACACAGTGCTCCAAAGGGGGTCTGACCAGACTAGAGCAGTGCACAGTGCTCCAAAGGGGGTCTGACCAGACTAGAGCGGTACACAGTGCTCCAAAGGGGGTCTGACCAGACTCGAGCGGTACACAGTGCTCCAAAGCGGGTCTGACCAGACTAGAGCAGTACACAGTGCTCCAAAGGGGGTCTGACCAGACTAGTGCAGTGCACAGTGCTCCAAAGGGGGTCAGACCAGACTAGAGCGGTACACAGTGCTCCAAAGGGGGTCTGACCAGACTAGAGCAGTACACAGTGCTCCAAAGGGGGTCTGACCAGACTAGAGCAGTACACAGTGCTCCAAAGGGGGTCTGACCAGACTAGAGCAGTGCACAGTGCACCAAAGGGGGTCTGACCAGACTAGAGCAGTGCACAGTGCTCCAAAGGGGGTCTGACCAGACTAGAGCAGTGCACAGTGCACCAAAGGGGGTCTGACCAGACTAGAGCAGTGCACAGTGCACCAAAGGGGGTCTGACCACACTAGTGCAGTACACAGTGCTCCAAAGGGGGTCTGACCAGACTAGAGCAGTGCACAATGCTCCAAAGGGGGTCTGACCAGACAAGAGCAGTGCACAGTGCACCAAAGGGGGTCTGACCAGACTGGAGCAGTGCACAGTGCTCCAAAGGGGGTCTGACCAGACTAGTGCAGTACACAGTGCTCCAAAGGGGGTCTGACCAGACTAGAGCAGTGCACAGTGCTCCAAAGGGGGTCTGACCAGACTAGAGCAGTACACAGTGCTCCAAAGGGGGTCTGACCAGACTAGAGCAGTGCACAGTGCTCCAAAGGGGGTCAGACCAGACTAGAGCGGTACACAGTGCTCCAAAGGGGGTCTGACCAGACTAGAGCAGTACACAGTGCTCCAAAGGGGGTCTGACCAGACTAGAGCAGTACACAGTGCTCCAAAGGGGGTCTGACCAGACTAGAGCAGTGCACAGTGCACCAAAGGGGGTCTGACCAGACTAGAGCAGTGCACAGTGCTCCAAAGGGGGTCTGACCAGACTAGAGCAGTGCACAGTGCACCAAAGGGGGTCTGACCAGACTAGAGCAGTGCACAGTGCACCAAAGGGGGTCTGACCACACTAGTGCAGTACACAGTGCTCCAAAGGGGGTCTGACCAGACTAGAGCAGTGCACAATGCTCCAAAGGGGGTCTGACCAGACAAGAGCAGTGCACAGTGCACCAAAGGGGGTCTGACCAGACTGGAGCAGTGCACAGTGCTCCAAAGGGGGTCTGACCAGACTAGTGCAGTACACAGTGCTCCAAAGGGGGTCTGACCAGACTAGAGCAGTGCACAGTGCTCCAAAGGGGGTCTGACCAGACTAGAGCAGTACACAGTGCTCCAAAGGGGGTCTGACCAGACTCGAGCAGTACACAGTGCTCCAAAGGGGGTCTGACCAGACTAGAGCAGTGCACAGTGCTCCAAAGGGGGTCTGACCAGACTAGAGCAGTACACAGTGCACCAAAGGGGGTCTGACCAGACTAGAGCAGTACACAGTGCACCAAAGGGGGTCTGACCAGACTAGAGCAGTACACAGTGCACCAAAGGGGGTCTGACCAGACTAGAGCAGTGCACAGTGCTCCAAAGGGGGTCAGACCAGACTAGAGCGGTACACAGTGCACCAAAGGGGGTCTGACCAGACTAGAGCAGTACACAGTGCACCAAAGGGGGTCTGACCAGACTAGAGCAGTACACTGTGCACCAAAGGGGGTCTGACCAGACTAGAGCAGTACACAGTGCACCAAAGGGGGTCTGACCAGACTAGAGCAGTACACAGTGCTCCAAAGGGGGTCTGACCAGACTAGAGCAGTACACAGTGCACCAAAGGGGGTCTGACCAGACTAGAGCAGTACACAGTGCACCAAAGGGGGTCTGACCAGACTAGAGCAGTACACAGTGCTCCAAAGGGGGTCAGACCAGACTAGAGCGGTACACAGTGCACCAAAGGGGGTCTGACCAGACTAGAGCAGTACACAGTGCACCAAAGGGGGTCTGACCAGACTAGAGCAGTACACAGTGCACCAAAGGGGGTCTGACCAGACTAGAGCGGTACACAGTGCTCCAAAGGGGGTCTACCAGACTAGAGCAGTGCACAGTGCACCAAAGGGGGTCTGACCAGACTAGAGCAGTGCACAGTGCACCAAAGGGGGTCTGACCAGACTAGAGCAGTGCACAGTGCTCCAAAGGGGGTCAGACCAGACTAGAGCGGTACACAGTGCACCAAAGGGGGTCTGACCAGACTAGAGCAGTACACAGTGCTCCAAAGGGGGTCTGACCAGACTAGAGCAGTACACAGTGCTCCAAAGGGGGTCTGACCAGACTAGAGCAGTACACAGTGCTCCAAAGGGGGTCTGACCAGACTAGAGCAGTACACAGTGCTCCAAAGGGGGTCTGACCAGACTAGAGCAGTACACAGTGCTCCAAAGGGGGTCTGACCAGACTAGAGCAGTACACTGTGCACCAAAGGGGGTCTGACCAGACTAGTGCAGTACACAGTGCTCCAAAGGGGGTCAGACCAGACTAGAGCGGTACACAGTGCTCCAAAGGGGGTCAGACCAGACTAGAGCGGTACACAGTGCACCAAAGGGGGTCTGACCAGACTAGAGCAGTACACAGTGCACCAAAGGGGGTCTGACCAGACTAGAGCGGTACACAGTGCTCCAAAGGGGGTCTGACCACACTAGAGCAGTGCACAGTGCACCAAAGGGGGTCTGACCAGACTAGAGCAGTACACAGTGCTCCAAAGGGGGTCTGACCAGACTAGAGCAGTGCACAGTGCTCCAAAGGGGGTCTGACCAGACTAGAGCGGTACACAGTGCTCCAAAGGGGGTCTGACCAGACTAGAGCAGTGCACAGTGCTCCAAAGGGGGTCTGACCAGACTAGAGCGGTACACAGTGCTCCAAAGGGGGTCTGACCAGACTCGAGCGGTACACAGTGCTCCAAAGCGGGTCTGACCAGACTAGAGCAGTACACAGTGCTCCAAAGGGGGTCTGACCAGACTAGTGCAGTGCACAGTGCTCCAAAGGGGGTCAGACCAGACTAGAGCGGTACACAGTGCTCCAAAGGGGGTCTGACCAGACTAGAGCAGTACACAGTGCTCCAAAGGGGGTCTGACCAGACTAGAGCAGTACACAGTGCTCCAAAGGGGGTCTGACCAGACTAGAGCAGTACACAGTGCTCCAAAGGGGGTCTGACCAGACTAGAGCAGTGCACAGTGCTCCAAAGGGGGTCTGACCAGACTAGAGCGGTACACAGTGCTCCAAAGGGGGTCTGACCAGACTAGAGCAGTACACAGTGCTCCAAAGGGGGTCTGACCAGACTAGAGCAGTGCACAGTGCTCCAAAGGGGGTCTGACCAGACTAGAGCAGTGCACAGTGCACCAAAGGGGGTCTGACCAGACTAGAGCGGTACACAGTGCTCCAAAGGGGGTCTGACCAGACTAGAGCAGTACACAGTGCACCAAAGGGGGTCTGACCAGACTAGAGCAGTGCACAGTGCACCAAAGGGGGTCTGACCAGACTAGAGCAGTGCACAGTGCACCAAAGGGGGTCTGACCAGACTAGAGCAGTGCACAGTGCTCCAAAGGGGGTCTGACCAGACTAGAGCAGTGCACAGTGCACCAAAGGGGGTCTGACCACACTAGTGCAGTACACAGTGCTCCAAAGGGGGTCTGACCAGACTAGAGCAGTGCACAATGCTCCAAAGGGGGTCTGACCAGACAAGAGCAGTGCACAGTGCACCAAAGGGGGTCTGACCAGACTGGAGCAGTGCACAGTGCTCCAAAGGGGGTCTGACCAGACTAGAGCAGTGCACAGTGCACCAAAGGGGGTCTGACCAGACTAGAGCAGTGCACAGTGCACCAAAGGGGGTCTGACCAGACTAGTGCAGTACACAGTGCACCAAAGGGGGTCTGACCAGACTAGTGCAGTACACAGTGCACCAAAGGGGGTCTGACCAGACTAGAGCAGTACACAGTGCACCAAAGGGGGTCTGACCAGACTAGAGCAGTACACAGTGCTCCAAAGGGGGTCTGACCACACTAGAGCAGTGCACAGTGCTCCAAAGGGGGTCTGACCAGACTAGAGCAGTGCACAGTGCACCAAAGGGGGTCTGACCAGACTAGAGCAGTGCACAGTGCACCAAAGGGGGTCTGACCAGACTAGAGCAGTACACAGTGCTCCAAAGGGGGTCTGACCACACTCGAGCAGTGCACAGTGCTCCAAAGGGGGTCTGACCACACTAGAGCAGTGCACAGTGCTCCAAAGGGGGTCTGACCAGACTAGAGCAGTGCACAGTGCTCCAAAGGGGGTCTGACCAGACTAGAGCAGTGCACAGTGCACCAAAGGGGGTCTGACCAGACTAGTGCAGTGCACAGTGCACCAAAGGGGGTCTGACCAGACTAGAGCAGTACACAGTGCACCAAAGGGGGTCTGACCAGACTAGTGCAGTGCACAGTGCTCCAAAGGGGGTCTGACCAGACTAGAGCAGTACACAGTGCACCAAAGGGGGTCTGACCAGACTAGAGCGGTACACAGTGCACCAAAGGGGGTCAGACCAGACTAGAGCAGTACATAGTGCTCCAAAGGGGGTCTGACCACACTAGAGCAGTACACAGTGCACCAAAGGGGGTCTGACCAGACTGGAGCAGTACACAGTGCTCCAAAGGGGGTCTGACCGGACTAGAGCAGTGCACAGTGCTCCAAAGGGGGTCTGACCAGACTAGTGCAGTACACAGTGCACCAAAGGGGGTCTGACCAGACTAGAGCAGTGCACAGTGCTCCAAAGGGGGTCTGACCAGACTAGTGCAGTACACAGTGCTCCAAAGGGGGTCTGACCAGACTAGAGCAGTGCACAGTGCTCCAAAGGGGGTCAGACCAGACTAGAGCAGTGCACAGTGCACCATGAGATGTTCTAGTTGGTGTGGAATGACTGGATGCAATGATGTGGGATCTGGGCTCCCAGCGCCTATCTTGTGCTGCCTCACTAGGTTTGGGCTGTGCACAGAGACTGGTAATTCAGAGAGGCTGAGACAATCTCTCCAGACCCCTAACCAATGGGCACAAAATCTCTTGGAGTGATACCTTGGATCCAGTGCAGATCTCCACTGCTGGTGGCCTGGGGAAAAAAATAGGCAGAAATGAGAAAAGCTTAACTTGTGGTTATCGGACACACCGGACGCAGAACCTCAGGGTTATCGGACACTCCGGACGGAGAACCTCAGGGTTATCGGACACTCCGGACGCAGATCCTCAGGTTTAGCGGACATTCCGGACGGAGAACCTCAGGGTTATCGGACACTCCGGACGGAGAACCTCAGGGTTATCGGACACTCCGGACGGAGAACCTCAGGGTTATCGGACACTCCGGACGCAGAGCCTCAGGTTTAGCGGACATTCCGGACGGAGAACCTCAGGGTTATCGGACACTCCGGACGCAGAGCCTCAGGTTTAGCGGACATTCCGGACGGAGAACCTCAGGGTTATCGGACACTCCGGACGCAGAGCCTCAGGTTTAGCGGACATTCCGGACGGAGAACCTCAGGGATATCGGACACTCCGGACGGAGAACCTCAGGGTTATCGGACACTCCGGACGGAGAACCTCAGGGTTATCGGACACTCCGGACGGAGAACCTCAGGGTTATCGGACAGTCCGGACGGAGAACCTCAGGGTTATCGGACACTCCGGACGGAGAACCTCAGGGTTATCGGACACTCCGGACGGAGAACCTCAAAGTTATCGGACACTCCGGACGGAGAATCTCAGGTTTATCGGACACTTCGGACGGAGAACCTCAGGGTTATCGGACAGTCCGGACGGAGAACCTCAGGGTTATCGGACACTCCGGACGGAGAACCTCAGGGTTATCGGACACTCCGGACGGAGAACCTCAGGGTTATCGGACACTCCGGACGGAGAACCTCAGGGTTATCGGACACTCCGGACGGAGAACCTCACGGTTATCGGACACTCCGGACGGAGAACCTCAGGGTTATCGGACACTCCGGACGGAGAACCTCAGGATTATCGGACACACCGGACGGAGAACCTCAGGGTTATCGGACAATCCGGACGGAGAACCTCAGGGTTATCGGACAATCCGGATGGAGAACCTCAGGGTTATCGGACAATCCGGACGGAGAACCTCAGGGTTATTGGACACTCCGGACAGAGAACCTCAGGGTTATCGGACACTCCGGACGGAGAACATCAGGGTTATCGGACACTCCGGATGAAGAACCTCAGGGTTATCGGACAGTCCGGACGGAGAACCTCAGGGTTATCGGACACTCCGGATAGAGAACCTCAGGGTTATCGGACAATCCGGATGGAGAACCTCAGGGTTATCGGACAATCCGGACGGAGAACCTCAGGGTTATCGGACACTCCGGACGGAGAACCTCAGGGTTATCGGACACTCCGGATAGAGAACCTCAGGGTTATCGGACAATCCGGACGGAGAACCTCAGGGTTATCGGACACTCCGGACGGAGAACCTCAGGGTTATCGGACACTCCGGACGGAGAACATCAGGGTTATCGGACAGTCCGGACGGAGAACCTCAGGGTTATCGGACACACCGGACGCAGAACCTCAGGGTTATCGGACACTCCGGATGGAGAACCTCAGGGTTATCGGACACTCCGGACGGAGAACCTCAGGGTTATCGGACACTCCGGATAGTGAACCTCAGGGTTATCGGACACTCCGGACGGAGAACCTCATGGTTATCGGACACTCCGGACGCAGAGCCTCAGGGTTATCGGACACTCCGGACGGAGAACCTCAGGGTTATCGGACACTCCGGACGGAGAACCTCAGGGTTATCGGACACTCCGGATAGAGAACCTCAGGGTTATCGGACACTCCGGACGGAGAACCTCAGGGTTATCGGACACTCCGGATAGAGAACCTCAGGGTTATCGGAAACTCCGGATAGAGAACCTCAGGGTTATCGGAAACTCCGGATGGAGAACCTCAGGGTTATCGGACACTCCGGACGGAGAACCTCAGGTTTATCGGACACTCCGGACGGAGAACCTCAGGGTTATCGGACACTCCGGACAGAGAACCTCAGGTTTATCGGACACTCCGGACGCAGAACCTCAGGGTTATCGGACTCTCCGGATAGAGAATCTCAGGGTTATCGGACACTCCGGATAGAGAACCTCAGGGTTATCGGACACTCCGGACGGAGAACCTCAGGGTTATCGGACACTCCGGACAGAGAACCTCAGGGTTACGGACACTCCGGACGGAGAACCTCAGGGTAATCGGACACTCCGGACGGAGAACCTCAGGGTTATCGGACACTCCGGATAGAGAACCTCAGGGTTATCGGACAATCCGGACGGAGAACCTCAGGGTTATCGGACACTCCGGACGGAGAACCTCATGGTTATCGGACACTCCGGACGGAGAACATCAGGGTTATCGGACAGTCCGGACGGAGAACCTCAGGGTTATCGGACACACCGGACGCAGAACCTCAGGGTTATCGGACACTCCGGACGGAGAACCTCAGGGTTATCGGACACTCCGGACGGAGAACCTCAGGGTTATCGGACACTCCGGACGGAGAACCTCAGGGTTATCGGACACTCCGGACGGAGAACCTCAGGGTTATCGGACACTCCGGATGGAGAACCTCAGGGTTATCGGACACTCCGGACGCGGAACCTCAGGGTTATCGGACACTCCGGACGGAGAACCTCAGGGTTATCGGACACTCCGGACGGAGAACCTCAGGGTTATCGGACACTCCGGACGGAGAACCTCAGGGTTATCGGACACTCCGGACGGAGAACCTCAGGGTTATCGGACAGTCCGGACGGAGAACCTCATGGTTATCGGACACTCCGGACGGAGAACCTCAGGGTTATCGGACACTCCGGCCGGAGAACCTCAGGGTTATCGAACACTCCGGATAGAGAACCTCAGGGTTATCGGACACTCCGGACGGAGAACCTCAGGGTTATCGGACACTCCGGATAGAGAACCTCAGGGTTATCGGAAACTCCGGATAGAGAACCTCAGGGTTATCGGAAACTCCGGATGGAGAACCTCAGGGTTATCGGACACTCCGGACGGAGAACCTCAGGTTTATCGGACACTCCGGACGGAGAACCTCAGGGTTATCGGACACTCCGGACAGAGAACCTCAGGTTTATCGGACACTCCGGACGCAGAACCTCAGGGTTATCGGACACTCCGGATAGAGAATCTCAGGGTTATCGGACACTCCGGATAGAGAACCTCAGGGTTATCGGACACTCCGGACAGAGAACCTCAGGGTTACGGACACTCCGGACGGAGAACCTCAGGGTTATCGGACACTCCGGACGGAGAACCTCAGGGTTATCGGACACTCCGGATAGAGAACCTCAGGGTTATCGGACACTCCGGATAGAGAACCTCAGGGTTATCGGACACTCCGGACGGAGAACCTCAGGGTTATCGGACACTCCGGACGGAGAACCTCAGGGTTATCGGACACTCCGGACGGAGAACCTCAGGGTTATCGGACACTCCGGACGGAGAACCTCAGGGTTATCGGACACACCGGACGGAGAACCTCAGGGTTATCGGACACTCCGGATAGAGAACCTCAGGGTTATCGGACACTCCGGACGGAGAACCTCAGGGTTATCGGACACTCCGGACGGAGAACCTCAGGGTTATCGGACACTCCGGACAGAGAACCTCAGGTTTATCGGACACTCCGGATAGAGAACCTCAGGGTTATCGGACACTCCGGATAGAGAACCTCAGGGTTATCGGACACTCCGGATAGAGAACCTCAGGGTTATCGGAAACTCCGGATGGAGAACCTCAGGGTTATCGGACACTCCGGACGGAGAACCTCAGGTTTATCGGACACTCCGGACGGAGAACCTCAGGGTTATCGGACACTCCGGACAGAGAACCTCAGGTTTATCGGACACTCCGGACGCAGAACCTCAGGGTTATCGGACATTCCGGATAGAGAACCTCAGGGTTATCGGACACTCCGGATAGAGAACCTCAGGGTTATCGGACACTCCGGACAGAGAACCTCAGGGTTATCGGACACTCCGGATAGAGAACCTCAGGGTTATCGGACACACCGGACGCAGAACCTCAGGGTTATCGGACACTCCGGACGGAGAAACTCAGGGTTATCGGACACTCCGGATAGAGAACCTCAGGGTTATCGGACACTCCGGATAGAGAACCTCAGGGTTATCGGACACTCCGGACAGAGAACCTCAGGGTTATCGGACACTCCGGACGCAGAACCTCAGGGTTATCGGACACTCCGGATAGAGAACCTCAGGGTTATCGGACACTCCGGACGGAGAACCTCAGGGTTATCGGACACTCCAGACGGAGAACCTCAGGGTTATCGGACACTCCGGATAGAGAACCTCAGGGTTATCGGACACTCCGGATAGTGAACCTCAGGGTTATCGGACACTCCGGATAGAGAACCTCAGGGTTATCGGACACTCCGGACAGAGAACCTCAGGGTTATCGGACACTCCGGACGGAGAACCTCATGGTTATCGGACACTCCGGACGGAGAACCTCAGGGTTATCGGACACTCCGGATAGAGAACCTCAGGGTTATCGGACACTCCGGATAGAGAACCTCAGGGTTATCGGACACTCCGGATAGAGAACCTCAGGGTTATCGGACACTCCGGACGGAGAACCTCAGGGTTATCGGACACTCCGGATAGAGAACCTCAGGGTTATCGGACACTCCGGACGGAGAACCTCAGGGTTATCGGACACTCCGGACGGAGAACCTCAGGGTTATCGGACACTCCGGACGGAGAACCTCAGGGTTATCGGACACTCCGGACAGAGAACCTCAGGGTTATCGGACACTCCGGACGGAGAACCTCAGGGTTATCGGACACTCCGGACGGAGAACCTCAGGTTTATCGGACACTCCGGATAGAGAACCTCAGGGTTATCGGACACTCCGGACGGAGAACCTCAGGGTTATCGGACACTCCGGACGGAGAACCTCAGGGTTATCGGACACTCCGGATAGAGAACCTCAGGGTTTTCTGGAGCAAAGGAGGTGCAAGAACAAGGAGCTTTCAAGTGTCTTTCCTTTGCATCGTGATGTGTCAGGTCTTTCAGTGTCCATTCTGTTCACTTGCTAGTTCTCACCCAAGATCACTTTCCCACTCTGTCTCTGTTATATTTAGATCAGAACAATCTGCTCTTCGGATTGCATTAACCCCTCTCTCTCCCTGCACCCTGGTGTTCTTGCTGGATCTATGTAGAACTGAGCATCAGAAAAACAGGAAGGAGCAGAGCCTGGTCCATGTTGAGTGAATGATTTTAGTCAGTGCTGATCCCTATGAAAGGGGGTAGCATTCTCACCTCAGAGTCAGTGGGTCATGGGGTCAAACCCCACTTGAGCACAAAATTCAGTCTGACATTCCCAGAGCAGGACTGAGGGAGTGCTGCACTGTTGGAGGGTCAGTACTGAGGGAGCGCCGCACTGTCGGAGGGTCAGTACTGAGGGAGTGCTGCACTGTCGGAGGGTCAGTACTGAGGGAGTGCCGCACTATCGGAGGGTCAGTACTGAGGGAATGCCGCACTGTCGGAGGGTCAGTACTGAGGGAACGCTGCACTGTCGGAGGGTCAGTACTGAGGGAACGCTGCACTGTCGGAGGGTCAGTACTGAGGGAGTGCTGCACTGTCGGAGGGTCAGTACTGAGGGAGTGCCGCACTATCGGAGGGTCAGTACTGAGGGAATGCCGCACTGTCGGAGGGTCAGTACTGAGGGAACGCTGCACTGTCGGAGGGTCAGTACTGAGGGAGTGCTGCACTGTCAGAGGGTCAGTACTGAGGGAGTGCTGCACTGTCGGAGGGTCAGTACTGAGGGAACGCTGCACTGTCGGAGGGTCAGTACTGAGGGAGTGCTGCACTGTCGGAGGGTCAGTACTGAGGGAGTGCCGCACTATCGGAGGGTCAGTACTGAGGGAGCGCCGCACTGTCGGAGGGTCAGTACTGAGGGAACGCTGCACTGTCGGAGGGTCAGTACTGAGGGAGTGCTGCACTGTCGGAGGGTCAGTACTGAGGGAGTGCCGCACTATCGGAGGGTCAGTACTGAGGGAATGCCGCACTGTCGGAGGGTCAGTACTGAGGGAACGCTGCACTGTCGGAGGGTCAGTACTGAGGGAGTGCTGCACTGTCGGAGGGTCAGTACTGAGGGAGCGCCGCACTGTCGGAGGGTCAGTACTGAGGGAACGCTGCACTGTCGGAGGGTCAGTACTGAGGGAGTGCTGCACTGTCGGAGGGTCAGTACTGAGGGAATGCCGCACTGTCGGAGGGTCAGTACTGAGGGAACGCTGCACTGTCGGAGGGTCAGTACTGAGGGAGTGCTGCACTGTCAGAGGGTCAGTACTGAGGGAGTGCTGCACTGTCGGAGGGTCAGTACTGAGGGAACGCTGCACTGTCGGAGGGTCAGTACTGAGGGAATGCCGCACTGTCGGAGGGTCAGTACTGAGGGAACGCTGCACTGTCGGAGGGTCAGTACTGAGGGAGCGCCGCACTGTCGGAGGGTCAGTACTGAGGGAACGCTGCACTGTCGGAGGGTCAGTACTGAGGGAGTGCTGCACTGTCGGAGGGTCAGTACTGAGGGAGAGCTGCACTGTCGGAGGGTCAGTACTGAGGGAGTGCTGCACTGTCGGAGGGTCAGTACTGAGGGAGTGCTGCACTGTCAGAGGGTCAGCACTGAGGGAGAGCCGCACTATCGGAGGGTCAGCACTGAGGGAGCGCCGCACTGTCGGAAGGTCAGTACTGAGGGAGTGCTGCACTGTCAGAGGGTCAGCACTGAGGGAGAGCTGCACTGTCGGAGGGTCAGCACTGAGGGAGTGCTGCACTGTCGGAGGGTCAGTACTAAGGGAGTGCTGCACTGTCAGAGGGTCAGTACTGAGGGAGCGCTGCACTGTCGGAGGGTCAGTAGTGAGGGAGTGCTGCACTGTCGGAGGGTCAATAGTGAGGGAGTGCTGCACTGTCGGAGGGTCAGTACTGAGGGAATGCTGCACCGTTGGAGGGTCAGTATTGAGGGAGTGCTGCACTGTCAAAGGGTCAGTACTGAGGGAGTGCTGCACTGTTGGAGGGTCAGTACTGAGGGAGTGCTGCACTGTCGGAGGGCCAGTACTGAGGGAGTGCTGCACTGTCAGAGGGTTAGTACTGAGGGAGTGCTGCACTGTCAGAGGGTCAGTACTGAGGGAGTGCTGCACTGTCGGAGGGTCAGTACTGAGGGAGTGCTGCACTGTCGGAGGGTCAGTACTGAGGGAATGCTGCACTGTCGGAGGGTCAGTACTGAGGGAATGCTGCACTGTCGGAGGGTCAGTAGTGAGGGAGTGCTGCACTGTCGGAGGGTCAATAGTGAGGGAGTGCTGCACTGTCGGAGGGTCAATAGTGAGGGAGTGCTGCACTGTCGGAGGGTCAGTATTGAGGGAGTTTAAAGAAACTATGATCTATTGAAACATCTCAGCGTTTTGTTTCCTAACTTGCATTACCGCTAAAACATAAAGATCCAAACTGCTTCAAAGGCTTCCCATTGACACGGCGACCTACCTCCAAAACATGGGTCTTTAACCCTCGCACTTCCACTCAACAATCTCATTTACACTGAGACTGGTCAGAGCGTTTCCAACAGAGGGGCTGATCTCGGAACATAAGAACAAGAGGAGGCCATTCAGCCCCACAGGTCTGTTCTATCACTCAATTAGATTATGGCTGATTTATGTCTTAACTCTATTTACCCTCCTTAGTTCTGTTATGCTGAATCCATTTTCCTAACAATAATCTATCAGTCTTGGTGTCGAAATTTCTGATTGACCCCCATCCTCAACAGCTTTCTGGGGGGAGAGAGTTCCAGATTTCCACTCCCCTTCCTGACATCACCCCTGAACGGCCTGGCTCCAATTCGAAGGTTCTGCCCCCTTGTTCTGGACTCCCCCCACCAGAGGAAATAGTTTCTCTCTATCGACCCGATCAATTCCTTCCAACGTTTTAAACAAATGAAACAAAAGTGTTCAAATGAATTATCTTTTAAAAATCATGATAAATGTTTAGCATTGCATGCTTTATTTTCTCCTGAGTGTTGCTGACTGCAATAGCTTGAGGAGATTAATCTTTTATTGCTGGAGGCTGCTGTGCAGTCATGCTAATCTCAATCTGCACTGCCCGCATGATGAAAAGGAGTGAATATTGAGGCTTGATAATACCAGTAAAGAGCCCAGATTTCCATCCGGCACAGCGGAATTATGTCGTGTAAACTAGGGGGGCAGGGGGTGCCTGATAATGTCCGGTGGAATGAAGTAAGACCCCTTGTGCTGAAAAAGTGGCAAAAAGCCGCATGGTTCACCCGCTGTGACCCTGGTCATCTGGAAGGTCCAAGCTTGGTGTGGGCCCCAGTTTTCCTGCTCGAGAGGGATCACCTCACCAACTCCCACCATACCTCTCCTCCCTGTGTCCTGTTCCTTTGACAAAATCCCACCCCGATTCACACAGACTACTCGATCAGACCATGGAAATGTAATAACCATGTGCAAAATGACTCATCTGCTTCCTTTCTCCCCTCAGAGAAGGCCTGGAACTTTCCGCTCAAAAGCAGAAGTGATGGATTTTCAGTCACTCTCCTTTGTCTGTTTTTTAAAATAATGTTCCATCTCTCTCTCTCTCTTGCCCCTGCTCTTTATGAAGCCTGTGTATTTAATGAAATGTGAGGACATTAAAGTGTCATTAGCAGTGGAGTGTCAGCTTGTGGAGACCAACGCTTTCTTGATACAAGAGAGAGTTTACACACTGTCAGAGCAGAAATGAATTTCTGAAATTACAAGCCCAACTCCTGGGAGATTCTTCACTCTTGACCCGGTGACCATAGCTCAGTTTTCCAACTCCCAGACCTTCTTTCTGTGCAGAGATCCAATATTGGACAATCAATTCAGCCTCAGCTACAAAGACATACAGCAGGAGAGGGCGGGAATGCACTGTTTGCACAGTTGCGTCTATAGACATACAACACATTTATTACATCCACCCTGATGGGGAGCCTCTTTATATCTATGATTTTGTTTTTATGAGTCTATCTTTTCAGAAAGGTCTTCATCTTCTCACAGATCTGGGCCTAGCAGGAGCTATATTGCCACATTTTTTTACCTCTCTCTCCCAGTAACTGTAAGAGGCGTCAATATTTAACTTGTTTTTCTTGAGTGCTGGGAAGTGAAGGGATGGTTTCTCAGGTGATAGATCTGCATTCAAGTCTGATCTCACCCGGACCACGAGGAGCGGTCCTGAGACAATGGGGGACAGGATCCTGAAGAGGTTGCGGGGGTTCGGGAGTGCAGGGAGACAGTGGAACGTGGGTTGCCATGGTTGCCAGGCGCTGGCTGATTTAGGATGTGTTTTCTTTGCAGGCCTTTGCCAAACCTTGGAGCAGGGAACTTTCAGCAAAGGTGTGCGGTTGGACAAGAGCAAGTACGTGGGCAAATGCCAAGAGAAAGATTGGAAAGGATTAAAAATTCACTTCACTGGACTTGTAAATGTGAAAGAATGAGCAGGAGTTGGTGCAGGCCCCAAGAGACCAGGCCTTCCAGCTGCCAACCTTTTTAACCTTCAGCGTGCAGTGCCCTGAGTGGGTCAGTAATACAATCACGGACACAGTCAGTGTTGCTGAACTAATTCAAATGTGAAGGTTAAGGGGAGATTTATTTGAGGTGTTCAAAATTATTTGGGGTAAATAAGGAGAAACTGTTTCCAGTGGCAGGAGATTCAGGAACCAGAGGACACAGTTTTAAGATAATTGGCAAAAGAACCAGAGGGGAAGGTGGTGAGGGGTGGGGGGTGGGGGGGGGGGGGGGGGGTCGCGGGGGGTCGCGGGGGGTATTGTTTTAACGCAGTGAGTTGTTGTGATCTGGAATGGTGGTGCAAGTAGATTCAATGAAAGAAAGAATTGCATTTCGATAGTGCCTTCAACAACCTCAGGACATCCCAAAGAGCTTGGAGGCCCAGATCTGTGAGAAGATGAAGACCTTTCTGAAAAGATAGACTCATAAAAACAAAATCATAGATATAAAGAGGCTCCCCATCAGGGTGGATGTAATAAATGTGTTGTATGTCTATAGACGCAACTGTGCAAACAGTGCATTCCCGCCCTCTCCTGCTGTATGTCTTTGTAGCTGAAACTGAATTGATTGTCCAAACAGCCAATGAAGTACATTAGAACTGCTGCGACACTTTCAATGCAGGAAACACGGCAGGCAATTTGTGCACAGCAAGATCCCACAACAACAATGTGATAATGCACAGATCATCTGTTTTGGTGATGTTGATTGAGGTGAACTATTGGCCCAGGACATCAAGGGAAATCCCCCGTTCTTCTGCAAAATAGAGGCCAGGACACCATTTACATTCACTTATTAGGGGAGACAGGGCCTCAGTTTAACGTCTCACCTGAAAACGTTACCTCCGACAGTGCAGCACTCCCTCAGTGCTGACCCTCTGACAATGCAGCACTCCCTCAGTACTGTCCCTCTGACAGTGCAGCACTCCCTTAGTACTGACCCTCCGACAGTGCAGCACTCCCTTAGTACTGACCCTCTGACAGTGCAGCATTCCCTTAGTACTGACCCTCTGACAGTGCAGCATTCCCTTAGTACTGACCCTCCGACAGTGCAGCACTCCCTCAGTGCTGACCCTCTGACAGTGCAGCACTCCCTCAGTACTGTCCCTCTGACAATGCAGCACTCCCTCAGTACTGACCCTCTGACAGTGCAGCACTCCCTTAGTACTGACCCTCCGACAGTGCAGCACACCCTCAGTACTGACCCTCCAACAGTGCAGCACTCCCTCAGTGCTGACCCTCCGACAGTGCAGCACTCCCTCAGTACTGTCCCTCCGACAGTGCAGCATTCCCTTAGTACTGACCCTCCGACAGTGCAGCACTCCCTCAGTGCTGACCCTCTGACAGTGCAGCACTCCCTCAATACTGTCCCTCCGACAGTGCAGCACTCCCTTAGTACTGTCCCTCTGACAGTGCAGCACTCCCTTAGTACTGACCCTCCGACAATGTGGCACTCCCTCAGTGCTGACCCTCCAACAGTGCAGCACTCCCTCAGTACTGATCCTCTGACAGAGCAGCACTCCCTCAGTACTGACCCTCCGACAGTGCAGCACTCCCTCAGTACTGATCCTCTGACAGAGCAGCACTCCCTCAGTACTGACCCTCCGACAGTGCAGCACTCCCTCAGTACTGATCCTCTGACAGAGCAGCACTCCCTCAGTACTGACCCTCCGACAGTGCAGCTCTCCCTCAGTACTGATCCTCTGACAGAGCAGCACTCCCTGTCCTGGTAGCTTGGGTTATGGGGTCAAATCTCTGGAATGGGTCTTAAAACAAATTCCCTTTAGTCACGGACAAATTCAAAGATTAATCCCACTTTTTTGGTGGGATATTTTGGGAAGCAGGTGAAGATGGAAACCTGTCTGGTTTTGGTTTGTTGCTCTGAGCTGCATTAGCGAGCTCTGCCTGAGATGACCTTACTCCATTGAGGCTGTGAATCAAAGCTATTCAACTCGGCGCAGCCTCCCAGTCACCAAGTGTCAACTGCTCCAGGAGTCACATGACTGTGGACGTTGCCCAGGGCGACTCCAGCACCTCTCCTGGGGTCCGTAAGTCATAATCCATCCCACCCCCGCTCTCCTCCTTCTGTCCTCTAAAGAATTCTATAAAGATATTCTAGTAAGGAACACTAAGGCTGTAATTATATGGAATTTAGGGACAACACCTGTCAGATTAGGTGCCATTTCTCATTATTGATTTCACATTTTCATTCACTCTAATTGGACGAATTCCAAGACATTTTCCAAATCTGCCAACATTCTCTAAACAGACGAGATTAAATATAAATCGCTTTGAGTTCATTTCCATTCGTTGCAAACAGCAATAACGTGCATTTATATAGTGCCTTGAAGGGACTTACCTATCTCAAGGTGTTTCACAGGAGCCACACAAGGAGATATTAGAACAAGTGACCAAAAGCTCAGTCAAAGAGGATGGTTTAAGGAGCGTCTTAAAGGAGGAGTGAGATGGAGAGGTTGAGGGAGGGAATTCCAGAGATTAGGGTCCAGGCAGCTGAGGGCACGGTCACCAATGGTGGAGCGATTAAAATCGGGGGATGGACAAGAGGCCAGAATTGGAGGAACGCAGAGATCTCGGAGGGTTGTGGGGCTGGAGGAGGTTATTGAGATAGGAAGAGACTTTCTGATGAAGGGTCACTGACCTGTAACGTTAATTCTGCTTCTCTCTCCACAGGTGCTGCCAGACCTGCTGAGTCTTTCCAGCATTTCTTGTTTTTATGCTATATTTATTTGTTCAATGCAACACCGATAAATTTTTACAAATTTCTTAAAGTGAGTGAACTATCTGTGTGCTGCCTCCAGTCTGAATAAAACATTGGCGCACACGGTAACACAAAGGCAGCAGGGAATTGTTGGGGGGGGCGCGGGTTGCTGTGCTCCTGGAGGTGGAGTGGGGGCTGTACTTTGGGGTTGGTCATAAATTTCCTCGCACATAATGAAGAGTGGGACAGCTTTGCTGTGTCTGCAGATGAGGCTGAGGTCTGAGGATTCTCTGAAGTATTGGTTGAGAGTGGGGTCAGGAGGAGAACGAGAGAGTCGGAGGAGGTGACAGCATGAAAGAGGTGGAGCTTAGTGAAGAGCAAAGAATAATAATGGAACACAACTGGAATGCACTGTCAACCTGTTCCAGGATAGTTCCAGCCACAGATCAAACCCCCTTCCCATTCACTCCCATTGTACACAATCCCAATGGACCCAAACTCCTTCCCATTCACTCCCATTGTACACAATCCCAATGGACCCAAACTCCTTCCCATTCACTCCCATTGTACACAATCCCAATGGACCCAAACACCTTCCCATTCACTCCCATTGTACACAATCCCAATGGACCCAAACTCCTTCCCATTCACTCCCATTGTACACAATCCCAATGGACCCAAACACCTTCCCATTCACTCCCATTGTACACAATCCCAATGGACCCAAACTCCTTCCCATTCACTCCCATTGTACACAATCCCAATGGACCCAAACACCTTCCCATTCACTCCCATTGTACACAATCCCAATGGACCCAAACTCCTTCCCATTCACTCCCATGGTACACAATCCCAATGGACCCAAACTCCTTCCCATTCACTCCCATCGTATACAATCCCAATAGACCCAAACTCCTTCCCATTCACTCCCATTGTACACAATCCCAATGGACCCAAACTCCTTCCCATTCACTTCCACTATACATAATCCCAATGGACCCAAACTCCTTCCCATTCACTCCCATTGTACACAATCCCAATGGATCAAACCCCTTCCCATTCACTCCCACTGTACACAATCCCAATGGACCCAAACTCCTTCCCATTCACTCCCATTGTACACAATACCAATGGATCAACCCCCTTCCCATTCACTCCCACTGTACACAATCCCAATGGATCAAACCCCTTCCCATTCACTCCCATTGTACACAATCCCAATGGACCCAAACTCCTTCCCATTCACTCCCACTGTCCACAATCCCAATGGACCCAAACTCCTTCCCATTCACTCCCACTGTACACAATCCCAATGGACCCAAACTCCTTCCCATTCACTCCCATTGTACACAATCCCAATGGACCCAAACTCCTTCCCATTCACTCCCATTGTACACAATCCCAATGGACCCAAACTCCTTCCCATTCACTCCCATTGTACACAATCCCAATGTACCCAAACTCCTTCCCATTCACTCCCATTGTACACAATCCCAATGGACCCAAACTCCTTCCCATTCACTCACACTATACAAAATCCCAATGGACTCAAACTCCTTCCCATTCACTCCCATTGTACACAATACCAATGGATCAACCCCCTTCCCATTCACTCCCACTGTACACAATCCCAATGGATCAAACCCCTTCCCATTCACTCCCACTGTACACAATCCCAATGGATCAAACCCCTTCCCATTCACTCCCATTGTACACAATCCCATGGATCAAACCCCTTCCCATTCACTCCCATTGTACACAATCCCAATGGATCAAACCCCTTCCCATTCACTCCCATTGTACACAATCCCATGGATCAAACCCCTTCCCATTCACTCCCATTGTACACAATCCCAATGGATCAAACCCCTTCCCGTTCACTCCCACTGTACACAATCCCAATGGATCAAAGCCCTTCCCATTCACTCCCATTATACACAATCCTAATGGATCAAACCCCTTCCCGTTCACTCCCATTGTACACAATCCCAATGGATAAAACCCCTTCCCATTCACACCCATTGTACACAATCCCAATGGATCAAACCCATTCCCATTCAATCCCACTGTACACAATCCCAATGGATCAAATCCATTCCCATTAACTCCCACTGTACACAATCCCAATGGATCAAACCCCTACCCGTTCACTCCCATTGTACACAATCCCAATGGATCAAACCCCTTCCCATTCACTCCCACTGTACACAGTCCCAATGGATCAAACCCCTTCCCATTCACTCCCACTGTATACAATCCCAATGGATCAAACCCCTTCCCATTCACTCCCATTGTACACAATCCCAATGGATCAAATCCCTTCCCATTCACTCCCACTGTACACAATCCCAATGGATCAAATCCATTCCCATTAACTCCCACTGTACACAATCCCAATGGATCAAACCCCTTCCGATTCACTCCCACTGTACACAATCCCAATGGATCAAATCCATTCCCATTAACTCCCACTGTACACAATCCCAATGGATCAAACCCCCTCCCATTCACTCCCACTGTACACAATCCCAATGGATCAAACCCCTTCCCATTCACTCCCACTGTACACAATCCCAATAGACCCAAACCCCTTCCCATTCACTCCCATTATACACAATCCCAATGGATCAAACCCCTTCCCATTCACTCCCACTATACACAATCCCAATGGACCCAAACCCCTTCCCATTCACTCCCATTATACACAATCCCAATGGATCAAACCCCTTCCCATTCACTCCCACTGTACACAATCCCAATGGATCAAACCCCTTCCCATTCACTCCCACTGTACACAATCCCAATGGATCAAATCCATTCCCATTAACTCCCACTGTACACAATCCCAATGGATCAAACCCCCTCCCATTCACTCCCACTGTACACAATCCCAATGGATCAAACCCCTTCCCATTCACTCCCACTGTACACAATCCCAATAGACCCAAACCCCTTCCCATTCACTCCCATTATACACAATCCCAATGGATCAAACCCCTTCCCATTCACTCCCACTATACACAATCCCAATGGACCCAAACCCCTTCCCATTCACTCCCATTATACACAATCCCAATGGATCAAACCCCTTCCCATTCACTCCCACTGTACACAATCCCAATGGATCAAACCCCTTCCCATTCACTCCCACTGTACACAATCCCAATGGATTAAACCCCTTCCCATTCACTCCCACTGTACACAATCCCAATGGATCAAACCCCTTCCCATTCACTCCCACTGTACACAATCCCAATGGATCAAACCCCTTCCCATTCACTCCCACTGTACACAATCCCAATGGATCAAACCCCTTCCCATTCACTCCCACTGTACACAATCCCAATGGATCAAACCCCTTCCCATTCACTCCCACTGTACACAATCCCAATGGATCAAACCCCTTCCCATTCACTCCCACTGTACACAATCCCAATGGATTAAACCCCTTCCCATTCACTCCCACTGTACACAATCCCAATGGATCAAACCCCTTCCCATTCACTCCCACTGTACACAATCCCAATGGATCAAACCCCTTCCCATTCACTCCCACTGTACACAATCCCAATGGATCAAACCCCTTCCCATTCACTCCCACTGTACACAATCCCAATGGATCAAACCCCTTCCCATTCACTCCCACTGTACACAATTCCAATAAATTGAATCCCTTCTTATTCATATATGGAATCAGAATGACCCCTTTCCAATCCAATTCCTCATTGAAGCAATGGATGTCCTTTGCTGGTTTGATGAATGAATGCGATATCCCTCTGACACAGGCCTCCTGGTATCACATGGTGTAATTGTCCAATCATCTCTCTGCTGATGAAGGGATGTAAATGCTCGAGCTGAATCACAGAGTGAGCAATGAGCAGCATGTGCGGAATCATTCTCAAACTCAATGCTTTCTCTAAGGACGTGCTGATAAGGAACAAAATCCATTCTAAATCGGTCCTTTCTGCCAGACTGTACAGTGAACAGATTCAGCGGTATGCTCAATGAAAGGGGCTGTCAAGGTTCACAGAGAGGTCTGTGTCCCTTCTGTGGGAAGCAAAAACACTGATGAAAAATGTAGTGAGGAAACCTGGGCATGTGCGTGGAATGCAATGAGATAACAGGGCAGGTTCTGCCAACAGTAAGGGAGCAGTCATGTCTCAACACAGATCTCCAAACTCAGACACAATACATTGCTGGCCCGTGTGGAACTGTATCTGACCAGGGCGTGAGAAGGGGGAGGTTTATGTACTTGAGGAACCTGGGCCCAAAAGTCCGGAATTCATTCCCTAAACATCACTGCCTGTCCACCAGGCTCAACCATCAAGTCATTACTTAAAGCCATCCATTTTCACCAAGCTTTTTGTTGCCTGTTATAATATCTCCGTATGATTCTTGGGGTCAAATTTTTGTCTGTCTGCGCTCCTCTGAAATGCCATGGGATGTTTTAATATGTTAAAGGTGCTATACAAATGCAAGAGTAAGATTGGAGAGTGATGGGACAGTGTAAGATTGGAGAGAGATGGGACAGTGTAAGATTGGAGAGAGATGGGACAGTGTAAGATTGGAGAGTGATGGGACAGTGTAAGATTGGGGAGAGATGGGACAGTGTAAGATTGGAGAGAGATGGGACAGTGTAAGATTGGAGTAGGGCGGCACAGTGGCACAGTGGTTAGCACCACAGCCTCACAGCTCCAGAAGCCCGGGTTTGGTTCTGGGTACTGCCTGTGCTGAGTTTGCAAGTTCTCCCTGTGACGCGTGGGTTTCCGTTGGGTGCTCCGGTTTCCTCCCACAGCCAAAGACATGCAGGTGATAGGTAAATTGGCCATTGTAAATTGCCCCTAGTGTAGGTAGGTGGTAGGGAATATGGGATTACTGCAGGGTTAGTATAAATGAGTGGTTGTTGGTCGGCACAGACTCAGTGGGCCAAAGGGCCTGTTTCAGTGCTGTATCTCTAAATAAATAAATAAATAGATGAGACAGTGTAAGATTGGGGAGAGAGGGGACAGTGTAAGATTGGAGAGGTGGGACAGTGTAAGATTGGGGAGAGATGGGACAGTGTAAGATTGGGGAGACGTGGGACAGTCTAAGATTGGGGAGAGATGGGACAGTGTAAGATTGGAGAGAGGTGGGACAGTGTAAGATTGGAGAGGTGGGACAGTGTAAGATTGGGGAGAGGTGGGACAGTGTAAGATTGGAGAGGTGGGACAGTGTAAGATTGGGGAGAGATGGGACAGTGTAAGATTGGGGAGAGGTGGGACAGTGTAAGATTGGAGAGGTGGGACAGTGTAAGATTGGGGAGAGATGGGACAGTGTAAGATTGGAGAGGTGGGACAGTGTAAGATTGGGGAGAGATGGGACAGTGTAAGATTGGAGAGGTGGGACAGTGTAAGATTGGAGAGAGATGGGACAGTGTAAGATTGGGGAGAGGTGGGACAGTGTAAGATTGGGGAGAGGTGGGACAGTGTAAGATTGGGAAGAGATGGGACAGTGTAAGATTGGGGAGAGGTGGGACAGTGTAAGATTGGGGAGAGGTGGGACAGTGTAAGATTGGGAAGAGATGGGACAGTGTAAGATTGGGGAGAGGTGGGACAGTGTAAGATTGGGAAGAGATGGGACAGTGTAAGATTGGGAAGAGATGGGACAGTGTAAGATTGGGGAGAGATGGGACAGTGTAAGATTGGGGAGAGGTGGGACAGTGTAAGATTGGGAAGAGATGGGACAGTGTAAGATTGGGGAGAGATGGGACAGTGTAAGATTGGGGAGAGGTGGGACAGTGTAAGATTGGGAAGAGATGGGACAGTGTAAGATTGGGAAGAGATGGGACAGTGTAAGATTGGGGAGAGATGGGACAGTGTAAGATTGGGGAGAGGTGGGACAGTGTAAGATTGGGAAGAGATGGGACAGTGTAAGATTGGGGAGACGTGGGACAGTGTAAGATTGGGGAGAGATGGGACAGTGTAAGATTGGTGCAGCAGTGGCTCAGGTAGCTTTACAAGGCAAGCGACAGGGCTGCCCACAGTCTGGGTGGTGGATTGGATAAACACCTGCTGAACCGGAATTGCTTTGTCGCTGGTTTAACTTATGTCAGTTGAAGAAAAGTTTGGAGGCTGCGATTAAACGGAGGGAGGCTGGTTGCATGAGTTTCAGTTAGGGTTCCAATCCCTGTTACTATGGATTGAACCCTCAATGGAAAACCTGCACCTGTGAGAGATGGAAGAGATTGGGTTCGGTTGTGATGCATCACACTGTCGACCTCTGCTGTTTAGGTTCAGTGTGGAAACGAGCGCTGAAGGTGACCACCCAACCCCTTGATGGAGACAAGAGTGGGGGAGAGCAGGGAGTGGGGGAACAGGAATGAGTGGGTCAAGGGGAGTGTAAAGAGTTTTGAAAAACCTGAAGATCTTCTCCAGGTTGGAAGGAAAAGATGCAAAAATAAAGATGAGACAGGGCATTACTGCCCCCTAGTGCTGCTGTAAGCAGCCCGAGACACACTCTCGATGAATTAGAATTGACATTTAAATTGCTTTCTGCATCTCCCACTCGTTTTGTCAGAAAGCAGCTCCTGAGGCAGACAGCATGACACAAGCAGCTGTCATATTGAAACTAATCTCTCCCTGTCAACTCCTTTCTCATCCTCCCCACCACCTCCACATTTCAGAAGAATTTATCATTGACACCACTCTAACTTACAGGTTTAGTCCTGATTATTAAAAATAGACAGCTTCACTACAACAACAACAACTTGCATTGACGCAGCAGCCTTTCATTTCACATCATAAAACCTCCCAAGGCTCTTCACAGGAGCAATTATCAGACTTAGATCTGACACTAAGCCAAATAAGGAGATATTACGTCAGGTGATCAAAAGCTTGGTCAAAGAGGTCGGTTTTAAGGAGCGTCTTAAAGGAGGAGAGAGAGGCGGAGAGGTTTAGGGAGGGAATTCCAGAGCTTAGGGCCCCAGGCAGCTGAAGGCACGGCTGCCAATGGTGGAGTGATGGAAATCGGAGGATGGACAAGGGGCCAGAATTGGAGGAACACAGAGATCTCAGTGAGCAGGCCCTTTTATATATTCATGGCAGTCACAGTGATTCGAGGTAAATCATTCCATATTTTGGAAGTCACAAGGACAAAACAGGAATCTTGTTAAATAGGAGGAAGCTAATAGGGACATAGGAACAGGAAGAGGCCATTCAGCCCATCAAACCTGCTCTGCCATTCAATAAGATCATGACTGACCTGCTCCTCAATTCCATTTGATCTCTATCGCTTGACACCCCCAACTGATATCTATAGATCTCAGCCTTGAAAGCTCCAATTGGTCTCCAGCATCCACTGCCTTTTGGGGATGAGAGTTCTAGAATTTTCTTACCCAAGAAGAGAGAGAGACACACACACTGATGTGTGGAAGGAGAATAAACACCCGCGTGATCCAGGTGTATATTTACTTAAGAAAGATCTTTCGCCATTCAGTAATTAAGGATGTAAAACCGCTCACACGCTCTACTCTTCGGCTCACCATTTTATCAACAGATATAAAAACAGGTTAAAGTTCACATACCATAGGAAAACGAGGACTGAGGTCATGGGGCCCCAAGGACAGATTCTGTTACTCACTTCTTAATTATTAATCAGAGATGTAATTAGCCACGTCGAGATTCCTGATTAGTCACATGTGGCTAACGTATTGGACCAGACTAAGCTGATGAGGAATGACTATTTGGACCTGGGTACCTGACAGCAAAGGTCAGGGGTACAGTCGTGGAGACGACGAGAGGAAACGGCTGCTCTCCAGCTCTACCTTGTCATTAGTGCGTAGCTTCATCTAACTCACCTTTTGGGGCAAACCATCTAGAACAGCAGCCTGAACGTTGCAAAAAAACAGGCTGCTCACTGTAGTCAAGAAAGATCTTTGTAGAAAATCGGCAGTGTTTCATGGCACCATTACTGAGACTAGCTCTCAATTCCAGATTTGTAATTAATTAATTAAATGTAGTAATTAATTGAATTTAAATTCCATTTGAACCCTTGTCCCCTGGGCCTCTGAATTACTAGTCCACTGACATTACCACAACGCCATTGTCTCCTCCCCTAACCCTACTCCTCTTCCCTTCCCCTTATCCTTTGTGAGTTCTGGTCCTTCCTGTAACTATGCGAGGTCTCTGTGGGTGATACATGATTCAAAAAAGATGAGTCCATATTAATCTTTTTAATAAATGCTCTTTTTCTGATCGCTGTCCACTGGTTGAGTTGCCCCGTGATCTGTTTTTTTTCCACTGGGAGTAACACAACATTTACATACTTTAAAAAAACTTTTCCAAACTCTCTGACCTGGGCACGGGTCCAGTTTGAGGTGGGGTGAGGCAGACAGAGAGGGAGGCTTGGGGACCTGGGACATGGAAGAGGGGGATTGAGTCTGTTCCTGGAGTTAAATGATGCCATTTTTGCAATGCTTTTTTCTGGGAGGCAATAACAGTGATCTGGACACTGAGAGACTTAAATTAGTGACAGATTTTAACAGCCAATAATAACAAAAGGAGATTGATTGATGGAGAAACTGGCAGGAAGATGGATTAAAAGCTGACAGTAACGAGCAGAAAGATGAGGATTAGTGTATTGATTTGGGTGAAGAAGTTGATTAGCTGTTCTGTTCTTAAAAGGTTAATTGCTTTTCTCTATTTCCCCCCTATTGCTACAAATATGGATCATAGTGACTGTTGTAAAATTTGAACACTGAAATGAAGCAATGGGGATATTAAAGAGTCATTATAAGCAATAACTGGATATAATGGAGCAGTCAATTCTTGTCAAGATTCTGCTTTACTTCAGTCTTTTAATCATCTACTGCCATTTGCAAGGGAGTTATCTGTAATTATTTCCTATTGTGTTGCCTCTTCCCGGCTTTTAAAGGAACAAACGCTTAGACTAAGTCTAATGGTACAACCTCAATGAACACTGGAGATACAGCTGAGAGATGCTCAGCCATTTGAAGGCATCACAGCGAGAAGCCTTGAGGCTGTTCTCCTGTATCAGGGGGGTGGGGGCCTGAGTTATGGGCACAGACCTGGGCTATTCAACCTTGAAAGGAGGCCCCTGAGAGATGGTCTCACAAAAAGGGTTTTGATGAGTAAATAAGGAGAAAGTGTTTCCAGTGACAGGAGGGTCGGTAACCAGAGAGACACAGATTGAAGATAATAGGTAAAAGAACCAGAGGGGGAGATGAGGAGAATGTTTTTCACACAGTGAGTTGTTGTGGCCACTGAGAGAGCGGTGGAAGTAGATTCAATAGTAACTTTCAATGATTTAGATGAGGGAACTAAATGTAATATCTCCAAATTTGCAGATGACACAAAACTGGGTGGGAGGGTGAGTTGTGAGGAGGATGCAGAGAGGCTTTAGGGTGATTTGGACAGGTTGAGTGAGTGGGCTAATGCATGGCAGATGCAGTATAATGTGGATAAATGTGAGGTTATCCACTTTGGTAGCAAAAACAGGAAGGCAGATTATTATCTGAACGGCTATAAACTGAGAGAGGGGAATATGCAGCGAGACCTAGGTGTTCTCGTTACACCAGTCGCTGGAGGTAAGCATGCAGGTCCAACAGGCGGTAAAAAAGGCAAATGGTATGTTGGCCTTCATAGTGAGAGGATTCAAGTACAGAAGGAGGGATGTCTTGCTGCAATTATACAGGGCCTTGGTGAGGCCACACCTGGAATATTGTGTGCAGTTTTGGTCTCCTTATCTGAGGAAGGATGTTCTTGCTATAGAGGGAGTGCAGCGAAGGTTTACCAGACTGATTCCTGGGACAGGATAGGATTATATTCGCTGGAGTTCAGAAGAGTGAGAGGGGATCTCATAGAAACCTATAAAATTCTAACAGGACTTGACAGGGTAGATGCAGGAAGGATGTTCCCTATGGTGGGGGAGTCCAGAACCAGGGGTCATAGTCTAAGGATATGGGGTAAATCTTTCAGGACTGAGATGAGGAGAAATTTCTTCACCCAGAGAGTGGTGAGCCTGTGGAATTCACTACCACAGAAAGCAGTTGAGGCCAAAACATTGTATGTTTTCAAGAAGGAGTTAGATATAGTTCTTTGGGCGAAAGAGATCAAAGGATATGGGGTGAAAGCGGGAACAGGTTACTGCATTGGATGATCAGCCATGATCATAATGAATGGCGGAGCAGTCTCGAAGGGCCGGATGGCCTACTCCTGCTCCTATTTCCAATGATTCTATGTTTCTAAAAGGGAATTGGATAAATACCTGAAAAGGAAAAATTTGCAGGGCTATGGGGGAAAGAGCAGGGGAGTGGGACTGACTAGATATCGCTTTCAAAGAGCAGGCACAGGCACGATGGGCCGAAAGGCCTCCCTCTGAATGTATCTTTTTGTGATTCAGTGACATAAGCAGAATATTCAGGGGTATGGGATTGGTAAAAGCACACTGTTAAATTCAAGAGGAAGACAAGGGGTTCAAACCAGTGAACTGGAGGTGAAATCCCTGGAATGATTTTAAACGATGTAGCAGTGTGAGCAAAAAGCTAGGCCAATTCTAGATGGGCGAATGACCATGGTCTGAAGGGTGTTAGATTTCATGCTGGTTGAACTCACCTTGTAGAAGTGTTGACGTGCATATTGTGTCTTTCATGCTGAGTAGGTCAGGGCATTGGCTGGTTTTGTACTGAGCTTTAGCAACAACAACTTGCATTTACATGATGCCCTTTAATGTAGTAAAACATCCCAAGGCGCTTCACAAGGAGCGTTATCAGACAAAGATGGACCGCGAGCCGTATAAGGAGATATCGGGACAGTCGTTCAAAAGTTTGGTCAAAGAGGTGGGTTTTAAGGGGCGTCTTAAAGGAGGAGAGAGAGGTGGAGAGGTTTAGGGAGGGAATTCCAGAGCTTAGGGTCCAGGCAGCTGAAGGCACAGCCGCCAATGCTTGAGGAAAGAAAGTGAGTATGGACAAGAGGGCAGAATTGGAGGAGGGCAGAGATCTCGGAGGGTTGTAGGGCTACAGGAGCTCAGAGGGATATGGAAGAGTTGAATTGATATCTCCTCTCCAACCTCTTCAATTCGATGGGATAAAGAGCTTTGTACTGAAGGAGTGGACCTGCGTGAGGTATCTGGCCATGTTGGCTGCAGTATGATCCATGACCAACTGTACAGGTGAGTGTCAATGTGGGGAAACTCTCGCGTTCTTTGGGAGATCTTTCAATCCATGTCCTCTCAAGGTTTGTTCCAGTTGAAGCTAATGGGTTGTGGTTCATGCTCTTGGAGCGCGAGCATGGTTGTATTACTCAAAGTCCAACAGTGCGTCTGCCTCATGGAAGGGCCAGTTCTTCCACTTCCTAGCCCACTCCCACCCCTCACCCCTTCCAAGATTTCTCCTCTCTTTGGGGGGAATCCAAAATTAGGGGCCATAAATATAAAACAGTCACTAATAAATCCAATAGGGAATTCCGGAGAATTCTTTCCCCAGAGAGTGGTGAGAATATGGAACTCACTACCACAGGGAGTGGTTGAGGTGAATAGTTTAGATACATTTAAGGGGAAGCTGGATAAACACATGAGGGAGAAAGGAATAGAAGGATATGGTGATAGGGTGAGATGAAGACAATCAGGAGAATGAAGGGTTGGGCTTTTGAAGACCTATGTTTTAAAGGGGTTGTTGAAAGTAGGAAGAGGGGTACAAGGTGGACAGGTTTAGGAGGGGCACCGTCAACATACCATCTAATTTTGTTTTGAAGTGCGCAGACGATTTGTTTAAGTGCACAGTCCCTTTAAATTTTTTTGTGCAGCTGTGAAGCTTAGAGAGAATATTGGAGGAAGTGACTTCAGCCTCTGACACCAATGATGGAATGAAGGAACATGGGAATGTGTAGTGCACCAGGATTAAAACATTAAACTCTCGGCAGCAATGGTGGGAACTGTAGAGGTGGGGAAGAGTGAGACCTCGGAGGGACTGAAGAAGGGGAAAAGGAATTTCAAGCTGATTTGCCTGAAGATGGTGAGCTCAGGGAGCTGGAAAAGGACAGTGGGCAGAGCAAACGGATGCTTGTTTGGGACAGGATGAGGGTGGTGCAATTCGGAGTGACTGATCCTGTCCTGGGAGTGTTTGATGCAGACAGTGTTTAGGGAGCTTTATTCTGTATCTAACCCCGTGCTGTACCTGTCCTGGGAGTGTTTGATGGGGACAGTATAGAGGGAGCTTTATTCTGTATCTAACCCCGTGCTGTACCTGTCCTGGGAGTGTTTGATGGGGGCAGTGTAGAGGGAGCTTTATTCTGTATCTAACCCCGTGCTGTACCTGTCCTGGGAGTGTTTGATGGGGACAGTGTAGAGGGAGCTTTACTCTGTATCTAACCCCGTGCTGTACCTGTCCTGGGAGTGTTTGATGGGGGCAGTGTAGAGGGAGCTTTACCCTGTATCTAACCCCATGTTGTACCTGTCCTGGGGAGTGTTTGATGAGGACAATGTAGAGGGAGCTTTACTCTGTATCTAACCCCGTGCTGTACCTGTCCTGGGAGTGTTTGATGGGACAGTGAAGAGGGAGTCCAGAACTAGGGGACAGAACCTTAAAATTCGAGCCAGGCCGTTCAGGGGTGATGTCAGGAAGCACGTCTTCACACAAAGGGGAGTGGAAATCTGGAACTCTCTCCCCCAAAAAGCTGTTGAGGCTGGGAGTTGACTGGAAATTTCAAAACTGAGATCGATGGATTTTTGTTGGGGAAAGGGATTAAGGGATACCAAGACACAGATCATCCATGATCTAATTGAATGGTGGAACAGGCTCGAGAGGCTGAATGGCCTCCTCCTGTTCTTGTGTTCTCTATCTACTCTATCAATTCCTCTAATCATCTTAAACACCTCGATTAGATCACCCCTTAATCCTCTATACGTGAGGGAATACAAGCCTAGTCTGTACTCTGTGTGGGAAAAGCCATTCTACAAAATGAAACTAATGAGCGAGCGACAGGTATGGTGAAGACACTGATAGTTTTATTTGCTTATTGGTGGGGTTTTGGTTGTTGTTGATTATCAGTGAGCTACCTCGCATTCTCCTCAATCAATGTGGTCTGGCGGTTCGTCCCAGTTGGGGTTGTCGCCCCGGGGTTTGGGTCCCCCTGATTTCTTGGCCATGATGATTTGATCCACGCTTAGCACCGTGATGGCCGCGTTGGTGGCCAGCTTGATGGCGGATTGCTTAACCAGGAAAGGGTCCCAGATCCCGGCCTGGGCTGCGTCCAGCATCTCGGCCCCTCCTGCCTCGATGTCAAATCCCATGTTGCGGCCCCCCTCCTGGTGAATGGCGTAGAGCTTGGCGATGACCTGCTGTTCCTTGTCCCCCGTGTTCTGGACCAGCGCCTCCACCACCGACTCGAAGGACTGAGCATACTCCTTGATGGCGTACTGATCCAAGCCAGGGCAGGATTCCCCATAGGATGCTACCTGAAGGGCCAGCTCCATCTCCGTCGCTCCAGCACCTGGAAGCAAGCGCTTGTCGCGGCTGAGCGTCTTGTAGGTGTTGACCCCATCCTTGATGGCCTCCTTGATGTTGTCCTGCAGGCTCTGGGTGGAGCCACGGAGCAGGATGGTGGAGACGGCTGACCCTGACTTCTCCTGCTCGAAGATCACCACTTGGGTGTCGCCGATCTCCTTCAGGTGCACATGGTCACAGTGCCCGATCTCCTGTGGGGCCGGAGTGCCCATCTTCAGCAGGGGCGTGGCCCCCACTGCCTTGCCCAGCCTCATCAGGTCGTACCTGGAGTGAAGCCGTACCACCATCAGGTGGTGCTTGTCAGCGTAGTGGAGGGCCAGGTCTCCCACCTTCCCACCCACCACCAGCACCGTCACCCCGGCCTCGACCAGCTCGCGAACCTGGGCCTCCATCACTCGCTCCTCCCCGTCCCTGAAACCCAGCATGTCTGCTGCCCCTTGGAGCAGGACTGTGCCCTTGGTTTCAGTCTGCGGCAGTTCAAAAGGGCAGCTGTAGATCACCACCTGGGCGTCCCTCACCGCTGTCACCAGGCTCTCCGTCTCCTTCTTGAAGGCCATGCCCCCCAGCACCAGCGAGTCTGTCACACCTGCCCCCAGTACCTTGCACACCCGCACCAAGTCCGCATCAAAGACCCCAGACCCCGACATGACTGAGACGCAGCTCTCGGCAACCAGCCGCGACAGGACCTCCTCATAGCCGTACTGTTTACTCATGATGGGGGTCCGCAAAGCCAAGGCCACGTCCCTCCGGTCCCACATGTCCTCCAGCCTGGCACAGCTCAGCGTCTCCAGGACCTCCAGCGCTCGGTAGCAGCCCTTGCGGTAGCCCTTGATCACTTCGGGCACTGAGAGGCCGGACCGCAGGAGTCCACCTGCCTTCTCCAGCAGCAAGCCGGCCAGGATGAGGACCAGGGCCCTCCCATCCCCCACCTCCTCCTCCTGCATCTTCATGGCCAGCACCATCATGTTGGCTGCGGGATGCTCGATCTGGAACTCGCGCAGCACAGTGGTGGTGTCCCCCGTCACCAGGATCTTCTGTAGGTGGTTGATTACCAGCTTGTTCAGGCCGCTCGGCCCATACGTGGCTCGGAGCGAGTGTGCCAGCTCCTTGCATGCCTCGATGTTGCGGAACACCACCTCCTCCAGCCCACTGAAATATTTGGCTCCGCTCGTCAGCATCTGCAGATAGCCGGGGGCCTTTGGAACATGAGACGCCATCACCTGTCAAAGCAAAAGAACCAAAACTCAAATTGGAGCCCATCTCTTTCTCTCTATCTCTCCATTTCTCTGTCTTTCTTTCTCTTTCTCACTTTTCTCTCTCTAACTCAATCTGTCTCTCTTTCTCTGTCCCTCGCTCTTTCTGTCTCTCGGTGCAGCACTGGGTCACAGGTAAGATACAGAGTAAAGCTCCGTCTACACTGTCCCCATCAAACACTCATGGAGGTTAGTGGTGTACTGGGTCTGTACGATCCCAGTCTTAGGGTAGGGGGACAAATTTTCCGATGCAGGTACCAGACTGTTCAATAGAGAAATATTAAAATTGAAACAAAACCAGAAATTGCTGTTCTGCGTTCAATTGGAAACTGCCTGAGAGTTGACAAGGCCCCAAGTGAGAGAATGAAATGCTCACTGCCGGGAACAGTTAGCAAATAGGTAAAGGGTTCACAGTAAGAAGATAAGCACATAAGAAATAGGAGCAGGAGTGGGCCATTAGGCCCCTTGAGTCTGCTCCACCATTCAACATGATCATGGCCGATCTTCTACCTCAACTCCCTGTTCCTGCCTGCTCGCCATATCTCTTCATTCCCTCAGTGCCCAAAAATCCATCGATCTCAGTCTTGAATATACTCAATGACTGAGCCTCCTCAACCCTCCAGGATAGAGAATTCCAAAGATTCACAACCTTTTTGAGTGAAGGAATCTCTCCGCATCTCTGTCTGAAATGACCAACCCCTTATCCTCTGACCCTGTGTTCTAGACTCTCCAACCAGGGGGAAACAACCTCTTGGCATCTACCCTATCAAACCCTCTCAGAATCTTATATGTTTCAATGAGATCACTTCTCATTCTTCGAAACTCCAGAGAGTATAGGCCCATGCTACTCAAACTCTCCTCATAAGACAATGACCTCATCCTAGTGTTACAGTCACCTGGTTCATGGTTTGTATTAATATTTTAGAGGTCACTTTTAGTTTTGGGAAATTAAATGTGTCGCTGTAAGAATTTCAAAAAGGTTGCAGACCACCCAAGATTTAAAGTTCAAAGTTTTTTCCATGAGTGCTTACAGAGACAGAATTAGAGAGGTGAGAGCCAGAAAACAGCAGGTGGCCTTGTTTAGTTGGGCAGTTGGAACCAGAAAGTCTAGAAGGGTTTGTTCTGTCATTTTTATCAATATCAATTATTCATGTGGGTATCAAAGAGATGTTTTGGGAGTTGAAGATAATTTGTTTAAATTGCTATCTGGGATATCCCACGTGCACCACATTGCCATGGAGACATGCAGGGGCTGCCTGTTGGTGTTTTGATCTGTGTGCTTGCTGACACATAGGCAGTTAGTTTTTGGAAAGCAGTTGGTTTTTGGAAAAGCAGTTAGCTTTTGGATAGCAGTTGGCTTTGAAAGCAGCTGGGCTCAGGAGCAAAGAGGCCATCAGGAACCAGGGGAGTTTCTGTTTTGAGGCAGGCCCGTGCTGAAGCTGGGAAGCCTAGATTTGGAAGGTGTTGCAAGAGAACTGGAAGATTACCTAGCGGATGCTAGTGGGAGAATTCCCAGGAAATCTCATATCTTGGAAGACTGTTGAAAAATTAAGGAAAAGCGAAATGAATTCCTAAGAACTGTGGTACACTTTAGATTGGTCCCAGGAGAAGTGAACAAACCACCAATATCCTGTAACCTACAGGGGAACCCTTAGGGCAGAAGTAACAGTCAAACAGGAGTGTTCCGTTGAGATTTAGAGTTGAAAGTATTTGTCTTCATGTTCTGTAAGATTTTAAGTTTCAAATATAAGTGTTTCTAAATTGTAGTGTTAGGTTAATAGTGTTTTGCTTTGTTTAACTCTTGTACAGTCAAGTGAAATTGATAGATAGGGGAATAGACAGGTGTTTCTGCGGCCGTAGACGTGAATCTAGGATGGTACATTGCCTCCCTGGTACCAGGGTCAAGGATGTCACTGAATGGCTGCTGAGCACCCTGAGGGGGAGGGTGAATTGCCAGCAGTCGTGGTCCACTTTGGAACCAATGACATAGGTAGGAATAGGGATGTGGTCCTGCAGGCACAGTTTAGGGAGCTAGGTAAGAAATTAGCAAGCAGGACCTCAAAAGTAGTAATCTCCGGATTACGCTAGGTACCACATGCAAGTGAGTATAAAAATAGGAGGATAGAGCAGATGAATGCGTGGCTGGAAAGATGGTGACGGAGGAAGGGCTTTAGATTCCTGGGACACTGAGACCAGCTCTGGAGAAGGTGGGACCTATACAGGATGGACAGATTGTACCTGAACAGAGCTGGGACAAATTGCCTAGTGGGGCGATTTGCTAGCGCTATTTGGGAGGGTTTAAATTGCACTAGAGTAGAAAATAGTAAAGTATTAAGTGGGGTCTGAGTAAGAGCAAAAGTAAACAAGACTAAATTAGAATTACTGTGCACGTATGTGAATGCACGAAGTGTGGTAAATAAGGTTGGTGAGCTACAGGTGAAGATAGCCACATGGAAATATGATGTTGTGGCAATAAAGAAGGGCAGGACTGGGTACTAAATATTCCTGGATACAAGTTGTTCAGGAAATATAGGGAAGGATAAAAAGGGGGACGGGTGTGAGTTTTGATGAAGGAGAGAGAACATTGCAGTGCTGGAGAGAGAAGATGTCCCAGAGGTGTTAAGAACAGAATCTATTTGAATGGAGCTGAGGAACAAAAGAGGAGCAATTACATTGCTCGGTGTAGTTTCTCGGCCACTAAGCAACAGGAAAAATGTAGAGGGACAAGTTTGCAAGGAAATTACAGAGAGGTGCAAGAATTATAGAGTAGTTATAATGGGGTTTTTAATTACCTGAATATAGACTGGGATAGTATTTGTGTAAAGGGCAGAGAGGGGCAAGAGTTCCTAGAGTGTGTTCAGGAGAATTTTCTACAGCAGTATGTTTTCAGTCCAATGAGAGGGGAGGCATTGATGGACCTGGTTCTTGGGAATGAGGTGGGACAAGTAGATCAAGTGTCAGTTGGGGAACATTTAAGGGACAGTGATCATTGCATCATTAGGTTTAGGCTGGCTATGGAAAAGGACAAAGAACAATCCAGAGTAAGAATAATGAAGTGGGGAAAAGCCAACTTCAATGGGGCAAGAATGGATCTGACCCAGATAAATTGGAGTCAAAGGTTGGCAGGCAAAATGGTAACTGAACAATGGGCTGCCTTTAAAGAAGAGAGAGTTTGGGCACAGTCGAGGGAGATTCCCACGAAGGGGAAAGGCAGGGCAAACAAATCCAGAGCAACCTGGATGACGAAAGAGATAGAGATTAAGATGAAGAGGAAAAAATGTGCTTATGACAGATGTCAGGTGGAAAATACAACTGAGAACCAGGCTAAATATAGGAGGTTCAGAGGGGGAGTGAAAAAGCAAATAAGAGAAGCAAAGAGAGAGAATGAAAGGAGACTGGCAGTTAATATAAAAGGGAATCCAAAAGTCTTCTGTGGGCATATTAATAGTAAAAGGGTGATAAAAGGAGGAGTGGGGCCAATTAGGGACCAAAAAGGAGGTAGAGGGCATAGCTGTGTTATTAAATGAATACTTTGCATCTTTGCCATGCAGAATGCACCAGTTTAAGGTGACTGACAGTTAACTGCCAAGCTTTGTTTGAAATTTAAACCAGGCAGATTGACTTTGATTGGTCAATGGGGCAGTGTTGGGACCCTTGCTTTTCCTGATATGTATTAATGACGTTAGACCTTGGTGTACAGGGCACAATTTCAATGTTTGCGGATGATACAAAAGTTGTAAACATTGTGAACTGTGAGGAGGACAACATAGGTTTGAGGAATGGGCAGACAAACGGCAGATGAAATTTAATGGAGAGAAGTGTGAAGTGATTCATTTTGGTAGGAAGTTCCTCATCCCTGGAATCATTCTCATAAACCTTTACTGCACTCTCTCCAATGCCTTCACATCTTTCCTAAAGTGTGGCACCCAGAACTGGACACAATACTCCAGTTGAGGCTAATCCAGTGCTCGAAAGGGGGTGCAGGAACAGAGCGACATGGGTACACATGTGCATAAATCATTGAAGGTGGCAGGACAGATTAAGACAGCAGTTAATATAGCATACAGCATCTTAGGCAGCATTAATAGGAGCACAGAGTACAAAAGCGAGTAAGTTATGTTCAACTTGTATAGAACACTGGTTCGGCCTCAGCTGGAGTACTGTGTCCAGTTCTGCACGGCACACTTTAGGAAAGATGTGAAGGTATTGGAGAGAGTGCAGACAAGATTCACGAGAATGGTTCCAGGGAAGAGGAACTTCAGTTATGTGGATAGATTGGAGAAGTTGGGACTGTTTTCTTTGGAGAAGAGAAGGTTGAGAGGAGATTTGATAGAGGTATTCAAAATCATGAGGAGTCTGGACAGAGTGGATAGGGAAAAACTGTTCCCATTTGTGGAGGGATCAAGAACGATGGGGCACAGATTTAAGGTAATTGGCAAAAGAAGCAATAGTGACATGAGGGAAAACCTTTTCATGTAGCGAGTGGTTAGGAACTGGAATGCACTGTCTGAGAGTGTGGTGGAGGCAGGTTCAGTGAGTGTTTAGGATCTGGAATGCACTGTCTGAGAGTGTGGTGGAGGCAGGTTCGGTGAGTGTTTAGGATCTGGAATGCACTGTCTGAGAGTGTGGTGGAGGCAGGTTCAGTGTGTGTTTAGGATCTGGAATGTACTGTCTGAGAGTGTGGTGGAGGCAGGTTCAGTGAGTGTTTAGGATCTGGAATGCACTGTCTGAGAGTGTGGTGGAGGCAGGTTCAGTGTGTGTTTAGGATCTGGAACGTACTGTCTGAGAGTGTGGTGGAGGCAGGTTCAGTGAGTGTTTAGGATCTGGAATGCACTGTCTGAGAGTGTGGTGGAGGCAGGTTCAGTGTGTGTTTAGGATCTGGAATGCACTGTCTGAGAGTGTGGTGGAGGCAGGTTCAGTGAGTGTTTAGGATCTGGAATGCACTGCCTGAGAGTGTGGTGGAGGCAGGTTCAGTGAGTGTTTAGGATCTGGAATGCACTGTCTGAGAGTGTGGTGGAGGCAGGTTCAGTGAGTGTTTAGGATCTGGAATGCACTGCCTGAGAGTGTGGTGGAGGCAGGTTCAGTGAGTGTTTAGGATCTGGAATACACTGTCTGAGAGTGTGGTGGAGGCAGGTTCAGTGAGTGTTTAGGATCTGGAATGCACTGTCTGAGAGTGTGGTGGAGGCAGGTTCAGTGTGTGTTTAGGATCTGGAATGCACTGTCTGAGAGTGTGGTGGAGGCAGGTTCAGTGAGTGTTTAGGATCTGGAATGCACTGCCTGAGAGTGTGGTGGAGGCAGGTTCAGTGAGTGTTTAGGATCTGGAATGCACTGTCTGAGAGTGCGGTGGAGGCAGGTTCAGTGTGTGTTTAGGATCTGGAATGCACTGTCTGAGAGTGTGGTGGAGGCAGGTTCAGTGAGTGTTTAGGATCTGGAATGCACTGTCTGAGAGTGTGGTGGAGGCAGGTTCAATGAGTGTTTAGGATCTGGAATGCACTGTCTGAGAGTGCGGTGGAGGCAGGTTCAGTGAGTGTTTAGGATCTGGAATACACTGTCTGAGAGTGTGGTGGAGGCAGGTTCAGTGTGTGTTTAGGATCTGGAATGCACTGCCTGAGAGTGTGGTGGAGGCAGGTTCAGTGAGTGTTTAGGATCTGGAATGCACTGCCTGAGAGTGTGGTGGAGGCAGGTTCAGTGAGTGTTTAGGATCTGGAATACACTGTCTGAGAGTGTGGTGGAGGCAGGTTCAGTGTGTGTTTAGGATCTGGAATGCACTGTTTGAGAGTGTGGTGGAGGCAGGTTCAGTGAGTGTTTAGGATCTGGAATGCACTGTCTGAGAGTGTGGTGGAGGCAGGTTCAGTGTGTGTTTAGGATCTGGAATGCACTGCCTGAGAGTGTGGTGGAGGCAGGTTCAGTGAGTGTTTAGGATCTGGAATACACTGTCTGAGAGTGTGGTGGAGGCAGGTTCAGTGTGTGTTTAGGATCTGGAATGCACTGTTTGAGAGTGTGGTGGAGGCAGGTTCAGTGAGTGTTTAGGATCTGGAATGCACTGTCTGAGAGTGTGGTGGAGGCAGGTTCAGTGAGTGTTTAGGATCTGGAATGCACTGTCTGAGAGTGCGGTGGAGGCAGGTTCAGTGTGTGTTTAGGATCTGGAATGCACTGTCTGAGAGTGCGGTGGAGGCAGGTTCAGTGTGTGTTTAGGATCTGGAATGCACTGTCTGAGAGTGCGGTGGAGGCAGGTTCAGTGTGTGTTTAGGATCTGGAATGCACTGCCTGAATGCGTGGTGAAGGCAGGTTCAATTGAGGCATTCAAAAGGGAATTGGATTATTATCTGAAAAGGAAGACTGTGCAGGGCTACGGGGAGAAGGCCGTGGAGTGGTACTAGGTTAACTGATCTTTTGGAGAGCCAGCACAGACACAATTGGCTGAATGGCCTCCTTCTGTGTTGTAACAATTCTGTGATTATGTGAAATCTTGTGACATAATTCTTTCAGTAATAACTGGAAATTCAACGTTCTCTTTTTAAAAGATAAGTCCCTAACAGCATAATAACACTAGGAATCAATCTGGTGAACCTTTGTTACACCCTGTCCTGTGAATAGAATCCAGGTTCCTCCATTCATTTTAGGCACAAAATCTACTTTTTACCTTTACTTGGGAAGATTTTATTGGATATCGAGGTACACCAGGTCCAATAACTCCTTTTCTTCTGGGGCTGATCTCTCTGTGGAATAACTATCTCTGTGTTAGATATAAATCCATGAAGCATCCTATTATTTGTGTTTCTGTTATGCCGTTAGATTCTGGTTTGAATTTGAATATACACTTGTTTTGTGATCTTTTGGAGCTGATTGTTTTCATTACTGCTGATTCCAATGGATTGGACAGAGGCTGACGGAATGTTGATACTGTGATGCAGTCTGTGCCAAGCTTCCAGAGGGTCGATGTAGAGAAGATGTTTCCATTTGTGGGGGGAGACCAGAACTCGAGGCCATCAATATAAGACAGTCACTAATAAATCCAATCGGGAATTCAGGAGAAACTTCTTTGCCCAGAGAGTGGTGAGAATGTGGAACTCACTACCACAGGGAGTGGTTGAGGTGAATAATATAGATACATTTAAGGGGAAGCTGGATAAACACATGGTGGAGAAAGGAATGGAAGGATATGGTGATAGGGTGAGATGAAGAGGGGTGGGAGGAAACTTGTGTGGAGCATGAATACTGTCCTGGACTAGTGGGGCCGAATGGCCTGTTTCTGTGCTGTACAGGTGATGCAATTCTATCTAATGTGTATCATGTGCTCTCGGCTCTCACAGTTTGTGGATACGTATTCATATTCTTAAATGATTCCTGGCTAAACTTTCCCTTTGCATCTTCTTCCTCCACATGACTGTGTGTGTGTGTGTGTGTGTGTGTGTGTGTGTGTGTGTGTGTGTGTGTGTGTGTGTGTGTGTGTGTGTGTGTGTGTGTGTGTGTGTGTGTGTGTGTGTGTGTGTGTGTGTGTGTCTCTGTATGAGTGTGGCTGTGAGTGAGTGTGTGTCTTTGTCTGTGTGTGTGTTTCTGTGTATGAGTGTGTGCGTATTTGTGAGTGTGAGTGTATGAGTGTGTCTGTGAGTGCGTTTGTTCGTGTGTGTGTCTATGAGTGTGTTTGTGTTTGTATGAGTGTGTCTGTGATTGTGTTTGTGTGTTTCTGTGTATGTGTGTGTGTGTTTTCGTGTGTGTATGTGTGTGTGTCTGTGCGTGTGTTTCTGTGTATGAGTGTGTGCGTGTTTGCGAGTGTGTGTGTATGAGTGTGTCTGTGAGTGTGTTTGTTCGTGTGTGTGTCTGTGTATGAGTGTGTGCGTGTTTGCGAGTGTCTGTGTATGAGTGTGTCTGTGAGTGTGTTTCTGTGTGAGTGTGTTTGTGTTTGTTTGTGTGTGTCTCTGTATGAGTGCGTCAGTGATTGTGTTTGTGTGTGTGTGTTTCTGTGTATGTGTGTGTGTGTTTTCGTGTGTGTATGTGTGTGTGTCTGTGCGTGTGTTTCTGTGTGAGTGTGTGTGTTTTCGTGTGTGTATGTGTGTGTGTCTGTGTGTGTGTTTCTGTGTGAGTGTGTGCATGTTTGTGAGTGTGTCTGTGATTGTGTTTGTGTGTGTGTGTGTGTGTTTCTGTGTATGTGTGTGTGTTTGTGCATGCACGTGTGAATTTGTGTGCGTGTGGGCACGCGAGTGTGTCTGTGTCTGTGAGTGTGCAAGATGGGGGTTGATGGTGTGCAGAGGTCACACCATGACGGTATTTTTACAACGCACACCCTACAGCCCCCGCCGCACCATTTCCCCGCACCCCCCACCCCCGTCCCCCAGTAACCTGCCCAAGTAATCATTCTTCACAACTGGTGTCATACAGCGAATGTGGACTGGCTATCCAACTACACAAGGCATCAAAGTAGGACCAGGTCCTGCCCTCCAGTAGATATGTATACACCTGCACTTTCCAGCAGGAAACCTGGACAGTAAGCATGAGTGAGCATTGCTGGTGTGTCAATGCAGCAGGTGTATTCACACTCAGGCTTGTATATGTCATATAGAGGAATGGGAAATGACTGCTACACCCACCACTATTAAGTAGCACTGCACGCTCTCTGCTTCGATTCACACTTTGAGAATAAGACTCCCCAAGGTTGGGGGGGGTGGTGGAGGGGGCGAGGGTGGTGGGGCGGCTGAGGAACAGGCACTATGCCCAGTGTGATTCTCACTGTGGAGCCAATCTCTACAATGTTTCTTCCCTCCTCTCCAGGGTGCCAAGGACAGCAGGGACTTGTAGAGGTCACACTGCTGGAGTATAATAAATAACAATGACAGGTTAGCACTGAAACCAAGAAAAGAAGACGGCAATCGAGAGGATGAAGGCTTCGCTAATTGAATTAATCAGGAGTCTGGCGTCAGCTCATGTTGTAGGGGGCAGATGGCCATCCCTAATTACCCAGGCACTGGCATTGTTCCAGGAACCAGGCACTGCTCAGTCACATGTCACTTCCCTCTGAAACCATCATGCACTCTTCACATCCACAGTTCCAAATTCTGGAAGAATATTACCTGTAGATATCACCTCAGACGCTCCAAGTCAGTGAAGGGCTGTGGAACAGGAGAGTAAGAGAGATAAATCAATTGGTTATTACTTGATGCCAAGCTTGGCTTTTAAAAACGATACATTTCCATTGTACCTTTCACAAGCTCAGGGTGACCCAAAGCGCTTTATAGCACCTGATGATTGCTGCAGTACATCTGCTGTCACTGTGCGTCGGTGGTGGAGGGAGTGAATGTTTCTAGATGGGGTGCCAATCAAGTGGGCTGCTTTGTCCTGGATGTTGTCGAGCTTCTTGAGTGTTGTTGGAGCTGCACCCATCCAGGCAAGTGGAGAGTATTCCATCACACTCCTGACTTGTGCCTTGTCGATGGTGGACAGGCTTTAGGGAGTCAGGAGGTGAGTTACTCGCTGCAGAATTCCCAGTCTCTGACCTGCTCTTGTAGCCACAGTATTTATGTGGTTGCTCCAGTTCAGTTTCTGGTCAATAGTAGCCCCTAGGATGTTGATAGTGGGGGATTCAGCGATGGTAATGCCATTGAATGTCAAGGGGAGATGGTTAGATTCTCTCTTGTTGGAGATGGTCATTGCCTGGCACTTGTGTAGCACGAATGTTACTTGCCACTTATCAGCCCAAGCCTGGATATTGTCCAGGTCTTGCTGCATGCGTCATGGACTGCTTCCGTATCTGGATTACTTAATCATAACCCAGGTTTTGCTCTTAGCTCACACTGCTTCAAGCTGATGTATTCACCTCTTTGTACCTGGTATTTCAGACACCCACCTTGATACGGTTTTGAAAAGGTCAGGCAGGTCAATGGAATCAAGAATTGTGTCTCAGGGGAGGCAAATGCCCGGGGATGTTGCTTTTTGTGCTGCTCATTTAGTGTTACTCTAAATTAAAATTTAATCTGCATAATTGTCATGTGGTAAGAATTCACTGTCTTTGAAGTTTCAGAGAAAGCCACCTTTGTAACTTCACTAATCCAATCTTTTTGTCTGATGATATACTGGTGATGCATTAATCAGTCTGACAAACCCACGCAGCCCAGATACTATAAATCCTGTGGTTTCAGAAATAAAAACGGTGCCCACAAGCATAATTGCAACAATCCAGACTGTTTGTTGTTACAGGGCAGGGAAATTTATTCCTCCTCAAGACTAGTGCATTATCACTTTCAATATTCTCCTGACCTGCCTCCCACTTTTCATGCTCAGTAAACTTCCACCCTTCCAAAATTCTGCTGCCCTGAGTCTTAACTGGCACCAAGTCCCGTTCACCCAACATCTCCTGTGCTCACTGACCTACACTGGCTCCCGGTCCAGCAACACCTGAATTTTAAAATCCTAATCCATATCTTCAAATCCCTCCACGGCCTTGCCCTTCCCTATCTCTCCTCCAGCACCAGAACCCTCAGAAAGCTCTGTGCTCCTCCTACTCTGGGTCTGAGGTATAGGGAGGGAATTCCAAAGCTTAGGACCCAGGCAGCAGAAAGCATGGCCACCAATGCTGCAGCGATGAAAAGCGGAGATGCACAAGAAGCCAGAATTGGAGGAGCGCAGAGTTCTTGCAAGACTGCAGAAGAGTACAGGAATAGCAAGCCACCGAGATGTACACACAATAGGATTATCACTGCCGAGCAATGGGCAATAAGTGCAGCTTTGCCCAGCCCCGGGAGAAACATATAAAGAAATGTTTTTGATAGAGTAAATAAGGAGAAACTATTTCCAGTGGCAGGAGGGTTGGTAACCAGAGGGACACAGATTTAAGTTAATCAGCAAAAGAATCAGAGGGGAGATAACAAAACTGCAATAACAACCTTGAATTTACATAGCACCTTTAACATAATAAAATGTCCCAAGGCACTTCCCACAGGAGGATTTATCAAACAAAATTTGACACTCAGTCACATAAGGAGACATTAGGGCAGATGACCGAAAGCTAGGTCAAAGAGGTCAGTTTTAAGGAGCGTCTTAAAGGAGGAGAGAGAGAGGTGGAGAGGTTTAGGGAGGGAATTCCAGAGCTTAGGGCCCAAGCAGCTGAAGGCACAGCCGCCAGAGGTCGCAGCGATAAAAATCGAGGGTGCACGAGAGGCCAGAATTGGAGGAGTGCAGAGATCCCGGAGAAATGTGAAAGAAATTTGTTTTGTTTTGACGCAGTGAGTTGTTGGATGTGGAAAGCGCTGCCTGAAAGGGCGGTGGAAACAGATTCAAAAGGGAATGGGATAAATATGTGAAAAGGGAAATTGGCAGGGCTGTGGGGAGTGAATTACATAGAATCTACAGCTCATAAACAAGCAATTCAGGCAAACCAGTAGGGGAGTGGATTAACTGGCTAGCTTATTCAGGCCAATGGCCTCCTTCACTTCTGGAAGATTCCATGCTTGTATGAAAAAATGAACAGAAAAGCCTGGAAATAAGCCACAGGTTGAAAGGGAAGGAGACAACTGATGCTTCTGAGTGGAGGCTCTTGGTGGAGCCATGGGAAGAAAGGCCAAGAATTAAAGCTTTGCTCCACAATTTTGGATGGGGGACTGTCCCTTTAAGGCTTCATTCAGAGCTTGGAAATGGCGCGCTCGCTTCAGCGTCTGGTATCCCGGGGCAACGCCAACCGCAACCAATCAGCGTGTGTGCTGGAGGGATTGACGTGCGGTGTGGCCACGCCCTCGCCGCGCGGCTCGGTTGCCTGGGAAACGGCTCCAACCGTCGCCGCTGAGCCGCAACCAACCCTGCTGGCCCCATCAGCCTAAGTGGGCGGGGAGAGGCGATATCCCGCGGCGCGATTGGCCCAGCGACTGTCAATCCCGGGTGGGGCCAGCGGGCAGTTAGGTTGAGGGGTGCCCGGCAACAAGTGGCTGAAAAAAACTCAAACTGAGGGAATCGTAGGAAGAACTGAGGGAGTGCCGCACCGTCGGAGGGTCAGTACTGAGGGAGTGCCGCACTGTCGGAGGGTCAGTACTGAGGGAGTGCCGCACCGTCGGAGGGTCAGTACTGAGGGAGTGCCGCACCGTCGGAGGGTCAGTACCGAGGGAGTGCCGCACTGTCGGAGGGTCAATACTGAGGGAGTGCTGCACTGTTGGAGGGTCAGTACTGAGGGAGTGCCGCACCGTCGGAGGGTCAATACTGAGGGAGTGCCGCACTGTCGGAGGGGCAGTACCGAGGGAGTGCCGCACTGTCGGAGGGGCAGTACCGAGGGAGTGCCGCACTGTCGGAGGGTCAGTACCGAGGGAGTGCCGCACTGTCGGAGGGTCAGTACCGAGGGAGTGCCGCACTGTCGGAGGGTCAGTAGCGAGGGAGTGCCGCAATGTTGGAGGGGCAGTACCGAGGGAGTGCCGCACTGTCGGAGGGGCAGTACCGAGGGAGTGCCGCACTGTCGGAGGGGCAGTACTGAGGGAGTGCCGCACCGTCGGAGGGTCAGTACTGAGGGAGTGCCGCACTGTCGGAGGGGCAGTACTGAGGGAGTGCCGCACTGTCGAAGGGTCAGTACCGAGGGAGTGCCGCACTGTTGGAGGGTCAGTGAGACCCCATCGTCATGGATTAGGGTCTTAACCGATCCTGTGACATTATTTGCAGAGGTTCTCCCTGATGTACTGCCCAACATTTGACCTCAGCCAAAACCACCAGACTTTGATGATATGGTCATTTACCCTCTTTGCTGTTTGTGAGATCTGGCTGTGCACTATTGGCTGCTGCTTTTCCTGCATTGCAACAGTGATTACACTTGAAAAGTAATTAATTGGCGTAAAGAGCTTTGGGGCATCCCAAGGATGTGCAGGTTTCTCTCAAAAATTGCAAGTTTCTCCTCTTTCTAATTTATCAAGCTCTCAAACAACCCCACGCATTTCCCCTCTAGCAAAGCACAGACAGTTATGTCGGCAAAGGTAGTGCCTTATGGCGAACAGCATTTCAAACATAGCGATGAACTAAAGCATCAGCTAATCATGTTTTGGTCATGGGAGGAATGTTGGCCACAACTCCCTCTGTTCTGTCCCATCAAGCACTCCCAGGACAGGTACAGCACGGGGTTAGATACAGAGTAAAGCTCCCTCTACACTGTCCCCATCAAACATTCCCAGGACAGGTACAGTACAGGGTTCGATTTTCTGTTTTGCACCTCTGCCATCCTGTGACCTCTCTTGTGAGAAGGTCAATTTAGGGGGCTGTTTCATTTTGGGCCAATGTGCTCGAAGGACTAGTCTACACTCACCATGCAATGCTCTTTTCTTGTAGGAAGAAGAAAGATAAAGAATGGACGACATCAACAGTATTGCACGGGTCCCCAGCTCCCTTCCCAGCATTAGATCATCCTCCATTTCTACTGGAATCACAGATGCTATCAGCCAGGATTTCATCGCAACGCCCAAGGGAAGAGGCAGCGAGCTGTTGAAAGGTAGAGTGCCTTCAGTTTTTGAGAGCAGGGGCTGTATGAGCTCGAACGGCAGAAGCTAACTCATACACTACAGTCTGCTTGCCACCAATGGGTGCTGTGGTTAATTAGATCTTGCGTATTTTCTACAACAAAAATAACAACTTGCATTTATATCGCACCTTTAAAGGTGCTTCACAAGAGCATTCCCAAACAAAATTTGATACCAACTCGCATACGGAGATATTAGGACAGATGATATAGCTTTTAAGGAGCGTCTTATAGGAGGAGAGAGAGGTGGAGAAATTTAGGGAGAAAATCCAGAGCTTAGGGTCCAAGCAGCTGAAGGCACGGCCGCCAATGGTGGAGAGATGGAAATTGGGGATGTGCAAGAGGCCAGAATTGGTGGAGAACAGAGATCTGAGGGTTGTCGGGCTGGAGGAGGCTACAGAGATGGGGAGGGACGAGTTACCAAGAGTGCTGGTGACTGGAACAGCAATGACTTTGCTGGTGTTTTTTTGATGGAAATATTCTCCCAGCTCCCTTCTCAGGTACACAAAAGCAAAATACTGCAGATGCTGGAAATCTGAAACAAAAACAGAAAGTGCTAGAAATACTCAGCAGGTCAGGCAGCATCTGTGGAGAGAAAATCAGAGTTAATAGAGTCATAGAGTCTTGCAGCACAGAAACAGTCCTTCGGCCCAACGTGCCTGCGCTGACCATCAAGCACCCATCTCAAACTAATCCCACTTCCCTGCACTTGGCCCGTAGCCTTGTATGCTATGGCGTTTCAAGTGCTCATCCAAATACTTTTTAAATGTTGAGAGGGCTCCTACCTCTACCACCTCTTCAGGCAATGTGTTCCAGATTCCAACCACCCTCTGGGTGAAAAGATATTTCCTCAACTCCCCTCTAAACCTCCTGCCCTTACCCTAAATCTATGCCCCCTAGTTTTTGACCTCTCCGCTAAGGGAAAAAGTTTCTTCCTATCTATCCTATCAAGTCGCCTCATAATTTTATATACCTCAATCAGCCTTCTCCGCTCCAAGGAAAACAACCCCAGCCTATCCAGTCTCTCTTCATTACTGAAATGCTCCAGCCCCAGGCAACATCCTGGTGAATCTCCTCTGCACCTTCTCCATTGCAATCACATGCTTCCTATAGTGTGGTGACAAGAACTGTACACAGTACTCCAGCTGTGGCCTAACTAGCGTTTTATACAGCTCCATCATAACCTCCCAGCTCTTATATTCTATGCTTCGGCTAATAAAGACAAGTATCCCATATGCCTTCCTAACCACCTTGCCAACCTGTGCTGCTGCCTTCAGTGATCTATGGACAAGCACACCAAGATCCCTCTGACCCTCTGTACTTCCTGCCATCCATTGTATATTCCCTTGCCTTGTTAGTCCTCCCAAAGTGCATCACCTCACACTTCTCGGGATTAAACTCCATGGCTGCGTTTGCTGACAACGCAGCCACTAGGTGGCGGTGCACTGGCACATGTAACCTGTTCAACTGAAACGTCACAGTCAGCGACATTCAAGCAGCTGCCAGGACTAAAGATGGCACTGCTCAAATAATCACACGAAGGCAACATAAACACATGGCAGCACACAATGGCCGGAGAGATCGGATGGCTGTGGAATGGCTGGACGGAGCAGGCAAGAGGTGGTGGGGAATGGCCGGAGAGAGCGGACGGGGTGGGGGGAATAGCCGGAGAGAGCAGGCGGCGGGGGGAGGGGGCAGGAGGACAGCGCACCCGCCGCCACCAAGGTCTTCGGCTGCTCCCTCCCCGCTTCACCCCCCACCCTGCTCTCTTTTTCCCCCCTCCGCCCCGCTGTCTTTTCCCCCCTCCGCCCCGCTGTCTTTTCCCCCCTCCGCCCCGCTGTCTTTTCCCGCCTCCGCCCCGCTGTCTTTTCCCCCCTCCGCCCCGCTGTCTTTTCCCCCCTCCGCCCCGCTGTCTTTTCCCCCCTCCGCCCCGCTGTCTTTTCCCCCCTCCGCCCCGCTGTCTTTTCCCCTCTCCGCCCCGCTGTCTTTTCCCCCCTCCGCCCCGCTGTCTTTTCCCCCCTCCGCCCCGCTGTCTTTTCCCCCCTCCGCCCCGCTGTCTTTTCCCCCCTCCGCCCCGCTGTCTTTTCCCCCCTCCGCCCCGCTGTCTTTTCCCCCCTCCGCCCCGCTGTCTTTTCCCCCCTCCGCCCCGCTGTCTTTTCCCCCCTCCGCCCCGCTGTCTTTTCCCCCCTCCGCCCCGCTGTCTTTTCCCCCCTCCGCCCCGCTGTCTTTTCCCCCCTCCGCCCCGCTGTCTTTTCCCCCCTCCGCCCCGCTGTCTTTTCCCCCCTCCGCCCCGCTGTCTTTTCCCCCCTCCGCCCCGCTGTCTTTTCCCCCCTCCGCCCCGCTGTCTTTTCCCCCCTCCGCCCCGCTGTCTTTTCCCCCCTCCGCCCCGCTGTCTTTTCCCCCCTCCGCCCCGCTGTCTTTTCCCCCCTCCGCCCCGCTGTCTTTTCCCCCCTCCGCCCCGCTGTCTTTTCCCCCCTCCGCCCCGCTGTCTTTTCCCCCCTCCGCCCCGCTGTCTTTTCCCCCCTCCGCCCCGCTGTCTTTTCCCCCCTCCGCCCCGCTGTCTTTTCCCCCCTCCGCCCCGCTGTCTTTTCCCCCCTCCGCCCCGCTGTCTTTTCCCCCCTCCGCCCCGCTGTCTTTTCCCCCCTCCGCCCCGCTCTCTTTTCCCCCCTCCGCCCCGCTCTCTTTTCCCCCCTCCGCCCCGCTCTCTTTTCCCCCCTCCGCCCCGCTCTCTTTTCCCCCCTCCGCCCCGCTCTCTTTTCCCCCCTCCGCCCCGCTCTCTTTTCCCCCCTCCGCCCCGCTCTCTTTTCCCCCCTCCGCCCCGCTCTCTTTTCCCCCCTCCGCCCCGCTCTCTTTTCCCCCCTCCGCCCCGCTCTCTTTTCCCCCCTCCGCCCCGCTCTCTTTTCCCCCCTCCGCCCCGCTCTCTTTTCCCCCCTCCGCCCCGCTCTCTTTTCCCCCCTCCGCCCCGCTCTCTTTTCCCCCCTCCGCCCCGCTCTCTTTTCCCCCCTCCGCCCCGCTCTCTTTTCCCCCCTCCGCCCCGCTCTCTTTTCCCCCCTCCGCCCCGCTCTCTTTTCCCCCCTCCGCCCCGCTCTCTTTTCCCCCCTCCGCCCCGCTCTCTTTTCCCCCCTCCGCCCCGCTCTCTTTTCCCCCCTCCGCCCCGCTCTCTTTTCCCCCCTCCGCCCCGCTCTCTTTTCCCCCCTCCGCCCCGCTCTCTTTTCCCCCCTCCGCCCCGCTCTCTTTTCCCCCCTCCGCCCCGCTCTCTTTTCCCCCCTCCGCCCCGCTCTCTTTTCCCCCCCTCCGCCCCGCTCTCTTTTCCCCCCCTCCGCCCCGCTCTCTTTTCCCCCCCTCCGCCCCGCTCTCTTTTCCCCCCCTCCGCCCCGCTCTCTTTTCCCCCCCTCCGCCCCGCTCTCTTTTCCCCCCCTCCGCCCCGCTCTCTTTTCCCCCCCTCCGCCCCGCTCTCTTTTCCCCCCCTCCGCCCCGCTCTCTTTTCCCCCCCTCCGCCCCGCTCTCTTTTCCCCCCCTCCGCCCCGCTCTCTTTTCCCCCCCTCCGCCCCGCTCTCTTTTCCCCCCCTCCGCCCCGCTCTCTTTTCCCCCCCTCCGCCCCGCTCTCTTTTCCCCCCCTCCGCCCCGCTCTCTTTTCCCCCCCTCCGCCCCGCTCTCTTTTCCCCCCCTCCGCCCCGCTCTCTTTTCCCCCCCTCCGCCCCGCTCTCTTTTTCCCCCCCTCCGCCCCGCTCTCTTTTTCCCCCCCTCCGCCCCGCTCTCTTTTCCCCCCCTCCGCCCCGCTCTCTTTTTCCCCCCCTCCGCCCCGCTCTCTTTTTCCCCCCCTCCGCCCCGCTCTCTTTTTCCCCCCCTCCGCCCCGCTCTCTTTTTCCCCCCCTCCGCCCCGCTCTCTTTTCCCCCCCTCCGCCCCGCTCTCTTTTCCCCCCCTCCGCCCCGCTCTCTTTTCCCCCCCTCCGCCCCGCTCTCTTTTCCCCCCCTCCGCCCCGCTCTCTTTTCCCCCCCTCCGCCCCGCTCTCTTTTCCCCCCCTCCGCCCCGCTCTCTTTTCCCCCCCTCCGCCCCGCTCTCTTTTCCCCCCCTCCGCCCCGCTCTCTTTTCCCCCCCTCCGCCCCGCTCTCTTTTCCCCCCCTCCGCCCCGCTCTCTTTTCCCCCCCTCCGCCCCGCTCTCTTTTCCCCCCCTCCGCCCCGCTCTCTTTTCCCCCCCTCCGCCCCGCTCTCTTTTCCCCCCCTCCGCCCCGCTCTCTTTTCCCCCCCTCCGCCCCGCTCTCTTTTCCCCCCCTCCGCCCCGCTCTCTTTTCCCCCCCTCCGCCCCGCTCTCTTTTCCCCCCCTCCGCCCCGCTCTCTTTTCCCCCCCTCCGCCCCGCTCTCTTTTCCCCCCCTCCGCCCCGCTCTCTTTTCCCCCCCTCCGCCCCGCTCTCTTTTCCCCCCCTCCGCCCCGCTCTCTTTTCCCCCCCTCCGCCCCGCTCTCTTTTCCCCCCCTCCGCCCCGCTCTCTTTTCCCCCCCTCCGCCCCGCTCTCTTTTCCCCCCCTCCGCCCCGCTCTCTTTTCCCCCCCTCCGCCCCGCTCTCTTTTCCCCCCCTCCGCCCCGCTCTCTTTTCCCCCCCTCCGCCCCGCTCTCTTTTCCCCCCCTCCGCCCCGCTCTCTTTTCCCCCCCTCCGCCCCGCTCTCTTTTCCCCCCCTCCGCCCCGCTCTCTTTTCCCCCCCTCCGCCCCGCTCTCTTTTCCCCCCCTCCGCCCCGCTCTCTTTTCCCCCCCTCCGCCCCGCTCTCTTTTCCCCCCCTCCGCCCCGCTCTCTTTTCCCCCCCTCCGCCCCGCTCTCTTTTCCCCCCCTCCGCCCCGCTCTCTTTTCCCCCCCTCCGCCCCGCTCTCTTTTCCCCCCCTCCGCCCCGCTCTCTTTTCCCCCCCTCCGCCCCGCTCTCTTTTCCCCCCCTCCGCCCCGCTCTCTTTTCCCCCCCTCCGCCCCGCTCTCTTTTCCCCCCCTCCGCCCCGCTCTCTTTTCCCCCCCTCCGCCCCGCTCTCTTTTCCCCCCCTCCGCCCCGCTCTCTTTTCCCCCCCTCCGCCCCGCTCTCTTTTCCCCCCCTCCGCCCCGCTCTCTTTTCCCCCCCTCCGCCCCGCTCTCTTTTCCCCCCCTCCGCCCCGCTCTCTTTTCCCCCCCTCCGCCCCGCTCTCTTTTCCCCCCCTCCGCCCCGCTCTCTTTTCCCCCCCTCCGCCCCGCTCTCTTTTCCCCCCCTCCGCCCCGCTCTCTTTTCCCCCCCTCCGCCCCGCTCTCTTTTCCCCCCCTCCGCCCCGCTCTCTTTTCCCCCCCTCCGCCCCGCTCTCTTTTCCCCCCCTCCGCCCCGCTCTCTTTTCCCCCCCTCCGCCCCGCTCTCTTTTCCCCCCCTCCGCCCCGCTCTCTTTTCCCCCCCTCCGCCCCGCTCTCTTTTCCCCCCCTCCGCCCCGCTCTCTTTTCCCCCCCTCCGCCCCGCTCTCTTTTCCCCCCCTCCGCCCCGCTCTCTTTTCCCCCCCTCCGCCCCGCTCTCTTTTCCCCCCCTCCGCCCCGCTCTCTTTTCCCCCCCTCCGCCCCGCTCTCTTTTCCCCCCCTCCGCCCCGCTCTCTTTTCCCCCCCTCCGCCCCGCTCTCTTTTCCCCCCCTCCGCCCCGCTCTCTTTTCCCCCCCTCCGCCCCGCTCTCTTTTCCCCCCCTCCGCCCCGCTCTCTTTTCCCCCCCTCCGCCCCGCTCTCTTTTCCCCCCCTCCGCCCCGCTCTCTTTTCCCCCCCTCCGCCCCGCTCTCTTTTCCCCCCCTCCGCCCCGCTCTCTTTTCCCCCCCTCCGCCCCGCTCTCTTTTCCCCCCCTCCGCCCCGCTCTCTTTTCCCCCCCTCCGCCCCGCTCTCTTTTCCCCCCCTCCGCCCCGCTCTCTTTTCCCCCCCTCCGCCCCGCTCTCTTTTCCCCCCCTCCGCCCCGCTCTCTTTTCCCCCCCTCCGCCCCGCTCTCTTTTCCCCCCCTCCGCCCCGCTCTCTTTTCCCCCCCTCCGCCCCGCTCTCTTTTCCCCCCCTCCGCCCCGCTCTCTTTTCCCCCCCTCCGCCCCGCTCTCTTTTCCCCCCCTCCGCCCCGCTCTCTTTTCCCCCCCTCCGCCCCGCTCTCTTTTCCCCCCCTCCGCCCCGCTCTCTTTTCCCCCCCTCCGCCCCGCTCGCTGTTTCCCCCCCCTCCGCCCCGCTCGCTGTTCCCCCCCCCTCCGCCCCGCTCGCTGTTCCCCCCCCCTCCGCCCCGCTCGCTGTTCCCCCCCCCTCCGCCCCGCTCGCTGTTCCCCCCCCCCTCCGCCCCGCTCGCTGTTTCCCCCCTCCGCCCCGCTCGCTCTCTTTTCCCCCCTCCCCCCCGCTCGCTCTCTTTTCCCCCCTCCCCCCCGCTCGCTCTCTTTTCCCCCCTCCCCCCCGCTCGCTCTCTTTTCCCCCCTCCCCCCCGCTCGCTCTCTTTTCCCCCCTCCCCCCCGCTCGCTCTCTTTTCCCCCCTCCCCCCCGCTCGCTCTCTTTTCCCCCCTCCCCCCCGCTCGCTCTCTTTTCCCCCCTCCCCCCCGCTCGCTCTCTTTTCCCCCCTCCCCCCCGCTCGCTCTCTTTTCCCCCCTCCCCCCCGCTCGCTCTCTTTTCCCCCCTCCCCCCCGCTCGCTCTCTTTTCCCCCCTCCCCCCCGCTCTCTCTCTTTTCCCCCCTCCCCCCCGCTCTCTCTCTTTTCCCCCCTCCCCCCCGCTCTCTCTCTTTTCCCCCCTCCCCCCCGCTCTCTCTCTTTTCCCCCCTCCCCCCTGCTCTCTCTCTTTCCCCCCCCCCCCCCCGCCCCGCTCTCTCTCCCGCGATGATGTCATCTGCGCATGCGCCAACCGGTCCTGGCAATCGGAATGCAGCGCATGCGCAGAGAGCAGGAGCCCGTTTGCACATGTGTGCAGGTTGGCACAGTCGGATGACGTCCCCACCGGCTGCGTTGTCAAGAATCACTTTGAAACTCCATTTGCCACACTTCCACCCATCTTACCAGCCCATCTATATTGCCCTGTAATCTAAGGCCTTCCTCCTCACTATTTACGACACCGGTGGGGACGTCATCCGACTGTGCCAACCTGCACACATGTGCAAATGGGCTCCTGCTCTCTGCGCATGCGCTGCATTCCGATTGCCAGGACCGGTTGTCACATGCGCAGATAATGCATCACGTAAATTGCCAATTTTCGTGTCATCTGCGAACTTACTGATCATACCTCCTGTATTCACGACTGAATCATTAATGTAAACTACAAACAGTAAGGGTCCCAGCACCGATCCCTGCAGTACCCCACTGGTCACAGGCTTCCATTTGCAAAAACAACCCGAGACCATCCCCCAACACCTCCTGCCACTAAGCCAATTTTGAATCCAATTTGCCAAATTGCCCTGGATCCCATGGGCTCTTACTTTCTTAACCAATCTCCCATCCGGGACCTTATCCAAAGCCTTATTGAAGTCCTTGTAGACGACATCAACTGCTTTACCCTCAACTACATCTCGAGTCACTTCCTCGAAAAATTCAATCATATTTGTTAGACATGATCTCCCCCTAAATCCAAACAGAGCGCGTGCAGAAACAGTCAGAGAGTCCGCTGCAGCCGTCCCGGGCTTCAGATCAGTGAAGGGCCTTGAGCCACGCTCTTTCTTTTATAGGTCTGTTTCCACTCCCGACTCCTTCCAGGTCAGCTGCCACCATCCCGGAGTTCAGGTCGATGTGACTTTTCATCAGAACTGGCAAAAGTTAGAAATGTAATAGGTTTTGAGCAAGTGAAAGGGCAGGGGGCCAGGGTTAAAGGCCTGATCAGGTATAAAATTGAAACCCGACCTGGGCCTGATCCGACCACATCCAACCTGAACCTGACCCGGGCCCCAGTCCTTTAATTTTTTTCCGCTCCCAACCCGACCCAACTACCGTAATAAAGTTCATGATATCAAGCAGGTTATTGTGCTCTACCTTGTCCAAATGTTGTAATCCTGTTCATCCGCTCCTGCAGCAGGCTATTCCTGCAGAATCGTGCAGATGGAGTTGGGAATCTGAGCTTGATCTCGTCACCAGGAACCAAAGGCACGACCTGCGCCACCCCCCACCACACCCCCCCCCCCCCAACTTCAACACACGAGCATCCATAGTGCACTGTAGTGTAGAATCACTTTTGGATGCATGGAAGTTGCGGCATGAGCGCGATGACATCATAGAGATGCTCACTCGCTCACTGCAGAGTGCGGAGTCCGGACTGCACATTTCCTGCCTTCACCTGAATGTTCAGTTGAAGATTACTTCCCAGAGCAAGGCAGCACTGTCCACGTCCAGCCCGACCCGACCAAGCCTGAATGCTGGACTCGGAAGAGAGAGCTGACCCGACCTGAACCCGACACATGTCGTCTGGTCTAGTTGGGTTTGGGTCGGGTAGCCATGCTTTTGGGGGCGGGGGGGGGCGATTAACAAAAGGGAAGGTCTATGTAGGGTGGAGGGCAGGAGAGATTAAATGACAAAAGGTTTCATGGTGCAAAGCCAAAGGGACTCATAATGGGACAAGTAAAGAAACAAAAGAATAAATAAAAGCAAAATACTGCGGATGCTGGAAATCTGAAATAGAAACAAGAAATGCTGGAAATACTCAGCAGGTTTGGCAGCATCTGTGGCGAGAGAAGCAGAGTTAACGTTTCAGGTCAGTGACCCTTCTTCAGAACTAGCAGATATAAAGAAATAAAAGATGTCTGTATGAGGTGTAAATGGCAGGATAGAAGCCGAACAAACAAAGTAAAGGGATTAAAAAAGAAACAAAAGTGGGGGCCGGCAGAGGGAACAAATCATAAAAGAAATGAAAAAAGAAAAAAGTCGGGGCAGGTGCAATGAGGATGTGCTACGCTGTCGGAGGGTCAGTACTGAGGGCGCGCCGCACCGTCGGAGGGTCAGTACTGAGGGCGCGCCGCACCGTCGGAGGGTCAGTACTGAGGGCGCGCCGCACCGTCGGATGGTCAGTACTGAGGGAGTGCCGCACCGTCGGAGGGTCAGTACTGAGGGCGCGCCGCACCGTCGGAGGGTCAGTACTGAGGGCGCGCCGCACCGTCGGAGGGTCAGTACTGAGGGCGCGCCGCACCGTCGGAGGGTCAGTACTGAGGGCGCGCCGCACCGTCGGAGGGTCAGTACTGAGGGCGCGCCGCACCGTCGGAGGGTCAGTACTGAGGGCGCGCCGCACCGTCGGAGGGTCAGTACTGAGGGCGCGCCGCACCGTCGGAGGGTCAGTACTGAGGGCGCGCCGCACCGTCGGAGGGTCAGTACTGAGGGCGCGCCGCACCGTCGGAGGGTCAGTACTGAGGGCGCGCCGCACCGTCGGAGGGTCAGTACTGAGGGCGCGCCGCACCGTCGGAGGGTCAGTACTGAGGGCGCGCCACACGGTCGGAGGGTCAGTACTGAGGGCGCGCCACACACGGTCGGAGGGTCAGTACTGAGGGCGCACCGCACGGTCGGAGGGTCAGTACTGAGGGCGCGCCGCACGGTCGGAGGTTCAGTACCGAGCGAGTGCCGCACCGTCGGAGGGTTAGTACTGAGTGAGTGCTGCAGTGTCTTTCAGGTGAGACGTTAAACTGAGGCCCTGTTAAGAGATATTATGAAGGAGAGCAGGTGAGTTCCCTTGTATCCTGGGCCAATATTTATACCTCAAGTAACATCACTGTCACAGATTATCTAGTCATTATCATGTTGCTATTTATGGGAGCTTGCTGTGTGCAAATTAGCTGCTGTGTTTCCTACATTAGAACAGTGACTACACTTTAAAAAAAAAAGTACTTTGTTGGCTGTAAAATGCTTTGGGATGGCCTGCGTATGTAAAAAGTGCTGTAGAAATGCAAGTCTTACTCTTTTTATAAACGCCCCAACTACTGCTCTGGCTGAACAGCTGAGACCTTTCTTATCTGCTTGCTTGAGCTGAGATTACAGAGTCACCGTGTTATTGGGGTTTGTTGCACTGCACAGTGAACGTGTGAACCTTGTTCTGATGAACCTCATACTTTCCTTTGTTTTGGTGTTTCTCCCACAAATCAAAACGAATGAAGATCTGAAAGCAGATTGGAAGCCGCAGTTGGATGCGCCCAACCTGGTGAGTATATTAATGGAAGGGAAAGCGAGACCTTGGGCAGGTTTGCTTTGTTCGAAATGCTTATCCATCTTATAGTGGGCGTTGTGGTTGCACCGTAAATTTTGTGGCCTTTCTTTCCCCAAATTGTCATTTTTCCTGCTGATATGGGGTCCCTTGAGGAGGGTCCTGTTCTTAAGCCACTCATGAAGTGGGGTTGGCGGGGTGGGGGACGGGGTGGTTGTTAGAGGTGTGGTTCTGCGTGCACAACCGTTTCTTCAATCCGCCACTATGAAGCGGCCTTTGAGGCAGGTGTAATGTTGTGGTCTATCACTGTTTCAAATGGAGTAACTTGAGAGGAGTGAAGGGAGTATGAGGGAGAGGAGTGGAGGGGGAAGGAAAGAGTTTGGAGGATAAGGGTGATGAAGGGTAGTAGGGGACAGGAGGAGGAAGAGAATTGAGAGGAGGATAGAGCGAGGGGTAGAAGGGGAGGATGGAGGGGAACAAGAGGAAGGAGGGAGCTGGAGGTTGATTGTGAGGAGGGAGATGAGGGTAGGAGGAAGTGGGAACGATGGAGGTTAGGAAGAAGCAATGAGGAGGAAGGGGGGAGAGGGTCAGAGTAGGGGAGGGGAGGGAATATTCCCTATGTTTCATGATAGTGAGCACCTAGCAGTGTGAGTCTGCATGTCAGCTAGCTGATATTTAATAAAAAAATCAAATTAACTCATGTCTGTCTTGTACTTCTGTCCATACAAAGGAATAGTATAAGATGCCCCTCCCTAGACTTTGCTTCCAGTGTTTTTAGATCAAGCCCGAATGTTTGCTTGTGCTTGCTTGGGCAACCTTTCACCTGTCATGGAACAAATTAAAGCCAGACGGTACATATTGGTTCAGGAGATGATTGGATGGATCACAGGAGAGACGAGGATTGAGGGTTTGGGTGAGAAGGCTGGTCACAGCCCGTCAAACAAGGGGCAAGTACTGTGGGCCCGATTACTTATTTCAGTTTTTAAAAATTATTGGTCGAGGGTAAATTTGAAAACACATAGCTGGTCCAGGGTTTATGTGCATCAAAGACCCTGATCAACCTGTGTCACTGAAAGATGAAAGGACTTGCATTGAAATACCACAACAACAACATATTTATATAGTGCCTTTGATGTGATAAACTGTCCCAAGGTGCGTCACAGGAGCATTATAAAACAAAAGCCGATACCAAGCCACATAAGGAGATATTCGGCAAGATGACCAAAAGCTTGGTTAAAGGCGTAGATTTTAAGGAGTGTTTTAAAGGAGGAAAGTGAGGTGGAGAAGTGTAGGGAGGGAATTCCAGAGCTTGTAATTTAACACTTGGAGTCCAATTATCCGATGTGGATCTTAGATGGTTGTATGGCTGAAGGAGGTTACAGAGTTAGGGAGGGGAGATGGGCAAGGGGTTTGAAAACAAGGATGAGGATGTTAAAATTGAGGTGTTGCCTGACTGGGATTCAATAAGACCTTTACACATTCTCGGGATATCCCAACCAACGAATTACCTTTGAAGTGCAGTTGAAGTTACAATGCAAGGACATTTGCAGCCAATCAGTACATGGCAGGTCCCACGAGCAGCAACGAGGTAAATGACCAAATCATTGTTTTTTTTGGTGATTTTATTTGGGCAAGGAGTTGAGCAGGACATTATTATTTGAATAGTTCCATGGGATCATCTGCATTCACCTAAGCAGACACAAGGAGCCCCAGTGTAACATCTCATCCAAAGACCAGCACGTCTGACAGTGTAGCACTCCCTCTGTTGTGTGCCAGACTGTCAGCCTAGATTATGTGCTCAGTTCCTGGAGTAGGACCCAACTGGGAAGAACAATAACCCACTGAGCCAAGCTGACATTCCTGGGGTGAGTAGGATTGGGCCCAGGACTGCTGCTTAGTTCTAGCATTGGAATGTGCCATGCACCAATCTCTGAAAGCAACCCTATCCTGACGTTTTCTTTTACAGAATTACCTCTTTAAAAGTCGGGTGGTTTTGGAGAATCTGCAGCCTGAAATGTGGACAAGGGAGCATGAGCACGTCCTGGATGAGTTTGCCCAAGATGTGACACAGAGGGTTCTGACCGTGCACATGGATTCATTCCTTGGTCTGCAGGTGATCCTCGGCACGCCTTCACAGGTATGTTTCACTGTAGGATGATTCTGGCAGGCTCCATTCATCAGGTTAGGAACATAGGAACAGGAGAAGGCCATTCAGCCCCTCCAGCATGTTCTGCAATTCATTAGATCAGAACTGTTTGTATCTTATCTCCATTTACCCGGTTTGCTTTCATATCCCTTAATGCCCTTGCCCAACAGACATCATTCAATCCCACTTTTGACATTTCTAGCTGATTCCCAACCTTTTATTTATTTTTATTCATTTATTTAGAGATACAGCACTGAAACAGGCCCTTTGGCCCACCGAGTCTGTGCCGACCAACAACTACCCATTTATACTAATCCTACACTAATCCCTTATTCCTACCACATCCCCACCTTCCCTATATTCCCCTACCACCTACCTATACTAGGGGCAATTTTATAATGGCCAATTTACCTATCAACCTGCAAGTCTTTGGCTGTGGGAGGAAACCAGAGCACCCGGCGAAAACCCACGCAGACACAGGGTGAACTTGCAAACTCCGCACAGGCAGTTTTGGGGGAGAGTCTTCCAGATTTCCACTCCCCTTTATGTGAAAACGTGCTTCCTGACAACACCCCTGAACAGCCTGGCTCTAATTTTAAGGTTATGCCCCTTGTTCTGGATTCCCCCCACCAGAGGAAATAGTTTCTTGCGGTCGACGCTACCAAAGCCTTTAATTATCTTAAACACCTCGATTAGATCATCCCCTTAATCTTCTATACTTGAGAGAATAAAAGCCTAGGCTATGCAAACTACCCTCATAATTTAACTCTCTTAACCCCGGTATCATTCTGGTGAATCTGCACTTCACCCCTTCCGAGGCTAATATATCCTTCCTGAGCTGCAGTGCCCAGAACTGAACTCAGTTACTCCAGATACTGTCTAACCAGAGCTTTATACAAGTGGAACATCTCTTCCACCCTTTATATTCCAGTCCCATTGAGGTAAAGGCCAACATTGTATTAGCCTTTTTCATTTTTTTTTTGTACCTGTCCACTAGCTTTTAGTGATTTCTATTGCTGGGCTCCTAAATCCCGCTGCTCCTCCACGATTGCTAGCTTCTGGCGATTTAGAAAATAAGCTGGTTTATCTTTGGTCCAAAATGAACGAGCTTGTACTTCTCCATGTTGAACTCCACCCGCCACAGTTTCGCCCACTCATTCAGTCAAGTAGTATAACTGTGTGTAGGTCCCCCACCTCCTCTGCCACAAGCAGCTGTTGTCTCCACAAACTCCATGACCAACTGAATCATGTTCCTCTCTTCCTGTGCAGCCCACGGATTATCTCATGTACTTCATCCGCAAAGAGAAAGTTGGGATTGACCCGGAGAACTTTGTGCACGTTGTCCAGTTTGGCAGCATCCGAGGTGGATACCTGGAGAGCCTGCTGAGGCACATGCTGGGCATCTACGCTCCTCAGTTCTTGCAAAACCGAAAGTGGCCCGAGAGCCTCAAGAACAATTTTTCAGCACATCTGCATAAGTTCCTCGCCAGCCTTACAGGTACCTGCTTGTCAGCACGTGGCAGGTTGGGCTGTTCAGTTGTCTTCTAGGTGTCAGCCTTGGGTCGGCAAGCAGCAGTCTCTCTCTTGCCTTTGAGTCAGAAGGTTGAGGGATTGACTCCTGCTCCAGAGAACTGCGTACATAATCCAGGTTGACAAGTCCAATGCCAGTACTAAGGGATCGCCGTGCAGTCTGAGGCCCAGTACTGAGAGAGCGCCATGCGGTCTGAGGCCCAGTACTGAGGGAGCGCCGCGCGGTCTGAGGGCCAATACTGAGGGAGCGCCGCGCGGTCTGAGGGCCAGTACTGAGGGAGCACCGCGCGGTCTGAGGGCCAATACTGAGGGAGCGTCGCGCGGTCTGACGGCCAGTACTGACAGAGTGCAGCACCTTTGGAGGGGCACTACTGAGGGAGCACTGTGCCATCGGAGGGGCAGTAACTGAGGGAGTGCCGCACTGTCGGGCAGTAACTGAGGGAGTGGAGCACCGTAGGAGGAGCAGTGCTGAGGCAGCACCGCATGAAGGTTTAACTCTGGGGCAATATAATGGAGAACCAGGCTGAATATAGAAGGTTCAGAGGGGAGGTGAAAAGGCAAATAAGAGAAGCAAAGAGAGAGTATAAAAAGGGATTGACAGCTAACATAAAAGGGAAACCCAAAGTCTCTATAGGCATATAAATAGTAAAAAGGTGGTAAAAGTTGGAGTAGGGCTGATCTGGGACCAAAAGGGGGATTCATGCATGAAGGCAGGGGCAATAGCTGAGGTATTAAATGAATACTTTGCATCTGTCTTTACCAAGAAAGAAGATGCTACCCTGGCCACAGTGAAAGAAGAGGTAATTAATACACTAGAAGGAGTTAAAATGGATAAGGGAAATCATGTTTAACCAATTTATTGGTGTTCTTTGAAGAAGTAACGTGCTGTGGATAAAGGGGAACCGGTGGATGTACTGTACTTAGATTTCCGGAAGGCACTTGATAAGGTGCCACATCAAAGGTTATTGCGGAAAATAAAAGCTCATGGCGTAGGGGTAACATACTGAAACTTATTTTCTAAATGGTGAGAGATTGCAGAGCTCTGAGACCAGAGGGTGTCCTGGTGCATGAATCGCAAAAGATTAGTATGCAGGTACAGCAAGTAATTAGGAAAGCTAATAGAATGTTATTGTTTATTGCGAGGGGAATTGAATACAAAAGTAGGGAGGTTATGCCTTCGTATATAGGGGATTGGTGCAACCACATCTGAAGTGCTATGTACAGTATTGGAATCCTTATTTAAGGAAGGATGCAAATGCATTGGAAGCAGGTCAGAGAAGGTTTACTAGACTTATATTGGAATGGACGGGTTGTCTTATGAGGAAAAGTTGGACAGGCTAGGCTTGTATCTGCTGGAGTTTAGAAGAGTAAGAGGCGACTTGATTGAAACATAAGATTCTGAGGGGTCTTGACAGGGTGGATGTGGAAAGGATGTTTCCTCTTGTGGGAGAATCTAGAACTGGAGTCACAGTTTAAAAATAAGGGGTCGCCCATTTAAGACATATGAGGAGAAATTTTTTCTCTCAGAGGATCGTGAGTCTTTGGAACTCCCTTCCTCAAAAGGTGGAAGCAGAGTCTTTGAATATTTGTGAGGCAGAAGTATATAGATTTTTGATAAGCAAGGGGTGAAAGGTTATGGGGGGTAGGTGGGACTGTGGAGTTGAGGTTACAGTCAGATCAGCCATGATCTTGTTGAATGGCGGAGCAGACTCAAGGGGCTGAGTGGCCTACTCCTGCTCCTAATTCGTATAAGGCGGAGGTATTAGATAGGCTGTCTATACTTAAAGTTGATAACGCACCAGGGTCGGAAAAGATGCATCTAAGGATACTGAAGGAAGTGAGAGTGGAAATTGGGGAGGCACTGGCCATAATTTTACAGTCTTCCTTAGATTCAGGTGGTGCCAGAGGACTGGAGAACTGCAAATGTTTACACCTTTGTTCAAAAAAAGGATGTAAAGATAAGCCCAGCCACTATAGGCCAGTCAGTTTAACTTTGGTGGTGGAGAAATATCTAGAAACAATAATTCTGGACCAAATTAATAGTCTCATGGACAAATGTGGGGTAATTAAGGAAAGCCAGCACAGATTCATTAAGGGAAAATCATGTTTAACTAACTTTTTGAAGAGGTAACAGAGAAGGTTGATGAGGGCAATGCTGTTGATGTGGTGTACATGGACTTCCAAAAGGCATTTGATAAAGTGCCATACAACAGACTTGTGTGCAAAATTATATGAAATTGGCTAAGTGACAGGAAACAATGGATGTTCTTCGGGCTGGAGGAAGGTTTGTAATGGAGTTCCCCAGGGATCAGTGTTGGGACCCTTGTTCTTCCTGATATATATTAATGACCTAGACATTGGTGTACATGCATTTTGGTGGTGGCAGGACAGGTTGAGAAAGAAGTTAATAAAGCATATTGTTACGACCGAGGTGGGAGGAGTGCACTGTTCATTCTAGTTCCACTTCTCTGCGGGTCACAACATATATTTTAATTTTTTCCCACTTACCAATATGGTTTTTGTATTTAACCTTACAGTTGCAGTCAGAGCTACAGTCTGATCTGCTGTACTCTCGGTCAGGGTCCCTTTCTCTGCATTGGCTTTGTGTACCCCAGTAAGTCATATGATAAAATTAATATGCCTCATTCTTGGCAGGTGGGGAGGGGTCTGCATGACATCCCATTGACTTCAATTTTATTAGGGCTCCTTGGTACTACACTTGAGGAAAACATTTTACACCCAGAGGGTGGTTGGAATCTGGAACACGCTGCCTGAAGGGGTGGTAGAGGCAGTAACCCTCACAACATTTAAGAAGAATTAGATGCGCACTTGAAATGCCATAGCATACAAGGTTACGGGCCAAGTGCTGGAAAATGGAATTAGAATAGATAGGTGCTTGATGGCCGGCACAGAGACGATGGACCGAAGGGCCTGTTTCTGTGCTGTCTAACTCTATGGCTCTAAGTCCCATGGGTTAATCCTGCAACTTCCAGCATTCTGCACGAAGGTGTTCCACCTTGTGACAATGGTAACACTTATGTTTGCGGACCTCACTTCCACCCTCTGCATCTTCCTTTCTGGCCTGAGGAGGAGATCCCAGGGTGTTCCCAGCTATCCCTTCTTGTCCCCGGCTACTTGTCTTCCTTTCACCCTACCACCTTCTATCCTTCTCGGGTTTGGGTTTGGGCTTATAAACAAGCTCATAATCATCAGCAATTTCCACTGCTTGTCTGGCCGTTGAAACCTTCTGTTTCTCTACATGGGTTCTTACTGAGGGAGTGAATTTTAAAATTCTTCCAGGAGAATTAGTTCCCTAAGGTTCTCATACATGGCTTCTACCTTTAGTGCCCCTATCCAACAATCAAAATCAATTTACTTTACCTTCTCATTCTATATAAGTCTGCCCAGACAATCTCCGGAGGTTCCAAAATTTCTGTCGGTATGCTTCAGGCCAACTCATACGCAGCAAGGATAGCCTTTTTTGGCATCTCATAATCTGCAGAAGCCTCCTCAGAAAGCATGGCATAAACTTCATGAGCTCTGCCCATCAACCTGCTTTGCATAAGCAGTGTCCAGCTTTCCTTTGGCCACTTCATCTGTTTGGCTATCTTTTCAAAAAAAATGAAAACTGCCTCTACGGCCCTTTCCTCAAACTTGTGGTGTGCTTGCACAAATTTAAATAGTTCTCCACTGGGTCCTGAGCTGGAGCCAGATCTTTCCTCACCAGAACTTACCCTGGAGTCAAGACCACCCCCTTTTCTTAGTTCCATCTTTTTAACTTTGAATTCCCTTCCTTCTCTTTCTCTTTGAAATGCTTTCTCGTTTTCCCTTTCCTCTTTTTCAAATTCAAGCTTCTTCATTGTCAATTCTCTTTCGAGCTCAAGTTTTTAAAATTATTTTTCCTCCTTTTCTGTTCAAGCTTAAGTTTTTCCATTTCCTGTTCCTGCTCAAGTTTTATCATTTGTAACTGAATTTTAGCTAATTCAACTGCAGTACCCTCTGATTTGCTGCCGCCTTCTTCCAATTGCAAATGTTGTGCTATTACTTCAATTAGGTCTGCATTCTTAGCTCCTGGTTTTGACTCTAACACCAACAGGTCTGCCAAATCCTTTAGTCTAATCTTGGTTAAATGTCTCAAATCACTTAGGGATACATCCTCCTTCTGCAGAAAAGTCACAGCAACTGTTAAAGACATTCCGGTAGAGTAAACTTTAATCTGCTGCACAAGAAACCTGTTTTTTTCCCCTCTTTTCAATTATTATTACCCCACTTACAATTGCACATCGTCTGCGTTGGGTTACCCAGCAAAGAGCGCCCAATTATATGTTACGACCGAGGCTGAAGGCGTGCACTGTTTATTCTAGTACCACTTTCTCCATGGGTCACAACATATACTTTCATTTTTTCCCGCTTAACAATATGGTTAATCATAGACTCTATTTATATCCCAGAATAAAACACACCAACCAGGTTTCTTTAATAAACAACAAAATTATCAGTTTATTGTAAAACAAGTCTTAACCAATAATGAAGCAAAGCATAAACACACAGATTGAAATATAAAAGTTCCCTTTACCATAGCCCCTCTCTCATGCACACACACATATACATCGGTTAACCAGAAAAATAAAGGGATTTGTGTTTTAGAGCTCTATTACAAATAAAGGGTTAAATAATTGCTAATTCTTGAAGAAGAAAGAGAAGATATGGAAAAATGTCCTTTGTTTTGGTTTGGCGTCCCAAATGCTGGCACTGGGATCTCCCTAGAACAGTTGTTTTCAGGCAACGTTGAAGATCCGTTTTGGTAGGCTTTCCAGGAAATGCAGCAACAGAGATTTTAGACAGGCCTTATAGCAGAAATGTGGCAACAGTTTCAGTCTGCTTCTTGCACTTGCTTCTCAGCTTCTCGAGAGATGGAAACTAGCAGGCTGTTTCAAACTGCTGGAACAGACTGAGTTGGGGTGGTTTGTTCTTCTTGGCAAGTTTTCTCCAACTGTCTTTTTAAACCATTGTCCATATCCTAACTCACTGTCCAAAGCGAAACCATAACCAATGTCACAAGAAACAAGCCTCCTGACCTCTATAAATCATGACCTATCACTTCTCTGTAAAATCTACCCCAAGTCAAAAACAACCCCTGCTGGGTAATTATTTGAAGACAGGTGCCTTCCAGTAATTGTTGATAATCCAGACCTCTCAGTGATCCTTGTTTAAAAAAAAAATCCATGGACTTCTTTTCAGTTTTAAACCATAAATCTACAAAATTTAACTTAAAAATTGAAACACTCGTAATAATACAGCCTTCTGGGCTTTATTACTAGGGGCGTAGAGTACAAGAGCAAGGAGGTTATGTTAAACTTATATAAGACACTAGTTCGGCCTCAGCTGGAGTATTGCGTCCAGTTATGGGCACCTCACTTTAGGAAAGTTGTGAGGGCATTGGACAGAGTACAGAAAAGATTCATGGGAATGGTTCCAGGGTAGAAAAACTTCAGTTATGTAGATAGATTGGAGAAGAGAAGGCTGAGAGGAGATTTGATAGAGGTATTCAAAATCATGAGGGGTCTGGATAGAGTGGATAGGGAAAAACTGTTCCCACTCATGAAAGGACCGAGAACAAGAAGGTATAGATTTAAAGTAATTATAAAAAGAAGAAATAGTGACATGAGGAAAAACTTTTTCACACAGTGAGTGTTTAGGATCAAGAATACACTGCGTGAGAGTGCGGTGGAGGCAGGTTCAATCGAGGCATTCAAAAGGGAATTAGACTGTTATCAGAAAAGGAAGGATGTGCTGGGTTACAGGTAGAAGGCGGGGGAATGGCAGTAGGTGAATTGCTCATTTGGAGAGCCGGTGCAGACATGATGGGCCGAATGGCTTCCGTCCGCGCTGTAACAGTTCTGTGATTATGGTTCCATAGGTGCTAACTACCCTTCCAGTAACTTGCCCAAGTGGCCGTTCTGCATGTTTGAGATAGTGAATGCTGGCAGATTGGCCAGCCAAGGACCCTGATCCTCTTCTCACCTGACATCTACACTGGTGCATCTTATCCAGGGTGCGGGCGGGCGGGCTGGTCACTGGATTTGGAGTGAAATACCACATGCCCGCCATCCTTCCAAGCCCAGGGGGCCCTGAAGCCAATTGGACCACCCAGACTACTCCCTGGGTGAGACCTGTTAACGGCACAGACTGAGGATGAAGCTGGGACCTTCCGTGACTGCATGACTCCCTACCACACTGTCAAAAGGAGAACTATGCAAAAGATTTATGCAGTCTTACTCTTCCCTGTAGATGCTCGCTACAAGTTGGATGGCCACACAGTCCTCTACATCCCGCTTGAAAGCTTGAACCTGACACCTGAACAGGCGGCAATGGACAAAGAGCTTGTACAGAGACTGGAAAGTGAGTAGAGTTTCAAATAAGGTCATACAGTGACTATTTCACAGTTACCTCCACACCCACCTCCCCACTCCCCACACTGCAAGTTGTGTTCGAAAGCTCTCTGTTTAATGCTCCCACTGGTCACTCGCTGTTGGTGGAGTGTTCAAAATTCCGAGGTCCTTTGATCAAGAAAAGCTGGTCGATGCATCAGTAACTCGAAGGCAAAAAGAAGGAAGCAATTAGGAGAAATGTTATTTTGCAGAAGGTCATTCAGGTGTGGAGTGCCCTGTTGAAAATGGTGTGGGGTGCTGTATCGAGAAGTTGTTTAGACTACTTTATCACCCAATGAGGTGGAGCGGGACTTGTGGATTTAATTTATAGAGTCTCCAAATTCATGAACATATGAAGATAAGAAATTGGATCAGTAGGCCATTCGGCCCTTCAAGCTTGCTTCACCATTCAATAAGATCACGGCTGATCTAATTATGGCCTTAACTCCACTTTCCTACCTGCCCCCATAACCCTGGATTCCCTTAAAGATCAAAAATCTATCCAACTCAGCCTTGAATATATTCAATGACCCAGTTTCCACAGCTTTCTGGGGAAGATTAACGAATAAAGATTAACGATTCTCTGAGAAAGAAATTCCTCCTTATCATTGTCTTAAATGGGAAACCCCTTATTTTAAAACTGTGCCCACCTAGTTCTAGATTCCCCTATGAGGGGAAACACCCTCTCAGCATCTACCCTATCAAACCCCCTCAGCATCTTATATATTTCAATAAGATCTCGACTTTCTCTTTGCGGATGAAGTACGAGATAACCCGTGGGCTGCACAGGAATAGAGGAACATGATTCAGGTGGTCACGGAGCTTGTGGAGACAACAGTTGCTTGTGGCGGAGGAGGTGGGGGACCTAAACACAGTTACACTACTTGACTGAATGAGTGGGCAAAACTGTAGTGAATGGAGTTCAACATGGAGAAGTATGAACTCGTTCATTTTGGACTGAAGATAAACCAGCTTATTTTCTAAATTGCCAGAAGCTAGCAATCGTGGAGGAGCAGCGGGATTTAGGAGCCCAAGGGCGGCACAGTGGTGCAGTGGTTAGCACTGCAGCCTCACAGCTCCAGCGACCCGGGTTCAGTTCTGGGTACTACCTGTGTGGAGTTTGCAAGTTCTCCCTATGACCGCGTGCGTTTCCGCCGGGTGCTTCGGTTTCCTCCCACAGCCAAAGACTTGCAGGTTGATAGGTAAATTGGCTGTTGTAAATTGCCCCTAGTGTAGGTAGGTGATAGGAGAATAGTGGGGATGTGGTAGGGAATATGGGATTAATGTAGGATTAGTATAAAAATGGGTGGTTGTTGGTCGGCACAGACTCGGTGGGCCGAAGGGCCTGTTTCAGTGCTGTATCTCTAAATAAAATAAATAAATAAGAATAGAAATCACTAAAAGCTAGTGGACAGGTACAAAAAAAAAATGAAAAAGGCTAATACAATGTTGGCCTTTACCTCAATGGGACTGGAATATAAAGGGTGGAAGAGATGTTCCACTTGTATAAAGCTCTGGTTAGACAGTATCTGGAGTAACTGAGTTCAGTTCTGGGCACTGCAGCTCAGGAAGGATATATTAGCCTCGGAAGGGGTGAAGTGCAGATTCACCAGAATGATACCGGGGTTAAGAGAGTTAAATTATGAGGGTAGTTTGCATAGCCTAGGCTTTTATTCTCTCAAGTATAGAAGATTAAGGGGATGATCTAATCGAGGTGTTTAAGATAATTAAAGGCTTTGGTAGCGTCGACCGCAAGAAACTATTTCCTCTGGTGGGGGGAATCCAGAACAAGGGGCATAACCTTAAAATTAGAGCCAGGCTGTTCAGGGGTGTTGTCAGGAAGCACGTTTTCACATAAAGGGGAGTGGAAATCTGGAACACTGTCCCTCAAAAGGTTGGGAATCAACTGGAAGTGTCAAAACTGGGATTGACAGATGTTTGTTGGGCAAGGGCATTAAGGGCTATGAAAGCAAACCGGGTAAATGGAGTTAAGATATGAACAGCTCTGATCTAATGAATTGCAGAACAGGCTGGAGGGGCTGAATGGCCTTCTCCTGTTCTTATGTTCCTAACCTATCTACTGCTGATGAATGGAGCCTGCCAGAGTCATCCCACAGTGAAACATACCTGTGAAGGCGTGCCGAGGATCACCTGCAGACCAAGGAATGAATCCATGTGCACGGTCAGAACCCTCTGTGTCACATCTTGGGCAAACTCATCCAGGACGTGCTCATGCTCCCTTGTCCACATTTCAGGCTGCAGATTCTCCAAAAGCACCCGACTTTTAAAGAGGTAATTCTGTAAAAGAAAACGTCAGGATAGGGTTGCTTTCAGAGATTGGTGCATGGCACATTCCAATGCTAGAACTAAGCAGCAGTCCTGGGCCCAATCCTACTCACCCCAGGAATGTCAGCTTGGCTCAGTGGGTTATTGTTCTTCCCAGTTGGGTCCTACTCCAGGAACTGAGCACATAATCTAGGCTGACAGTCTGGCACACAACAGAGGGAGTGCTACACTGTCAGACGTGCTGGTCTTTGGATGAGATGTTACACTGGGGCTCCTTGTGTCTGTTTGTTTAGGTGAATGCAGATGATCCCATGGAACTATTCAAATAATATTGTCCTGCCCAACTTTCCCTGCCCAAATAAAATCACCTAAAAGATCCAATGATTTTGTCATTTATTCATGGGTCCTGCCATGTACTGATTGGCTGCAAATGTCCTCATGGTGGATGACACTATAAACATCCTACAAATATCAGATAAGCAAGGAGCTAATGGGAGGAAAGATCTAGTAACAATCTCTATCACAAGGGACAATATATTCGACAAACTAATGGGACTAAAGTCAGACAAGTTGCCAGGGCCTGATGGTCTACATCCAAGGGTTTTAAAGGAAGTGGCTGCAGAGGTAGTGGAGGCATTGGTCAAAATATTGCAGAACTCACTGGATTCCGGGAGGGTCCCAGCGGATTGGAAAACTGCTAATGTTCAGGAAGGGAGGGAGACAAAAAGCAGGAAACTATAGGCCAGTAAACCTAACATCAGTTGTTGGGAAAATGCTAGAGTCCATTATTAAGGATGAAATAGCAGGACATTTAGAAATCTTAATACAATCTAACAGTCAACATGGTTTTGTGAAAGGGAAATCATGTTTGACAAATTTGCCAGAGTTCTTTGAGGATATAACAGGCGGAGTTGATCAGGGGAACCGGTAGATGCAGTGTATTTAGATTTCCAGAAGGTATTCGATAAGGTGCCACATAAAAGATTATTGCACAAGATAGGAGCTCACTGTATTGGGGGTAATGTATTAGAATGGATTGAGGATTGGTTTACTCACAGAAGACAGAGAGTCGGGATTAATGGGTCTTTTTCAGGTTGGAAAGACATAACCAGTGGAGCGCTACAAGGATCAGTCCTAGGACCTCAATTATTTACTATCTATATTAAAGACTTGGAGGGGGCGGCAGAGTGTCATGTATCCAAATGTGCTGATGATACAAAAATAGGTGGGAGGGCATGTTGTGATGAGGACATAAGGAATCTGCAAGGAGATATAGATAGGTTGAGTGAGTGGGCAAAAACTTGGCAGATGGAGTTTAATGTAGGAAAGTGTGAGGTCATGCACTTTGGTAGGAAGAATCAAAAGGCAGACTATTATTTAAATGGAGAGAGTCTTCAAAAAAGTGTAGCAAAGAGGGATCTAGGTGTTCTTGTGCATGAAACACAAAAAGTTATCAAGCAGGTGCAGCAAGTAATTAAGAAGGCAAATGGAATTTTGGCCTTTATTGCTTGGGGGTTGGAGTTTAAAAACAGGGAACTCTTATTACAACAGTACAAGGTGTCGGTGAGGCCGCACCTGGAGTACTGTTTTCGTCCCCGTATTTAAGAAAGGATATACTGGCATTGGAGGCAGTTCAAAAGGGATTCACTAGGCTGATGAAGCGGTTGACTTATCACGACCAGCTAAACAGGTTAGGCCTTTATTCATTAGAGTTTAGAAGAATGAGGGGTGACCTTATTAAAACGTACAAGATTCTGACGGGGCTTGACGGTGTAGACGTTGAGAAGATGTTTCCACTAGTGGGGGATTATCGAACTGATAATCGAAGGAATTTCTTCTCTCATAGGGTAGCGAATGTTTGGAATTCTCTACCCTAGAGAGTTGTGGAGGCTAGATCACTGAAAGTATTTAAAGAGGAGGTAGATAGATTTTTGAAATATCGGGGAGTTGAGGGCTATGAGGAGCTGGCACGAAAGAGTTGAGGTCTGGGGCAGTTCAGCCATGATCTTATCGAATGTTGGGCCAGGCTTGAGGGGCCAAATGGCCTACTCCTGCTCCTATTTCTTATGTTATGTTCTATGTAACAGGCTCGAGGGACTGAATGGGCTCCTCTTGTTCCTGCAGAACAGACACGAGAGGGCTGAATGGCCTCGTCCTGTTTCTGTGTAACAGCCTTGAGAGGGCTGAATGGTGGTCTCCTATCCCTGTGTAACAGCCTTGAGAGGGCTGAATGGCCGCCTTCTGTACCTGTTCAGAAGATACAGGGGAGGAAATTAGGGGAAAGAGGAGCAGTGCTAACTGAAAGTGCCTGGAAATGTTGGCCAGGGCCTCTGTGTCTAACCTGTGCACTTAAATTTTCAGCTGCCGTTGTTCACTGGACTCGTCAGATTAAGGATGTGCTGAGTGCGCAGGAGGCCGTGGAGACGGGGGAGATCTCGGGACCTTTGGATGAGATTGAGTTCTGGCGCAACCGCTGCGATGATCTGTCAGGGATCGGTTTTCAGCTGGATAAAGCTGGTGTCAAACACATCCAGTCTATCCTTGAGCTTTCCAAATCCTCTTACATTGCTCCCTTCCTCAAGCTAGCCAAGCTTATCCAGGTTTGTCTGAGCTAGGCTTTATATAACGATAGTCTGATCACTGCTCGGATAGTTCAGTGGATAAGCACCCTGCAGAGTACTGATAGCTCAGTGGGTTGATTGCAAGCCTGTGTCAAGTTCCTGAACTCTACCAGGGCAGTGGATGCTTTGCTGCCTACCCCACTCAACCTAAGTACCTGCTGTCCCTGGATACCTACCTGCAAAAGGTACCTGCTGTCCCTGGGTACCTGCCCGGCCAAGGTACCTGCTGTCCCTGGCTACCTGTCCGGCCAGGGTATATGCTGCCAAGGATGCCAGATAGTGATGAGAAATCGGGCGCTTGTGATGAGTAAGCGATCCCGTTTACTTTCTGTCCTTTTCCCTAATCCAGGGTGCTGAGATCCAGTGCCATGCTCCTACTACTGTTCCAACTGAGAGAGTCAGCACGCAGTGTGTCATCACTACCCTGCTTTAATTAGCTGACAGTAGCATGTTAAAAGAGATTGGTAGTTTCTTTTTTTTTTATTTCCAAAATATACTTTATTCATAAAAATCTGTAAAAATTACATTGCCAAACAGTTTCCAAACAGCACCAAAAAATACAAACATTGCAAGGGAGATCAGTTTCCTTCAATACTGTCATGAGTTTCTTCCCAACCCTTCCGTTTCACAATTGTCATGTCAATTACAGTTTTACATTTACAGCAATTGAGAATATTAACGATACAGTTCGAGGGGTTTCCCATGGATCCAGCCCCTCAGTCCAGCTTGGTGGGGGGACCTTACACTGTGGTCTTTCCCCATCGAGCCTTTGCTGCGGCTGCCCCAAGCTTTAGTGCGTCCCTCAGCACGTAGTCCTGGACCTTGGAATGTGCCAGTCTGCAACATTCGGTGGTGGACAACTCTTTGCGCTGGAAGACCAGCAAGTTTCGGGCAGACCAAAGGGCGTCTTTCACCGAATTGATAGTCCTCCAGCAGCAGTTGATGTTTGTCTCGGTGTGCGTCCCTGGGAACAGCCCGTAGAGCACAGACTCCTGTGTTGCAGAGCTGCTTGGGATGAACCTTGACAGTTTCTGCCAAAGTTAATCTTGATATTAGAAACTTGCCTCAAGTGTACACATCCGAACCATACACCTTACTTCCCACAGTCATGCTTTTTGGTCAAGTTTTGCTGTTAAAAGTTCCCATTGTAAATTGTTGACTCAGCAATTTACCATTCAATTTACCTCTGTCAACTGTCATACTATTTGCAGACTCTGGTCCTGAGTCTGTGCAGTGACTTTTTAAAGTTTCACTTCCACTGTCATTGCTATCACCTCTATAAAAAAAAATTATATTCACCAATAGACTGTGACAATTTACTAGTTGTTCTATAATTATTGGTATAATTATCCCAGTTAGTTGATTGAAAGGTGAATGGGGAAATGTACATTTTGATTTTATGCTTATTAATAGAGGGGCGTCAGTGTGGGGAATAAAGCACTTATCGAGATTAATTTCATGCACTCCGGGAGTTAGCTATAACCCCTTCAAGTTGCAGAATGAAGCTCCCTTGCCCTGTATGAACAATGTGCCTCAGTGATGAACTAGGCGGAGTATGCTGCACACCATTTTGTAATAGTTTTCATTCCCTGGACCCAAGCAATCTCTCTCGAGTGAAATTTCCAATTTTACACCAGACTGTAAGCAAACTTGTCTTGAGGACCCCTGGCCACTGGGTTGAAACTGTCCAACTCATTTTATATCGCACCTCTGCAGCCAGTTGTGAGAGGAAATTTCAATCAATTTGGGCAGGAGAGTTCCAGGGGTGAGAGGATGTATGCCAACCCAACCTAACTACAACATGTGTGTTGCTTTTTAACTCTGCAACGCAGAGTTTTTTTTTTCGTTCCTGGGATGTGGACATTGGCTAGGCCAGCATTTATTGCTCATCCCTAATTACCCTTGAGAAGGTGGTGGTGAGCTGCCTTCTTGAACTGCTGCAGTCCATGTGGGGTAGGCACAACTACAGTGCTGTTAGGAAGGAAGTTCCAGGATTTTGACCCTGTGAAATGAAGGAACGGCGAGATAGTTCCAAGTCAGGATGGTGTGTGGCTTGGAGGGGAATTTGCAGGTCGTGGTGTTCTCATGTGTCTGCTGCCCTTGTCCTTCTAGATTGTAGAGGTCATGGGTTTGGAAGGTTCTGTCAAAGGAGACTTGGTGAGTTGCTGCAGTGCATCTTGTAGATGGTACACACTGCTGCCACTGTGCATCAGTGATGGGGGGAGTGAATGTTTCTGTGGATGGGTTGCCAATCAAGTGGGCTGCTTTGTCCTTGATGGTGTCGAGCTTCTTTAGCGTTGTTGGAACTGCACCCATCCAGGCAAGTGGAGAGTATTCCATCACACTCCACACAAAACACCCTCTCCTGGGCTGCTTAACCTCTGATCTTGTGCTTCTTGCCAGCTGCTTGATCAATTATGAACCCAATGGTGCATAACCACAATGTCCAACTTGGCCCTGTGCTGAGCTTCAAACTCCACATCCAGTCCATCATCAATGCCTAATTCCTAATAATAAATATCAAGCCTTCCCATTCCTAGTTCACCCCTAACTCCACTATAAATCTCATCCTTTATGACCTCCACTTTAAACGATTATGCTCTTTTGCTGACCCCACCCTCACAAGCTTGATCCTATAATAGCCCCCAACTCTTTCAGAATCCTGCCACCCACTTCCTATCCCAGATCAAGTCCTGCTCACCTATCACCCCCACCCTGCCCCATGTATTCTCATCAACCTCAACTGATTCTCTGCACCACCAACCAGCCCCCAGGAAATTAATTTGAAATTCTCATCCCTTGCTATAAAAACCTTTCACGGTCAGGCCACAGCCTACCTCTGCAATGTCCTGCAGTCCTAGTCCCTGCTTGCACCTTCCAGGTTTACAATTCTAGTGTACTGTATAACCTGCTCTCCCTCTGCTCCATCATGATGATTAAGGGATTTGTCAAAGTAGGTAGAGACAAAATAGGAAGGAAACCAGAACATTGGGGGGGGGGTGGTATAATCTTAAAATTAGAGCTAGGCTGTTCAGGGGCGATGTCAGGAAGCACTTCTTCACACAAAGGGTAGTGGGAATCTGGAACTCTCACCCAAAAGGCTGTGGATGCTGACATTTCCAAGTTTGAGATCACTGATAAATATATTGGTACGTTTGTCAGCAAATCTGATAAATTGAACAAGTATACTCAGTTTTTCTGCATGGGCAAAGTACTAGGACAATTAAATCATCATAACGTTCATTTCATTAGATTGTCTCAGATTGATGAGACAGTAATGTAGCCCTGATGCAATTCTTTAATATATGCAATTATAAAAATAACGAGGCTATTTGAAGCTTAAATTCCCTGTACATAACATTAAGATGTAATTTTTACAGAAGTGTGGCTGAAAACTGTCAGCCATCTCGCCTCCACGCTTTGCAATCCTCTTGTCAAGCCCCCTCCTCCTCTGTTCCATCAATGCCACCTTCAAAAGCCTCCTTAAAACCCACCATTCCAATCACCTTTCTCGCCTACCTCTTCTCTACTCCTGCTCAGGGCTCAATCTCCACTCCGTTAGCACCTTGGGAGAAGTTGCTGCTATAAAGATGCTCTATCGGTTTCCTAATAAGTTCCCTTGAATTCTAGTATTTTGTACTGATTTTGTGTTTATTGAATCTTTTTGCACTTTGTGTTCAGGATGGGCGTTCGCAGGCCCAGTCGAACCTCAGCTTCCTGGCCATACTCAATGGCCCCTGTGGGGAGCTGACAACACTGAAAGTCAAAGACATACCAGACAAGCTGCCACACATCCTCAGTCTTATCCGCATCATTTGGATCAATTCAAAGTTCTACAACACCAGGGATCGCATCACCGCACTCTTCCGCAAAGTGAGTAAAACCATAGCTGACCACCTGGCAGCACTCTTGCCTCTTGAATCAGAAGATCGTAGGTTGAAGCCCCACTTCAGAGACCTGAGAATAAAACCCAGGCTGATACTTCCAGTGAGGGAGTGCTGCACTGTCGGAGGATCAGTACTGAGAGAGTTTTTTTTAAATTCTGTAATGGGATGTGGGTGTCACTGGCAGGCCAGCATTTGTTGCCCATCCCTAATTGCCCTTGGACTGAGTAGGTTACTAGGCCGTTTCAGAGGGCAGTTAAGAGTCAACCACGTTGCTGTGGATCTGGAGTCACATGTAGGTCAGACCAGGTAAGGACAGCAGATTTCCTTTCCTAAAGGACATTAGTGAACCAGGTGGGTTTTTACAACAATCAACAATGGTTTCATGACCATCATTAGACTAGCTTTTTAATTCCAGATTTATTAATTGAATTCAAATTCCACCTTCTGCAGTGGGATTTGAACCCATGTCCCCAGAGCAATACCCTGGGTCACTAGTCCAGTGACAGTACCACTACACCATCACCTCCCCTTCATTGGCTGTAAAGTACTTTGGGACTTGAGGTCATGAAGTGTGCTGCAGAAATGCAAGTCTTTTTTATATCGATGCAACTGTTGCAAGGTAGATTAAGGACAGGCCATGTATGAGAAATCTGATTGCCTTCCTCTAATGGCTCATTTAGTAGCTGCATTATCTTCAGTTCTCAGTCGGTGATGACTTAACTGATCTCCGCCTTGATAGTGATGGAGATCTGCCAGTTCGCAGCAACAGGGAGTAATAGGAAAGGAACATGCCCTGCATCAAACAAAACAGCCAGTGATGGTCAAGCACAAAGAAGCACATTTTGTGCTAAAATCTTTTCCCCTCAACAACTCAACTAAGGGTTTAGCACACGTTGTTGAAGACTTGAAAATACTACTTCCATTTCTGAGAGGCCCGTTGGCACCCCATCTGTAGTAACTGCATTCAGTTCTGGGCACCGCACCTCAGGAAGGAGATATAGGTTTCGAACGGAGAACAGTACAGGCTCACCAGAATTATACCAGAGATTAAACTACGAGGCAGGTTGCACAGATTAGGCTGGTTTTCCTTTGCGTGTCGAAGATTAAGGAGTGATCTAATTGTTGCGTTTAAGATGGTTAAAGGAGTTGATGGGGTCGATAGAGAGAAATTATTTCCTCTGGCGGGGAGTCCAGAACAAAGCGACATAACCTTAAAATTAGAACCAGGTCGTTCAGGGGTGATGTCATGAATCACTGCTTCATACAAAGGGTAGTGGAAAGCTGGAACTCACTCTCTCACAAAAAGTTGTTGGGACTGGGGGGTCAATTGGGAATTTCAAAACTGAGATTGATAGATTTTTGTTTAGTAAGTTTGTTAAGGGTTACGGAACCGAGGCGGGGAGATGGAGTTGAGATACAGATCAGTCATGATCGGGCGGCGCAGTGGTTAGCACCGCAGCCTCACAGCTCCAGGGACCCGGGTTCAATTCTGGGTACTGCCTGTGTGGAGTTTGCAAGTTCTCCCTGTGACCGCATGGGTTTTCGCTGGGTGCTCCGGTTTCCTCCCACTGCCAAAGACTTGCAGGTGATAGGTAAATTGGCCATTGTAAATTGCCCCTAGTGTAGGTAGGTGGTAGGGAATATGGGATTACTGTAGGGTTAGTATAAATGGGTGGTTGTTGGTCGGCACAGACTCGGTGGGCCGAAGGGCCTGTTTCAGTGCTGTATCTCTAAATAAATAAATAAAAATAAAATAAATCAATGGCGGAACAGCCTCGAGGGGCTGAATAGCCTCCTCCTGTTTCTATGTTTCAAATGATCTTCCTGGTGTATCCGCGCTTGAAATCAAGATTAATTTATTTCCAATGGTTTACTCATTCCCAGCGCCTTAAAGATCTTTATATCCCTCAATCTTTCCTTCTTCCTGAAATCTTCAAACTTTTAGAACAGCAGGTTGATGTCATCTTGCTTCCACTTCCTTATTTTTCCTTATTTATCCCAGCTTTTCACCTGCCCTTTTTAACCTTGCTTGTTGTCCGACACTAACTGGTGAATCAGTTGAAAGAAGATTTAGTGCCTGGGTATGAATGGGCCATTGAAATGCCATCTGTGGAATGTAAGGGTTCAATGTTTCAGTTTGTATAGGTAGGTTGATAACCCATGGGATTTTTGCCCATATAAAAGCATTAATGTTGGAAACGCTCAGCAGCTCAGGCAGCATTTGTGGAGAGAGAAATAGTTAACATTTCAGGTCGATGACCTTTCATCAGAGCTGCAAAAAGTTAGGGATGCAATGGGTTTTTAGCAAGTACAGAACTGGGGAAAAGTTGGGGAAGAAGGAAAGGGAAGGCCTCTGATAGGGTGTAAGGCAGGAGAGATTAAATGACAGAAGGGATGATGGTGCAAAGCAAAAGGGGGGGTGGTAATGGGACAAGTAAAGAAACAAAAGATATGACAAGAGTAGCTGAAAATGACAAAAGGATAATCATTACTAGCAACTTCCAGTTTAAAAAAAACAAGGTGGGAGCAGTGGTTACGATCTGAAAGCACCATGACTCCTCTCCAACTTATTTAGTCTCGCAAAGGAGGTGATTTAAACTAGGGGGCACTTTGTGAAACATCTCCCTCATCCCCAAGAGTAAGGAATGAGTTTTGTTCAGTTACCTTTGGGGATGAGGGGCCATCTCCCTTTGATATTCAATGGCATTACCATTACTGAATCCTCCACCATCAACATGTGGTGGGGGGGGGGGGGGGGGGGGCGGTTACCATTAACCAGAAACTTAACTGGACCAGCATATAAATGCTGTAGCTACAAAAGGTCAGAAACTGGGAATTCTGTGGTAAGTAACTCATCATCTGACTCCCCAGTGCCTGTCCACCATCTACAAGGCACAAGTCAGGAGTGTGATAGAATACTGTCCACTTCCCTGGAGAGTGCAGCTCCAACAACACTCAAGAAGCTCAACACCATCCAGTTCAAAGCAGCCCAATGGGCAATGGGTTGATGTGCAACCCGTCCACTACCTTAAACATTTACTCCCTCTACCACCGGCGCACAGTGGCAACAGTGTGTATCATATACAAGATGCATTGCAACAACTTGCCAAGTCTCCTTCGACAGCGCCTTCCAAACCCATGACCTCTACCACCTAGAAAGACAAGGGCAGCAGATGCATGGGAGCACTACTGCCTTCAAATTCCCCTCCAAGTCACACACCATCCTGAATTGGAACTATATCACCATTCCTTCACTGTCACTCCCTCCCTCACAGCACTGTGGGTGTACCTATACCACATGGACTGCAGCGGTTCAAGAAGGCAGCTCACCACCACCTACCCAAGGGCAATTAGGGATGAACAATAATTGCCAGCGATGCTCAAATCCCATGATTGAATTAAAAATAAAGGCGTTTCACAAATCTTGGAAGTGTCCTCTGGTTAAATTCACCTCCCTCACGAGAGTAAATAAGTTGAAGAGGAGCCATGGTGGAGCCAGTTTTACACCGTTGATTGTAAAGTACTGGATTAGTGTACCATCTGGGCTTTTGCTGTTCCATATCTGTTAGTACGGTTCTGCGATATAGCGTTATTTTTGCTACACAAATTCTAACGCTGGTGTTCCCTGAAATGTTACTCTTCAAATACTAGAGGGCAAATGATGAACAGTTTTGAATGAAATTCCTCTTTGCTATAATGGAGGTACTAAGCCTCTTGCATGTAACGGGCTAATGCTTCCTTCAAAATAACAGAGAGGGGAATATTAGAACACATTAAGCCTTTGTATGCTAATTGAACCAAATTTCATGGCTCTTTTAGAAGTATAATGTTAATTAATTACAAAGTTATAATACCAGATTGTGTAAATAAATTATGTAAATAAAGTTTGTGACGGAATTATGCATGATATGGAAATAGGTTGTGTAAATTTTAAATGATAATTTAGTTCAATAAATTATGTAGTGAGTGTGATTACCCTGGCTATGCTCTCTTTAGTTTAAATGCAATTAATTTTGCATTATTTGTGCTAATTAATGTCTTGGCATAATGGTTCAAAATACTACATGCAATGAATTACGTTTTGGGGTGCAGTGACTGTGGCTATGTTGGCACGTTTTGCCTCTCAAAACTTTGTGCTTTCATTCTGACACCAATTAGCAAACAAACTTGTTTTACCCGTCTGCCTTCCGGTGTCTTTTCAGCTGAGTAATGAGATAATCCATCTGTGCTCTGGAGAGATCTCATTGGACAGGATATTTGAGGGTCATACCAAATCGAGTAAGGCCACTCTCCACGACTGCATCGAGTGTTGCCAAACCTGGAAGAGCCACTTTGCACGTGCTGCCTCCATTCACACCAGGTGAGGCCTGATCATAACCTTTGCTCATAGCAGTATCGATTCATGCTGCTATCTGGTTCCAACTGTTGAAACTGCTTGCTGATCTCAGATTGTAGGTGGTCAATTTAGGGTTTAATTGGTCTACACATCTCTGGGCTAGGAAAGGAGGAAAGCCAGGCAGTGATCCTATTGCAGATTACTATCCAGTGACCTCTGCTGGGAGGGGGGGGGGGGGGGGGTGAAGAGAGAGAGAGAGAGAGAGAGAGAGTGTGTGTGTGTATACACACGTATGCACGTGTGTGTCTCTACACTTGTGTGCACATATGTATGTGTATGTCTACACTTGGGTGTGTAGGGATGAGGGGTTTGTCTTTTGAAGAGAGATTGAGCAGTTTAGGCCTTTATAGCGTTTATAAGAATGAGAGGCGATCTAATTGAGGTATATAAGATAATTAAGAGGATTGACAAAGTAGACGTAGAGAGGATGTTTCCTCTTGTGGGGCAATCTAGAACGAGAGGTCATAGTTTTAGGAAAAGGGGTAGCAGATTTAAAACAGAGATGAGGATAAATTACTTCTCTGAAAGGGTCGTGAGCCTGTGGAATTCACTACCCCAGAGTACGGTGGATGCCGCGACATTGAGTAAATTTAAGGAGGAGATAGACATATTTTTAATTATTAATGGGTTGAAGGGTTATGGAGAACGGGCAGGAAAGTGGAGTTGAGGCCAAGATGAGATCAGCTGTGATATTATTGAATGGCACGGAAGGCTCGAGGGGCTGAATTGCCTACTCCTGCTCCAAGTTCTTATGTTCTTATGTCTACACATGTGTGTGCGCACATATATGTGTCTACGCTTTGTGTGTGTGTGCGCGCACACGTATGTGGCTACACGTGTGTGCGTGCGCGCACGTATGTGGCTACACGTGTGTGCGTGCGCGCACGTATGTGGCTACACGTGTGCGTGCGCGCACGTATGTGGCTACACGTGTGTGCGTGCGCGCACGTATGTGGCTACACGTGTGTGCGTGCGCGCACGTATGTGGCTACACGTGTGTGCGCGCGCGCACGTATGTGGCTACACGTGTGTGCGCGCGCGCACGTATGTGGCTACACGTGTGTGCGCGCGCGCACGTATGTGGCTACACGTGTGTGCGCGCGCGCACGTATGTGGCTACACGTGTGTGCGCGCGCGCACGTATGTGGCTACACGTGTGTGCGCGCGCGCACGTATGTGGCTACACGTGTGTGCGCGCGCGCACGTATGTGGCTACACGTGTGTGCGCGCGCGCACGTATGTGGCTACACGTGTGTGCGCGCGCGCACGTATGTGGCTACACGTGTGTGCGCGCGCACGTATGTGGCTACACGTGTGTGTGTGTGTGCGCGCGCACGTATGTGGCTACACGTGTGTGTGTGCGCGCACGTATGTGGCTACACGTGTGTGTGTGCGCGCACGTATGTGGCTACACGTGTGTGTGTGTGCGCGCACGTATGTGGCTACACGTGTGTGTGCGCGCGCACGTATGTGGCTACACGTGTGTGTGCGCGCGCACGTATGTGGCTACACGTGTGTGTGCGCGCGCACGTATGTGGCTACACGTGTGTGTGCGCGCGCACGTATGTGGCTACACGTGTGTGTGCGCGCGCACGTATGTGGCTACACGTGTGTGTGCGCGCGCACGTATGTGGCTACACGTGTGTGTGCGCGCGCACGTATGTGGCTACACGTGTGTGTGTGCGCGCGCACGTATGTGGCTACACGTGTGTGTGTGCGCGCGCACGTATGTGGCTACACGTGTGTGTGTGCGCGCGCACGTATGTGGCTACACGTGTGTGTGCGCGCGCACGTATGTGGCTACACGTGTGTGTGCGCGCGCACGTATGTGGCTACACGTGTGTGTGCGCGCGCGCACGTATGTGGCTACACGTGTGTGTGCGCGCGCGCACGTATGTGGCTACACGTGTGTGTGCGCGCGCGCACGTATGTGGCTACACGTGTGTGTGCGCGCGCGCACGTATGTGGCTACACGTGTGTGCGCGCGCGCACGTATGTGGCTACACGTGTGTGCGCGCGCGCACGTATGTGGCTACACGTGTGTGCGCGCGCGCACGTATGTGGCTACACGTGTGTGCGCGCGCGCACGTATGTGGCTACACTTGTGTTGTGCGCGCGCCCGTGTGTGGCTGCCCGTGTGTGTGCGCGCGCCCGTGTGTGGCTGCCCGTGTGTGTGCGCGCGCCCGTGTGTGGCTGCACGTCTGTGTGCGCACGTATGTGGCTGCACGTGATGTGGCTGCACGTGTGTTTGTGTGCGCACACGTGGCTGCACGTGTGTGCGTGCACGCGTTATGTGTCTACACTGGCGCGTGTACGCACGTGTCTACATTTGCGCGCGTACGCACGTGTCCATTAACATATTGTTTGCCTTTGCTCCATGACCTTCTGGTCAGGTCTTCTATGGCCTTCTCCAATCTGCACATTCTCCTTTGTTATCTCTTGCCCCACCCCCGCTTTACTTGCATATAACCTTTAACATTTCTAATATTTGCCAGTTCCGAAGAAGGGTCACTGACCCGAAACATTAATTCTGCTTCTCTCTCCACAAATGCTGCCAGACCTGCTGAGTATTTCCAGCTTTTCTTGTTTTTATTACGCACGTGTCTACACTTGCACGTGTATGTATGCGTGTGTGCCTGCATGCGTGAAATAAAAACAAATGCTGAAAATATTCAGCAAGTCTGGCAGCCCACCTACTCCCGCGGCCACTCCCACTGCTACCTCAACTACACTTCTTCAAACCCTGCCTCCTGCAAGGACTCCATTCCATTCTCCCAGTTTCTCCGTCTCCGACGCATCTGCTCTGATGATGCAACCTTCCACGACAGCGTTTCTGATATGTCTTCCTTTTTCCTCAACCGAGGATGCCACCCCACTGTGGTTGAAACGGCCCTGAACCGTGTCCGGCCCATTTCCCGCACCTCTACCCTCACCTCTTCCCTTCCCTCCCAGAACCGCGACAGGATTCCTCTTGTCCTCACATTCCACCCCAGCAGCCTCCACATCCAAAGGATCATCCTCCGCTATTTCCACCACATCCAGCGTGATGCCACTACCAAATGCATCTTCCCTTCCCCTCCCATGTCAGCATTCCGAAGGGATCATTCCCTCCGTGACACCCTGGTCCACTCCTCCATTACCCCCAACTCCTTGTCCCCTTCCCACGGCAACTTCCCATCCAATCGCAGGAGGTGTAATATCTGCACTTTTACCTTCTCTCTCCTCAGTATCCAAGGCCCCAAACACTCATTTCAGGTGAAGCAGCGATCTACTAGTACTTCTTTCAATTTAGTATACTGTATTCGCCGCTCACAATGTGGTCTCCTCTACGTTGGGGCGACCAAACGCAGATTGTGTGACTACTTTGCGGAACACCTCCACTCAGTCTGAAAGCATGACCCTAAGCTTCCAGTTGTTTGCCATTTCAACATACCCCCCTGCTCTCATGCCCATATATCTGTCCTGGGATTGCTACAGTGTTCCAGAGAACATCAACGCAAGCTCGAGGAACAGCATCTCATTTACCGATTAGGCATGCTGCAGCCTGCCGGACTGAACATTGTGTTATTTTTTATTTTTTATTTTTATTTGATTTTAGTTTGTTTCATCAGTTCATTTTTTTAACCATGTGCCTGCCCACTGTTTTTTTCATGTTTGTGCTTTGGGCCAGGGCTGTTCATTTTTCTGTCCATTAACACCCTCTCTGCACTAACACTTTGTCTTTCAACACACCATTAACATCCTGTTTGCCTTTGCTCCATGACCTTCTGGTCAGTTATTCTCTGTGACCCTGTCCTATCAACACCTTCACTTTTGTTATCTCTTGCCCCATCTCCGCTTTATTTGCTTAAAACCTATTACATTTCTAACCTTTGCCAGTTCTGATGAGGGGTCACTGACCGGAAATGTTAACTCTGCTTCTGTCTCCACAGATGCTGCCAGACCTGCTGAGTATTTCCAGCATTTCTTGTTTTTAGTTCAAATCCTACCCTGGCAGTCTGTGAAGTTGAACCCCATGAATCTGGTACTACGTGGGCTGGCAGCAGATTAAATGACCATGAAATCTGCTGGATTGTCTCAAAAACCCAGCTCAAAGACTACTGTCCTTCAGGAAAAGGAAACTGCCACTCCTACCCGGCCTGCCTTGTGCGTGGTCTGTAACCCACCCTGCGCATACCTCCAATCCATACTCCATGATGGACTCTTAGTGCATTTTGCAGTGACCTACCAATCAACTGCTAGCAGGCCCAGAGTCACTTCCTCATGCCAATAATTGTGGCCTCATCGTGTCAGCCATATCCTGGAAACAAAGCTTCGAAAAAAATGTTGGGACACTCCTAGTCTGATCTTGCAAGTTAAGTGCCGCTCAAACTGTACTGCAGCATGGTCCTCCTCTTTCAGGAGGGGATTGGAGCAAGATTTGGAGGAGGAAATTTGAGGGCAAAGAAAGGTGTACTTGTGTATTTAAAATGTACTCTTACCTTGCCGTACAGGTTTTCAAACATCCCCTGGATCCTAGACAACACAAGTGTCTTTGCCCAAGTGGATGCCTTCATACAGCGATGCAGGGACCTGCTTGAGGTATGGTAACAAAAACAATTTAATATTTAGACACAGGCAGGTTATAATAAAATAAACAAAAGCCAAATATTACAGTTGCTGGAACTCTAAAATAAAGCCAGAAAATGCTGGAAAACAGTCAACAGGTCAGGCGGGAACTATGGGGAGAGAAAGAAAGTTAATGTTTTGGGTCGATGACCTTTCATCAGAATCACAGAATTATTACAACACAGAAAGAGGTCATTCAGCCCGCTGTGTCTGCACCAGCTCTCCGAAGGAGCAATTTACCTAGTGCCACTCCACGGCCTTCTCCCTGTAGCCCTGCACATTCTTCCTTTTCAGATAATAATCCAATACCTTCTTGAATGCCTCAATTGAACCTGCCTTCACCACACATTCAGGCAGTGCATTCCAGATCCTAACCACTCGCTACATGAAAAGGTTTTTCCTCATGTCTCTATTGCTTCTTTTGCCAATTACCTTAAATCTGTGCCCCCTCGTTCTCGATCCCTCCACAAATGGGAACAGTTTCTCCCTATCTACTCTGCCCAGACTCCTCATGATTTTGAACGCCTCTATCAAATATCCTCTCTACCTTCTCTTCGAGGAAAACAGTCCCAACTTCTCCAATCTATCCACATAACTGAAGTTCCTCATCCCTGGAACCATTCTCGTGAATCTTGTCTGCACTCTCTCCACTGCCTTCACATCTTTCCTAAAGTGTGCCGTGCAGAACTGGACACAGTACTCCAGTTGAAGCCGAACCAGTGTTCTATACAAGTTGAACATAACTTCCTCGCTTTTGTACTCTGTGCTCCTATTAATGCTGCCTAAGATGCTGTATGCTATATTAACTGCTGTCTTAATCTGTCCTGCCACCTTCAATGATTTATGCATGTGTACACCCATGTCGCTCTGTTCCTGCACCCCCTTTAGATTTGTACTCTTTATTTTATATTGTCTTTCCATGTTCTTCCTACCAAAATAAATCGCTTCACACTTCTCTGCATTAAATTTCATCTGCCGTTTGTCTGCCCATCCTGTCAACCTGTATGTTCTTTTGAAGTTTTACACTGTTCTCTTCACAGTTCACAATGTTTCCAAGTTTTGTATCATCTGCAAATTTTGAAATTGTACCCTGTACACCAGGGTCTTGATCATTAATATATATCAGGAAAACCAAGGGTCCCAACACAGACCACTGAGGAACTCCACTACAAACCTTTTTCCAGTCTGGAAAACATGCATTAATCACTGCTGTCTCTTTCCTGTCACTCAGCCAATTTTGTATCCATGTTGCTACTGTCCCTTTTATTTTATGAGCTCTAACTGCTCACAAGTCTCTTGTGTGGCACTTTATCAAATGGTTTTTGGAAGTCAATATACACCACATCAACAGTATTGGTCTCATCAACGTTCTCTGTTTCCTCCTCAAAAAAACTCCAGTGAGTTAGTTAAACACAATTTGCCCTTCACAAATCTGTGCTGGCTTTCCCTAATAAACCCGCATTTGCCCAAGTGACTCTTAATTTTGTCCTGAATTATCATTTCTAGAAGCTTCCCCACCACAGAGGTTAAACTGACTGGCCTGTAGTTGCTGGGCTTATATTTACGTCCTTTTTTGAACAAGGGTGTAACATTTGCAATTCTCCAGTCTTCGAACACCACCCCTGAATCTAAGGAAGGCTGGAAAATTATGGCCAGTGCCTCCGCAATTTCCACACTCACTTCCCTCAGTATCCTTGGATACATCACATCCAGTCCTGGTGCCTATCCAATACCACCTCCTTATCAATAAACCTATTAAGTGTCTGAATTACCTCCTTTTTCACCATGACCTGCGCAGCATCTTCTTCCTTAGTAAAAACAGATGCAAAGTATTTATAACTTCACCATGTGTAAATCCCCTTTTTGGTCCCTAATCGGCCCCACTCCTCCATTCACCACCCTCTTACTATTAAAATGCCCATAGAAATATTTTGGATTCCCTTTCATATTAGCTGCCAGTCTCCTTTCATACTCTCTCTTTGCTTCTCTTATTTGTTTTTTCACTTCCCGGGAAGAAGTTATAAAGTTAACAATTTAGAAGCAAATACAGTGCCAGGGTGAAGGGGACACATTCCCCATTGTTCTTTACTCCTTCTCTTTTCCTTGATTGTTCTACTGGAACTGCTTTCTCCTGTGCTCTGTCTCCTTAAGACAGCCAAGTAAAATACCTCCCATGTGACACACAGGACCCAGCACCGGCCCTGCCAACCAATGCTATAGGGGATGCACTGGGTCAGGAATATAAAGGTATCAGCCATGGATCACTAGGTAATCCTCTGGCCTTTGAGTTAGAAGAATTCAATCCCCATTCAAAGAACAAAGAACAGTACAGCACAGGAACAGGCCATTCAGCCCTCCAAGCCTGCGCCGATCTGATGCCTGCCTAAACTAACACCTTCTGCACTTCCGGGGCCCATATCCCTCTATTCCCTTCCTATTCATGTATTTGTCAAGATGTCTCTTAAACGTTGCTATCGTATCTGCTTCCACCACCTCCCCTGGCAGCAAGTTCCAGGCACTCACCACTCTCTGTGTAAAAAAAACTTGCCTCGCACATCCCCTCTAAACTTTGCCCCTCGCACCTTAAATCTATGTCCCCTAGTAACTGACTCTTCCACCCTGGGAAAAAGCTTCTGACTATCCACTCTGTCCATGCCGCTTATAACTTTGTAAACCTCTATCATGTCGCCCCTCCACCTCCGTCGTTGCAGTGAAAACAATCCGAGTTTATCCAACCTCTCCTCATAGCTAATGCCCTCCAGACCAGGCAACATCCTGGTAAACCTCCTCTGTACCCTCTCCAAAGCCTCCACGTCCTTCTGGTAGTGTGGCGACCAGAATTGCACGCAATATTCTAAGTGTGGCCTAACTAAGGTTCTGTACAGCTGCAGCATGACTTGCCAATTTTTATACTCTATGCCCCGACCAATGAAGGCAAGCATGCCGTATGCCTTCTTGACTACCTTATCCACCTGCGTTGCCACTTTCAGTGACCTGTGGACCTGTACGCCCAGATCTCTCTGCCTGTCAATACTCCTAAGGGTTCTGCCATTTACTGTATACCTTCCAAAATGTTTTACCTCACATTTGTCCGGATTAAACTCCATCTGCCATTTCTTTGCCTAAGTCTCGAACCGATCTATAATCCTGCTGTATCCTCTGACAATCCTCATCATTATCCACAGCTCCACCAACCTTTGTGTCGTCCGCAAACTTACTAATCAGACCAGCTGCATTTTCCTCCAAATCATTTAGAATTAGAATTAGAACAGAATTAGAACATTACAGCGCAGTACAGGCCCTTCGGCCCTCGATGTTGCGCCGACCTGTGAAACCATCTGACCTACACTATTCCATTTTCATCCATGTGTCTATCCAATGTCCACTTAAATGCCCTTAAAGTTGGCGAATCTACTACTGCTGCAGGCAGGGCGTTCCACGCCCTTACTACTCTCTGAGTAAAGAAACTACCTCTCACATCTGTCCTATATCTATCACCCCTCAACTTGAAGCTATGTCCCCTATATACTACAAACAGCAAAGGTCCCAGCACTGATCCCTGCGGAACACCACTAGTCACATCCCTCCATTCAGAAAAGCACCCTTCCACTGATACCCTCTGTCTTCCATGACTGAACCAGTTCTGTATCCGTCTTGCCAGCTCACCTCTGATCCCGTGTGACTTCACCTTTTGTACCAGTCTTCCAGAAACTTGAGCTCATAATCCAGGCCCACTATCCTTGTGCGTGTACTGAGGGAATGCCGCATTGCCGGAGAGTCAGTACTGTTGGAGTGTAGGTGCTAGCTGTGGCTCAGTGGGCAGCATGTGAGGAGATTAATGGCTGTGGTAATGCACTGGCCAAGGGAGACTGAGCTTTTCCTTGACTCGCTGGCAGCTGAAGGATTGGTTTGTGAAAACATGGTACTGATAATCATTTCTTCTGAAATTATGTGAAGCACTGCTGTTTCCTCCTTCAATCTGCCCAGGTGTGTGACTGCCAGGAGTTCTTTGCCCGACGGGAAGATGGTGCACAAACACCAATGCCATGTTTTGGGGGTCACCGTGGTCCTGAAATAACGCGGAATCTGCTGGAGATTGAAGCCACCTTTGACAAAATCCTACAAATGTTGAAAGCCATGAAGAATGAGATCCTGGACGTAAAGAATACATTCTGGCATGATGACTACAGCAGGTCAGTCTTACTGACCCTGATGAGATTGCTTCAGGAGCACATTACCCAGTGTCAAAGTTATTATGCAGTATTGGAGCAGAAGGGACCCATCGAGCCTGTTTGGCTGTTTTGTTAACCATGGTGCTTCTTACTTTTTTCAGTCTCAATCCCTTGCCTTTTCTCCATAGGTGCTAGCTGTGGCTCCGTGGGCAGCATGCTCTCACCTCTGTTTTAGAAGGTCATGTGTTCAAGCCCCACTCCAGACCCTTGAGCACATAATCCTGGCAGTCCCAGTGCCAAGTCTGAGGGAGCGTTGCACTGTCAGAGATGCCTCTTTTGGATGAGATGTTAAACCACAGGCCTGCCTGCCATCTCAGGTGGACGTAAAAGATTACATGGCCACTATTTGAGGAAGAGCAGGGGAGTTCTCCATGGTGTCCTGACCAATATTTATCCCTCAACCAACACCACTAAAAAAGAAACCAGATTAAAGTGGTCATTATCACATTGCTGTTTGTGAGATCTTGCTGTGTGCAAATTGACTGCTGTAGAAACGCAAGTCTTTTCTTTCTTGGAACTGCAATATGCATGGACTTTTTTCTCTTCTGGGTCACATTCTTGGCAAGTGCAGCCCGCAACCAGCCAACAATCAATCCACCCTCTTCACTGCAGACAGTATTCCCCTTGCTTTATTTGTGCTACCCTGGGTCTTTAGAGAGGGAGTGATAGCTCTACAGTGCCTACTGTCTTATTCTTTATGTCTGTTCAGGTTCCGTTCAGGTATCAAAGATCTGGAAGTGATGATGCAGAATCTGATCTCGTCCTCGTTTGAAACCATGACTACAGTGCAGCAAGGGGTGGAGTTCCTGGACATATTCCAGCGCCTTTCGAACCGCGAGGTACACAGATATCTAACTCCTGGCAACCCAGGGCTATTATTTTACACACAGCTGACAACACTGCCCCTGTCCCTTGTGCGGCACGACCTTGACCTTGGATTGAGGTGAGGCGGAAGAGAGCTGTTTCCCTAGAGTTTAGAAGAATGAGAGGTGATTTCAGTGAAACATATAAGATTTTGAGAGGGCTTGACAGGGGAGACACTGAAACACTGTTTTCCCTGGCTGGAGAGTCTAAAACTGGGGGTCTCAATCTCAGCTTAAAGGGTTGGACTGAGATGAGAAATTTCCTCGCTGAATGTTGTGAATCCACAGAATTCTGTACCCCAGAGGGCTTTGGATGCTCAGCTGTTGAGTATATTCAAGGCTGAGTTTTTAAAATTCAACTGTAGGATGTGAGCATCATTGGCAAGGCCCCCATTCCTAATAGCCCGTGAGAATGCGGTGGTCAGCCGCCTGCTCTGAACTGCTGAAGTCCATGTGGTGTAGGTGCACTCGCAGTGCTGTTAGGAAGGGAGTTTCAGGATTTTGACCCATTGATGATGAAAGAACGACGTTCCGAATCAGGATGGTGTGTGGCTTGGAGGGGAGTTTGCTGGTGGTGGTGTTCTCATGCATCTGCTGCCCTTGCTCTTCAAGGTGAGAGAGGGTGTGAGTTTAGAAGGTGCTGCTGAAGAAGCCTTGACAAGTTGCTGCAGTGCATCTTGTAGATGTTAAAAACTCCTGCCGCTGTGCACTGCTGTTGGAGGGAGGGAGTGAATGTTTAAGGTGATGGATGGGGTATCAATCAAGTGGGCTTCTTTGTCCTGAATGGTGTCGAACTTCTTGAGATCGGTAGAGTTTTGGATACTAAGGGAATCGAAGGATATGGGGATAGGCCAGGAAAGTGGAGTTGAGGTAGAAGATCAGCCATGATCTTACTAAATGACTTCAAGGTCCATATGGCCTAGTCATGCTCCTATTTCTTGCATAAAGCCCCTCTTAAAATGATATATAATTTTCTGAATAGCACTATGTGCCTTATTTGATTTTCTGTGCAGTGAAGTGCCTATCTTCTACTCCGTATCTACCCACAGTGAGACCATTATAATCAGGAGCTCACATTTTGTGGGGAATTGCTGTCGGAGCAATTGAAGTAGAGCTGTATCTCATCTCATCTTCCTGTGTTGGAGGAGTGAGGAGTTTGGCCAATGACTTTGCTCAGGCCTGCGCCACGCACAGGCCCCCAAAGTAAAATGCAGACCGTTCTGTTCCTCACAGGCCATCAAACGGACCATTGATAAAAAGACTGTGGAAGTCTATATATTGTTCAACGAGGAGCTCTCACGGGTGAACAAAGACCTGAATAGGAAGGCATTGTACCTGGCCCCACAGATGCCACGATACGCTGGCCAGGCACACTGGGCCCGGACTCTTCGGCGTCGCATCGATAGATCAATGGAGGTAAATTGAATATGTCCAAAAGTCAACTGATTTATAACAGCTGGTTGCTGGGTGCTCAAGTTGCCAGGCTGTAAATGTCTCTTAAATTGTAGAAGCAAAGTTTGAGCAAATGATTAAACTTCACCGGAACCCCCACCCATGTCCTCCACAGTCACAGCCTTGTGACTCCCTGCTAGGTATCAGTCGTATCCAGCATACTGTTGGAACCCTCTTAACATAGTAGTTTAGAATGATTCCAACAGAAGTTTAGTTAACCCATTTTCCTGTTGGGTCCCACATAGCTGCCCACAACATGCCACAAAACCAGCCAGAGACAAATGGCTAGTTTGCGGATTGGGAAAATTCACATGGACATGCAGGGTGTGCTGTTGAATGACGGCAGTTAATGCACATTTTGGGTGGCTTTATCAACCTGTACTCCATCTGATCTGGGAACATTTAGTATTGGATGACATTTTCTTGAATATGGAAGATTAAGAGGTGATCTAATTGAGGTGTTTAAGATGATTTAAAGAATTTGAAAAGATAGACAGAGAGGAAGTATTTCCTTTGGTGGGGTGAGTCCAGAACAAGGGGTCATAACCTGGAAATTAGAGCTAGGCTGATCAGGAGTGATGTCAGGAAGCACTTATTTACACAAAGGGTGGTGGAAATCTGGAACTCTGTCCCCCAAAAAGCTGTTGAGGCTGGGGGTCAGTTGGAAATTTGAAAACTAAGATTGACCGATTTTTGTTGGGTGACAGTATTAAGGGGTATGGAACCAAGGCGGGGGTGAGTTGAGATGCAGATCAGCTATGATCTGTTTGAATGGCAAAACAGGCTTGAGGGGCTGAATAGCCCCCTCCTGAAATGAGGAAAGTAGTGAATCTCCAGCACCAACAGCCTTCACATTGATGAGCACACAAATACATCCAAACATGCTTGTTTGACTGACTGTTACTAGCCTGTCTTCAGACATTGTCTTATGCTCCATATGAAGAATGACCAGTTGTGTGTGAAGTACAGTGTGACGCCTGGACGTGTAACTCCACTGTGAGTTTGCACCTTCAAGGAGATGAGGGGGGGAAGGAGAGAGAACATTTTAAAAAAGAAATAAGGTTGAATGCTCAAAAAGACCCTAAATACCAGAAGTGGACAGATCATGGAATTATTCAGCACCAGAGGAGATCATTTGGCCCATTGTCTGTGTGTTGGCTTTTTGAAAGAGCTATCCAAGTAGTCCCAGTCCTCTGCTTTTTTCCCATGCCCCTGAAATTTTTTTCTCCTTCAAATATTTATCCAATTTCCTTTTGAAAGTTGCTATTGAATCTGCTTCCACCACCCTTTCAGGAAACACATTCCAGATCACAACAACTCACTGCGTAAAAAGAGTAGAGATGTAATGTTGTTTGTTTAAAAAAATTCATGCTATTTCTGCAATCCATTCTATAGTACAACACTGTGAATCAACTATCAATTTATGGAAGTTAGCAATACTGCCATATGGGACAAAGTGCATTTAAAGTAGAGAGAGCAATAACACACTGTGTTGATAGCCTGCTATTATTCCAGGCGTTCAGGAGGAGGAGTCAGAACTAGAAGTTACACAATTCTTTGAAATGCATCTGCCATAAAAATGACATGTCCAAATTCCTGGACAGGTATCAAAAAGCCAAATCCCAGAAAAAAAAGACATGTTAATCTCTCAGTTCTGAAGTAGGGTCACTGACCTGAAACGTTAACTCTGCTTCTCTCTCCACAGATGCTGCCAGACCTGCTGAGTATTTCCAGCATTTCTTGTTTTTGTTTCAGATTTCCAGCATCCGCAGTATTTTGCTTTTATTTCCATGTTAATCTCTGTTTCTCAACTTAACAGTTTCTGGCCCAAGCCACCTTCCTGCCCAAAATTGGATTGGGCGAGGAGACAATGGCATTCTATCAGACGCTGGAGCAGTCTCTGGATGAGTTTGTGCGTAAGATCTTCACAGAATGGACAGTCAACGTGGATCGGGAGAGCACAAAGCGCTTGGAGAGACCTCTGATGATCCGCAGCCTCGAGGATCGGAGCAAGCTCAGCGTAAACTTTGACATGTGAGCTCCCGAAACTTCAAATCCGTGACAAAAAAACTTTTGCAATTGCTGGATAAGATCAAAATCAAAATTAATAAGGTTGCACATGCTGGCTAAGTAACTGAACAGCAGCGTAAGTCAGTACTGTCAACACAGGATGCACCCAAGGTGTCAAGGTTTCATCATAGGTTTTGTGCCCGAAATACACGCTCATGACAAAAACCACAAAAATGCCTAAAAGTGGCAAGCTGCATCTGCCGAATGGACCTCATCAAATGCTCAAGCGGCATTAATGTACATCTCTGCTTCCCTCTTGTTTCTCTATCCTTCTCTCCCTCCTTCTTTCTATATTTCCGTCTTCACACACTGCCGTACTGAGTTTGCTAGTGTTTCGTCTTGCTTTCTGTCACTGGTATGAAGAAGGTAGGACTATTTCCAGCATTCATGGTGCCCATGAAAGCTCTTTATTAAAGTTGCGAGTCCTCCTCAGTTGCAATTCTCCTACAACTGATGCATTGCTGAAATGAGAGGGCAAGACGTCTCAATCTTCTTCCAAAGTCATTGAGCATGCGCAGAATTGGTAGGCCTATATTAACCGATGCAAAAGCCATGAATGCTCAGGAAAACCTATCCATTTGGAACTACTTTCTAAACCTGATTAACAAACTAAAATAAACAAACCAATTCAACAGGGGCTGGGACAAACTCATTTCACAACAATTCAATTATGTTTTGCATTTAACCTAATGAACCCTTCCAAAGCATTTCATGTAGGAGATTGTGGGAGTAACTCTAAATCCTTTAAAAGCCTCCTCATCCTTTTCCTCTTTTTCACCAACTCTTACAAGTGTTATAAGCCAGAAATGGGGAGGCGGTGGCGTTGTGGTAATGTCACTGGACTAGCAGCTAGAGGCCCAGTCTAATGCTCTTGGGACATGGGCTTGAATCCTAACACAGCAGATGGTGGACTTTGAATTCCATTAATAAATCTGGAATTAAAACCTAGTCTAATGGTGACCATGAAACCATTGTCAATTGTTGTAAAAACCCATCTTGTTCACTAATGTCCTTTTTAGGAAAGGAAATCTGCCATCCTTACCTGGTCTGGCCTACATGTGACTCCAGACCCACAGCAATGTGTTTGACTCTTAATTGCCCTCTGCAATTGTCCAGCAAGCCACTCAGTTCTATCAAACTGCTACAAAGTCTTAGAAAAGTACCTACAGCCCAAGGACTGCAGCGGTTCAAGAAGGCAGCTCCCCATCACCTTCTCGAGGGCAATTATGGATGGGCAATAAATGCTGGCCTAGCCAGTGATGCCCACATCCCATGAACGATTAAAAAAAAGCCAGGTGGTGAAGGATAGAACTGGAGCCAATTTTTACACACTTTTATAAGCATTTATTTATAGATTTACACATTACACCTCATAACCCAGCCACCACTGTTTCAGTCTGTTCCTATTTATAGGGGCACAAGTGAATTCCTGGTTAATGATCACTACCTGCTTACAATTAATTACAATTGATATACAATTAACACCAACTGTCTTTTGGTATTCATTCTCCCTCTTTTGGATGTTCTCTATGCTGAAGGTGCTGTACGTTATTAATGCCACTTGCCTTTCCCCAATTATAATTGTGTCAGTGTGCCAACACTGATCGATTGACAGACATTATTCGAGAGGGAGTTGTGCTAATTATGTTTCTACGCTGTCCCATTTCTCACAGGTATCTGTTGGAGTTGTTTGATGAAATCCATTACTGGGACCGCTTGCTCTTTGAGATCCCACATTATGTTATAGAGATCTACCAGCGAAGAGAGGACCTCAGGATGCTACGAGAGCGCGTTCTCCTGGTGGTCCGTGATTACAACAGGTTAGTGCAGTTTGTTGAGGCGCGAGGCTAAAATTGGAATGTTTAACCTTGTGTCTCACGGATGTAGCCCCTCTGACCCGATCCTTTAAATTCACGGCACCATCCTGCCACCATTTATTCATTGTATTTTTCAACCCATTTTAGAGTCCTCATGCAGCTTATAGTATTCTTAGGGCAAGAATGGATATGGTGTTAAGGTAGGAAAGTGGAGTTGACGTAGAAGATCAGCCATTGTTTTATTGAATGACGGAGCAGGCTGAAGGGACTACTGCTCTTATTTCTTATGTTCTTAAGTGAGTCCAAGTGATGTCGGGTAAATTGCTACAATACCACTTATATGCTGTGATTTGCTGTCCAATACAGCAACATAGCCTCTGAAACTTTAAATGCAATGAAAATATCAGTTCCTAAGCATTAACAATTCATTTCATGAAAAAGGTTAGCATGCAGGTACAGCAAGTGATTAGGAAGACAAATGGAATATTGGTGTGTATTGCAAGGGGAGTTTTTTTTTGTTCATTCATGGGATGTGGGCGTCGCTGGCTAGGCCCACATTTATTGTCCATCCCTAATTGTCCTTGAGAAGGTGTTGGTGAGCTGCCTTCTTGAACCGCTGCAGTCCATGTGAGGTAGGTACACCCACAGTGCTTTTAGGAAGGAAGTTCCAGGATTTTGACCCAGCGACAGTGAGGGAATGGCGATATAGTTTCAAGTCAGGAATGGTGTGTGACTTGGAGGGGAACTTGGGATGGTGTTCCCATGCATTTGCTGCCCTAGTTGGTAGAGGTCGCGGGTTTGTAAGGTGCTGTCTAAGGAGCCTTGGTGAGTTGCTGCAGTGCATCTTGTAGATGGTACACACTGCTGCCACTGTGCGTCGGTGGTGGGGGGAGTGAATGTTTGTGCATGGGGTGTGAATCAGGCAGGCTGCTTTGTCCTGGATGGAGTAGAGCTTCTTGAGTGTTGTTGGAGCTGCACCCATCCAGGCAAGTGGAGAGTATTACATCACACTCCTGACTTGTGCCTTGTTGATGGTGGACAGGCTTTGGGGAGTCAGGAGGTAAAGGCCTGCTCGGGTCTGCAAATAAGACCTGACTCGAGAACGACAGAACCCCATCTGACCCCAAACCCAACCTGGCCCGAATCCTTCCATTTTTTCCCGCGCCCGACCCGGCCCAACCCAACCATCAGGTAACTTACCTTCTGTTTTTCACTTTGTTCCTTACCTGCACAAGCTTAAAATAACTAACAAAACTACCTTTAAAGTCCAAAAAGTAAATTAACATTAGAGTCACTTACCTGAGGTGGTGATAGAGCGTGTCTGATCGGGCCCGACTTGACCCGATTCCGAATGCCCAACCCGACCTGAACCCGACACATGTTGGGTCCCGTCTGGTTCGGGTCGGGTAGCAGGCCTTTATCAGAAGGTGAGTTAGGATTCCTAGCCTCTGACCTGCTCTTGTAGTCACGGTATTTATATGGCTACTCCAGTTCAGTTTCTGGTCAGTGGTAGCCCCTAGAATGTTGATAGTGATGGTAATGCCATTGATGTCAAGGGGAGATGGTTAGATTCTCTTGTTGTAGATGGTCATTGCCTGGCACTTGTGTGGCACGAATGTTACTTGCCACTTATCAGCCCAAGCCTGGATATTGTCCAAGTCTTGCTGCATTTCTACACGGACTGCTTCAGTATCTGAGGAGTTGCGAATGGTGCCGAACATAAAAGTAGGGAAGTTAAGTAGTGGGATATAAAAATAGGGAAGTTTTACTGCAGCTGTACAGGCCTTGGTGAGACCATATCATGAAGTACTGTGTACAGTTTTGTTCTCCTTATTTGAAAAAGGATATAATTGCATTAGAGGTAGTTCAGAGAAGGTTCACTCAACTCAGACGAGCATCCGAATTAGGAGCAGGAGTAGACTATTTGGCCCCTCTAGCCTGCTCCTCCATTCTATAAGATCATGGCTGATCTGTTTGTGAACTCAACTCCACTTTCCTGCCTACCCCTGATACCCTTTGACTCCTTTGTTTGTCAAGAATCTGTCTACCTCTGCCTTAAAAGCATTCAATGACCCTGTCTCCACCATTCTCCAGGGAAGAACGTTCCGCAGACTCACGATCCTCTGAGAGAAAAAAAAAATCTCCTCATCTCTGTCTTAAATGGGAGACTCCTTATTTTTAAACTGTGCCCCCTAGTTTTAGTCTCTCCCATATGGGGAAACTTCCTTTCAACAAGTACCCTGTCAAGTCCCCTCAGGATCTTTATATGTTTCAATAAGATCACCTCTCATCCTTCTAAACTCCGATGAATACAGACCCAATCTGTCCAACCTTTCCTCATAAGATAACCCTCTCATCCCAGGAATCAGTCGAATGAACCTTCCCCGAGCTGCTTCCAATGCAATGATATCCTTTCCTAAGTAAGGAGACCAAAACTGTCCACAATATGCTAGATGTGGTCTCACCAATGCCCTGTACAACTGTAGCAAAACATTTCTGCATTTATATTTCATTCTCCTTGCAATAAGCAACAAAATTGCATTTGCCTTCTGAATCACTTGCCATTAATGCATGCTAACTTTTTGTGTTTCGTGTACTAGGACACCCAGATACCTCTGCATCTCAGAGTTCTGTAATCCCTCTCCATTAATATGTTGCTTTTCTATTCTTCCGGCCAAAGTGGATAAGTTCCCACTTTCCCATATTCCATCTGCCAAATCTTTTCCCACTCACTTCATCTATCTATATCCCTTTGCAGACTCCTTGTGTCCTCTTCACAACTTACTCTCCTGCCTATCTTTGTGTCATCAGCAAATTTAGCAACCATACATTCGGTCCCTTCATTCAAGTCATTGATATAGATTGTAAATAGTTGAGGTCCCAGCACTGATCCCTGTGGCACTCCACTAGTTACAGCTTGCCAACCTGAAAATGACCCATTTATCCCTACTGTCTGCTTCCTGTTAGCTAGCCAATCCTCTCTCTATGCTAACATGTTACCCACTATACCATGGGCTCTCATTTTGTTTAGTACCTTTGATATGGAACTTTGTCAGATACCTTCTGGAAATCCAAGTACACCACATCCACAGGTTCCCCTTTATCCACGTTGCTTGCTGTTTCCTCAAAGAACTCTAATAAATTAGTCAAACACTATTTCCCTTTCACAAACCCATGTTGACTCTGCCTGATTGCTTTGAGATTTTCTAAATGACCTGCTATAGCCTCAATAATAGATTCTATCATTTTCCTTATGACAGATGTTAAGCTAACTGGCCTGTAGTTTCCTGCTTTCTGTCTTCCTCCTTTCTTGAATAGAGGAGTGACATTCGCTATTTTCCAATCTGATGGGATCTTTCCAGAATCTAGGGAATTTTGGAAAATTCAAACCAATGCATCCACTATCTCAACAGCCACTTCTTTCATGACCCTAGGATGAAGTCCATCAGGACCTGGAAACTTGTCAGCTTTTAGTTCTAATAATTTTCTCAGTACCCTTTCCCTGGTGATGGTAGTTGTTTTAAGTTTCTCCCTCCCTTTCAAGTCTTGATTCACAATTATTTCAATTTGATACTATCTTTAACTTCCTTTGTTAGCCACGGATGGTGCGTCCTTCGCCTAGAAATATTTCTTTCTCACTGGCATGTATCTTTGCTGAGTGTTATGAAATATCTCGCTAAATGTCTGCCACTGGATCTCTAGTGACCGATCACTTAACCTAACTTCCCAGTTTATTTTAGCCAGCTCTGTCTTCAAACCCTCATTTAAGTTTAAAACACTAGTCTTAGATCCAGTTTTCTCACCCTCAAACTGAATACGAAATTCAATCATGTTGTGATCACTGCTACCCAGGGACGCCTTAACTATGAGGTCATTAAGTAATCCTGTTTCATCACACATTACCAGATCTAGAGTAGCCTACTCTCTGGCTCTAGAATATGCTACTCTAAGAAACTGTCCTGAAAACACTCCAGGAACTCATCTTCCATGCTACCTTTGCCAATCTGATTCATTTAGTCTATCTGTAGATTAAAATCACCCATGATTATCGCCATTCCTTTCTCACAAGCCCCCATTATTTCTTCTGTATACCCTGTCCTAAAGTGTGGTTACTGTTAGGGGGCCGATAAACTACTCCCTCAAGTGACTTCCAACCTTTAGTATTTCTTATCTCTACCCAAACTGATTATACATCTTGATTTTTGGAACGAAGGTCACCTCTCTCTATTGTACTAATATCATCCTTAATTAACAGAGCCCCGCTCCACCTTTTCCTAGTTTCCTGTCCTTCCGAAATGTCATGTATGCTTGAATATTCAGGTCCATCTTGCAGCCATATCTCTGTAATGACTATCCGGTCATACATATTTATTTCTACTTGAGCTATCAACTCATTTGTTTTGTTACAAATGCAACGCACATTCAAATTCCTGGGATGAAAGATCTATCTTATGAAGAAAGGTTAAACGGGTTGGGCCTTTACTCATTGGAGTTTAGAAGAATGAGAGGTGTTCTTATTGAAATGTATAAGATCCTGAGGAGATTTGATAGGGTGTATAAGGGGAAGATGTTTCCTTTTGTGGGGGAGACTAGAACGAGGGGACACAGTTTAAAAATAAGAGGTCTCCCTTTTAAGACAGAGATTAGGAAAAACATTTTCTCTCAGAGGGTCGTTAGTCTATGGAATTCTCTTTCCCAGAAAACAGTGAAGGCTGGGTCATTGAATATGTTCAAGGCTGAGTTAGATAGATTCCTGATTGACAAGGGAGTCAAGGGTTATGGGGGGCAGACAGAAAAGTGGAGTTAAGACCATAATCAGATCAGCCATTCACTTAATAGAGGAGACAGGGCCTCGGTTTAACGTCTCATTTGAAAGCGTCACCTCTGACAGTGCACCTCTCCCTCAGTACTGACCCTCTGACAGTGCACCGCTCCCTTACTACTGACCCTCTGGCAGTGCACCGCTCCCCAGTACTGACCCTCCGACAGTGCATCGCTCCCCCAGTGCTGCCCCTCTGACAGTGCACCGCTCCCCCAGTACTGCCCCTCTGACAGTGCAGCGCTCCCTCAGTACTGACCCTCTGACAGTGTAGCGCTCCCTCAGTACTGACCCTCTGACAGTGCAGTGCTACTTCAGTACCACCCCCCAACGTCAGTGCAGCGCTCCTTCGGTACCGTCCCCCGACGACAGTGCAGCACTCTGTCGGTACCATCCTGCCGACAGTGCAGTGCTCCCCAGTACAGCCTCTCTAACGGTGCAGTGCTCCCTAGGTCCTGGCACTAGGAGTGTCGGCCTGGATTAGGTGCTCAAGTCTCTGAAGTGGAACTTGAACCCGTGACCTTCTGTCTCTGAGGCGAGAGTGATACCCACTGAGCCTCAGCTGACATAGACCTGTTGACCCCTGCTCTGTGGGGCCAGGCTGTATGGCCACTTGGGTGAGGAGGAGAGAAAACGGGAAGGTGAGGTGAAAAAGAAAAACAAAAATTTGTCAAAATTAGAATAGTTTGTGTTAATTGATTATTAATTGAATTTATTTGTATGCAGGTGGTGGGCGTAAACTGATGATTCACTTGAATTCCTATAAATAAACACTGACTGTAATTGTGGTGGTGGAGTTAGGAGGTGTATGCTTGTAATGTGTAACTATGAAAATAAATATAGAAGTGTGTAAAGTTTGGCTCCAGTACTATCCTTCACCAACTGGCTTTCTGGAGTATAACAGTTTGTTGTAATTTTAGAATCCTTGACGAGTTAACGAAAGAGCAGCGCAACCTCTTCCGAGACAGAATCAAATTCCTGGACAAGAAAATTTCCCCAGGACTGTCAAAGCTTCAATGGGCAGCCAGAACACTATCCAGTTACTTCATTGACGATTGCCGGATGCAAGCCAGACAGGTATCTATCTTCCTCCAGAGCAGAGCTGGTGAGACACTTGCTCGACTTCCTGTGCGAAGGGATCTAGCGAAGGGGCGGCACAGTGGTTAGCACCGCAGCCTCACAGCTCCAGGGACCCGGGTTCAATTCTGGGTACTGCCTGTGCGGAGTTTGCAAGTTCTCACTGTGACCGCATGGGTTTTCGCTGGGTGCTCCGGTTTCCTCCCACAGCCAAAGACTTGCAGGTGATAGGTAAATTGGCCGTTGTAAATTGCCCCTAGTGTAGATAGGTGGTAGGGAATATGGGATTACTGTAGGGTTAGTCTAAATGGGTGGTGCTTGGTCGGCACAGACTTGGTGGGCCGAAGGGCCTGTTTCAATGCTGTATCTCTAAATAAATAAAAAATAAATAAATCCCCCTTCCACTCTTTATAGCATGAATTGTCAAACAGCCTCTCAACTCTTGGAGGGGGTGTGGGTGGTATGGTCATTGGATTTCTGTGTCTTTCTGTATGCAGTCACTTACTACCACATGATTTCTGTTAACACCTTTGGGCCTGAGATTATATGATATTTGGAAAGGGTTCCCAGGTATGTGTCAATATTTACAGGGGGTCCCGGGAACAGTGTCAGTATGTAGATCGGGTCCCAGGGACAGTGTCAGTATGTACAGGGGGTCCCCGGGAGTGTGTCAGTACTTACAGGGGTCCCTTGGGGAGTGTGTCAGTATGTACAGGGTGTCAGAGGGCGTGTGTCAGTATGTACAGGGGGTCCCCGAGAGTGTGCCAGTATGTACAGGGGGTCCCCGAGAGTGTGCCAGTATGTACAGGGGGTCCCCGGGAGTGTGTCAGTATGTACAGGGGGTCCCCGGGAGTGTGTCAGTATGTACAGGGGGTCCCCGGGAGTGTGTCAGTATGTACAGGGGGTCCCCGGGAGTGTGTCAGTATGTACAGGGGGTCCCCGGGAGTGTGTCAGTATGTACAGGGGGTCCCCGGGAGTGTGTCAGTATGTACAGGGGGTCCCCGGGAGTGTGTCAGTATGTACAGGGGGTCCCCGGGAGTGTGTCAGTATGTACAGGGGGTCCCCGGGAGTGTGTCAGTATGTACAGGGGGTCCCCGGGAGTGTGTCAGTATATGCATGGGTTCCCCAGGAAGCATGTTTGTATGTACAAGAGGTCCCCGGGAGTGTGTCAGTATGTGCAGGGGGTCCCCGGGAGTGTGCCAGTATGTACAGGGGGTCCCCGGGAGTGTGCCAGTATGTACAGGGGGTCCCCGGGAGTGTGCCAGTATGTACAGGGGGTCCCCGGGAGTGTGCCAGTATGTACAGGGGGTCCCCCGGGAGTGTGCCAGTATGTATAGGGGGTCCCCCGGGAGTGTGCCAGTATGTGCAGGGGGTCCCCGGGAGTGTGCCAGTATGTACAGGGGGTCCCCGGGAGTGTGCCAGTATGTACAGGGGGTCCCCGGGAGTGTGCCAGTATGTACAGGAGGTCCCCCGGGAGTGTGCCAGTATATGCATGGGTTCCCCAGGAAGCATTTTTTTATGTACAAGAGGTCCCCGGGAGTGTGTCAGTACTTACAGGGGTCCCTTGGGGAGTGTATCAGTATGTACAGGGGGTCCCCGGGAGTGTGTCAGTATGTGCAGGGGGTCCCTGGGAGTGTGCCAGTATGTACAGGGGGTCCCCGGGAGTGTGCCAGTATGTACAGGGGGTCCCCGGGAGTGTGCCAGTATGTACAGGGGGTCCCCGGGAGTGTGCCGGTATGTACAGGGGGTCCCCGGGAGTGTGCCAGTATGTACAGGGAGTCCCCAGGAGTGTGCCAGTATGTACAGGGGGTCCCCAGGAGTGTGCCAGTATGTACAGGGGGTCCCCGGGAGTGTGCCAGTATGTACAGGGGGTCCCCGGGAGTGTGCCGGTATGTACAGGGGGTCCCCGGGAGTGTGCCGGTATGTACAGGGGGTCCCCGGGAGTGTGCCGGTATGTACAGGGGGTCCCCGGGAGTGTGCCGGTATGTACAGGGAGTCCCCAGGAGTGTGCCAGTATGTACAGGGGGTCCATGGGAGTGTGCCAGTATGTACGGGGGTCCCTGGGAGTGTGGTCAGTATGTACAGGGTATCCGTGGGCGTGTGTCAGTATGTACAGAGGGTCTCTTGGATGAGGGGGAAAGGAATAGAACGATATGCTGTTAGGCTTAAATGAAGGCAGGTGGAAGGAGGCTCGTGTGGTGGATAAACACTGACGTGAGCCAGTTGGGCGGAATGAGTTGTTCCTGTGCTGTATGTGTCAAGTCTCTCCTGAGTTGGGGGAGCCATAGTGATCCTGTGTTCAGTGACATTAATGAGAGAGATCTGTCTATTCATTAAAGTTGCCTTCAACCCCAAATAGCTACAACTGACTATCGATGAGTACAAGGCATCAAGTCTGGCGATTAAACAATACGCCTACCAGATGAGTGAAATGCTGCTGGTGAATATCGACAGTAAACGCACATACAGCGATAGAGAGTTTAGAGACGCACAGCAGTCACACAGAGATAACATCCAGTCAAAACTCTTAAAAATACATAAGGAGATCCTAGCAATCATGCGTCAGACGTATCTCGTCTTCAAGAACGATGGATCTGAGGTGAGTTAGAGGTTCTCTTGGTGTATTTATACCATGGAGGTCTGTATCCTCTTATTTTTTCTCTTCCGTCATTGCTTTCCCAGGTTACAAGATTCTTGCATCTCGGAGACTGTGGCAGCCATCCCACTTTCAAATAGGGCTACCAATCCTTGAGGATTTGAAGATTAATCTCCTGGTCACTGGAGCAAACACCACTAATCATAAGGCATTAAAAAAGCTGTTTATTTCATATATTCTTTTGAATACTTTTGTTTGGTAGTTAGAGAAATACTGGAGATAGGGGGAAAAGAAAAGGCTGTTTGGTGGAGCAGTTAGAGGTGGGAGGTCATGTGATGAAACCTCCAGGATCATATCCAACCGGAGTTGGCAAATCTATCTCCAAGTCACTTTGACCACCAGTAGACCTAGGAAAGCTTGGAATACATGGTGACCTGTGGCAAACTGAGTTTCTTGCGCTGCCACCTCAGTGCAAATGCAGCATAATAGTTCAGCGAGTCTTTGGCTGTGTAACCAAGCTATGCAGGTCGTTAAGGGTGTGGAGTGGTATGCATGTTTAAAAACCCTGGAGTCAAGGCTATATAAAAAGGAAACTAAATGCAATTCATTTTTAGAGGAACAGAATTAAAAGCAGAGAGGCCTTGTTAAACTTGTATGGAACCTTGTCGCACTGTGTATTACAAAAAGGATATCGAGGCATTAGAGAAGGCGCAAAAATGCTTTATAAGGACTGAGAGGTTATAACTGTCACGAAAGACTCAACAATTGGTGGCTCTTTTCTTTAGAAAAGACAAGGCTAAGGGCTGTCTCGTTATGAAAGGCTTTGATAGGATTCGCATAGAGAAGATATTTCCATTTGTGGGGGAATCCAAAATTAGGGGCCATAAATATAAGACAGTGACTAATAAATCCAATAGGGAATTCAGGGGAAACTTCTTTACCGAGAGAGTGGTGAGAATGTGGAACTCACTACTACAGGGAGTGGTTGAGGTGAATAGTATCGATACATTTAAGGGGAAGCTGGATAAACACATGAAGAAAGGAATAGAAGGATATGGTGATAAGGTGAGATGAAGTAGGGGTGGGAGGAGGCTCGTGGGGAGCATAAACATCGGCATGGACCAGATGGGCTGAATGGTCTGTTTCTGTGCAGTAGGCTCGATGTAATTCTATGCAATTTGGAAACAGTTGGATGCTGTGATGGGGGAATTGTAGAATAGAAAGTCTCTGGTTTGATCCCTGGTTTGTGCTGATCCAGCTCAGGTAGGTAGCTGTAGAGCAGCTGCAATTGGCTTCAGTACCGCTGGGCTAGGAACGGAGTGAAACTTGGTCAAGGTTCCTGCTCCTAATCACCAGCCGGTTGCCCCTGCTCCAAAGCTGGCTGAGTGGATGTCTGGTGCGGACAGGATTGGGTTCAGGTGTGGTGCCTCCCATGTTTGAATAGCCTGCCATTATGAAGAATGGCAGCTTGGGCAAAAGTTTATCGTGGGCCCCAGTGTGAGGCAGTACCTTCGGGAAAAGTGCAGGGAGACAAAACTAAAAGAACATCAAATATAAAAGCATGAGCAGCATGCGGCCAGTGGTACAGTGAGGCCATCGTACATCATTCTGTTTACTGACATAGAATCACACAGCACAGTGAAGGCCATTTGGCCCATCATGCCTGTGCTAGCTCTTTTAAGGCACTATCTAATCAGTCCCACTCCACCCTGCTCTTTCCTCATAGTAGTTTTCTTCTCTTCAAATATATATCCAATTCCCTTTTGGAAGTTACCAACTTTCTGAATCCAGTGTGTTTGATATTTAATGTGATTTTGATGTTTAATGTCCGTCTGATCTTGCTCCTTGTGGCCTTATAGGTGCAGCATTATTGGTTGAATTATGCCAAAAAGGTTGACCGAACAGTGGAAGAAGCCTTCAGACTGAACATTAAACGGTCGCTGCTAGAGCTGTCCAAGGCCATCAATGGAGATCCCAAATCCACACCCAACGCTCTCTTCAGGGTCCTGGTGACCCTTCTGGATGACATACCAGGCAGCCAAGCACGGGTATGGCCATTTCACAGCTCGTTATACTCGATGTGGAACTTTCACATTAATATAGCTTGTGTAGTTGATGGAAGGTTGAGGATGATCGAATCAAAGAGTTTAAAATGGTGGAAGATTCAGTTGGGTAGACAGAGAAACTATTTCCTCTGAAATAAAAACAAGAAGTGCTGGAAATACTCAGCAGGTCTGGCAGCATCTGTGGGGAGAGAAGCAGAGTTAACGTTTCAGGTCTGTGAACTTCTGATGAAAGTTCACAGACCTGAAACGTTAACTCTGCTTCTCTCCCCACAGATGCTGCCAGACCTGCTGAGTATTTCCAGCACTTCTTGTTTTTATTATAAACTATTTCCTCTGGTGGGGGAACAAGGTCCAGAACAAGAGAACATTAGAGCCAGGCCATTCAAATGTGATGTCAAAAAGTACTTCTTCGCACAAAGGGTAGTGGAAATCTAGAACACTGTCCCCCCAAAAAAGCTGTTGAGTCTTGAGGTCAGTTGTCAAAACTGATTTTTGTTGGGTAAGGGTATTGAGGAATATGGATCAAAGGTGGAGTTGAGGTACAGATTAACCATGATCTAATTGAATGGCTGAACAGGCTCAAGGAGCTGAATGGCCTCCTCTTCTTCCTATGTTCCTGTTTTTGGTTTGTACTCTGTGCCTGATTACAGCTGCTTATTCTCTGCTCATCATTTTACCAATTTGCTTTCAGGTGGAGTTTTCACCCACTCTATCTAAGCTTGCAAGCACTGTCAACAGCATCAGTATTCAGGTTAAGAACACCCTCTCCATCTTCAAGCGTATCCTAGAGCTACTGACCAGGAGGAAATCTACTCTGACGCCTGTTCACCAAATTATTGGTAAGGAGTGATTGCACGACTCTTAAGTCTTAGCTATGTTGTTAAAATTCTAGCAGGTAGTGTGGGACCTTAGCAACACGTATCTTAAAGGTATTACATAACAAAATGTCACAGTATGAGATATCGAACTGCAGTATGTCACAGTCGCCATATGTTGCAGCACGAGGCATCACACCCCTACATGTCACACATCCACAGGGCAAAAGAAATCCCAATTGGCTTAAGTAACTACTGTCTTTAAATACCATAAGGTCAAAATACATCAGCAGTGTTCTTATACAGGCATGCAACATTCTGTGCTGATTTAACCTTGGTGTTAACCTCTCTGAACAGGTTAATGCCTGTGCTAGGTAAAGCAAAAAGGAACTGGGTAAGAGTCCATTACTGTGCCTATGAAAAAAGCATGAATAATCTTTTTTGTCCTTGTATCTCTATCACCCACACTCTGTGTACACATGACTGCTGATATATGTCAATGTGATTCTGTATTTAAAGTGAACCAAGTTGCAATGAAAATGAGGATTAAAAAAAACCCAGACAAGTTTATGGTTACGAAATTGATTCACTCAGAAACTGATCAGTTAAATTCCTTTGTGGAATGTTTTAACAAGCCGTCAACCAGGTTAACTTCTTTGTTTAAAAAAAAGTACACACACATGACACAAGTCCAGTTGCAGTCCCCTGGCAATAAGCCACAAAGGAATTTTACTTAGCAGCTGGAAAACCTCGGAGCTACCTGAGAGAAAAGTGGGAAAGTTTGCTCCATCACCTCACAGTCCAGCAATGCCTCAATTTAAAAAAAATTTTTTTTATCCTTGTTTTCAACTCCCTCCATGGCCTTGTCCCCACCCCTCCCTTATCTCTGTTACCTTCTCCAGCCCCACAACTTCCTGAGATCTCTGCTCTCCGCCAATTCTGGCCTCTATAGCATTCCCGATTTTACTCACTTCACCATTGGTGGCCGTGCCTTCAGCCCTAGGCTTTGGAATTTCATCTGTAAACCTCACTGCCTCTGTACCTCACTTTCCTCATTTAAGATGCTGCTTAATATCTTATCAAGTTTTTGGTCATCTGTCCTAAGAGTGTTTTATGTGGCTCAGTGTCAAATTTTGCATTGCTGTGAAGTACTTTTGGGTGTTTAACCACAGGTGCTATATAAACGTATGTTGTTGTTGTTACAATGCATTTTCTTCTGTAGAGAACGATGAGGAGATTAAGAAGATCCAAGGCCTGATCAGTAGCGGCATGACGTCCAACGCTGCAAATCTTCAGAACTATCTGAAAGCTTGGGATACCTATCGCGAGATCTGGGAGATCAACAAAGTTTCTTTCATCCGCCGTTACCAGCGCCTCAATCCGGCTGTGTCATCCTTTGATGCCGATATTGCCCGGTGAGAGATCCCAGGCGAGATTTTAACTCGTTCAAAACCCACCCGCTTGCACAAAGCTAAAATTGGGCCCCAGTTGGGCCCAATCATTTTTTCCCCCCCCTTTAGCTTTCCCCTGAAGCTTCTCATTAGTACAATGATCCTTTTAGCCCATTGACCACATTTGGCTTCTTCATACCTGAACCTACACATTGTCGCCGTCAGCCTATTTGATTCAAGGTGGGGGACTTTTGGAGCCAGCACTCATCTTCACATCACCCAACACCCAAACACGAGCACCTAACAGTCAGGGTCACTGGACAGTAATCATGCACAGGAACCCTGTGGTTCCCTCCCAGTTGAGGGCAATTGTACCACCCCTACCACACGTGGAGCACTGTGTACAGTTCTGGTCTCTGTATACCTTGGTTAGACCACAAGTGGAGCACTGTGTACAGTTCTGTTCTCTGTATACCTTGGTTAGACCACACTTGGAGCAGTGTGCACAGTTCTGGTCTCCATATCCCTTGGTTAGACCACACATGGAGCACTGTGTACAGTTCTGGTCTCTGTATTACAAAAAGCATATAGAGGCATTGCGAAAAGTGCAAAAAAGGTTTACAAGAATGGTCCTAGAACTGAGAGTCAGGAAAGACTGAATTGGTTGGGGCTCTTTTCTCTTGAAAAGCAAAGATTGGGGGGTGATCTGATGACTTTAAAATCATGAAAGGGTTTTATAGGGTGGACATAGAGAGGATGTTTCTACTTGTGGAAGGGACAAGAACTAGCGACCATAAATATAAGATGGTCGATAATAAATCTAATAGGGAATTCTGAGACTGATGAGAATGTGGAACTTGCTACCACAAGGATTAGTTGAGGTGAATAGTATGGTTGCATTTAAGGGGAAGCTGGATAAACACACGAGGGAGAAAGGAATAGAAGGATATGATGATAGGGTGGGATGCAGAGGGCTGGGAGGAGGCTCGTGTGGAGCATCAACACAGTCATGGGCCTGTTGGGCCAAATGGTCTGTTTTTGACCTGTACAGTCAATGTAATTGTGAAGAAAGGCACAAAGAATGAAGACTTTCTTCCCTGGAAAAGTAATCTCGAATAGAGATTTTCAGAATTCTGAAAGGTTTTGGTAGGGTGACTTTCTGCTGGTTGGTGAAGTAATAATAAAAGGTTATAGATTATAAATTATAGATTCTGGATTATCACTGGAGGGAGGAAAAGAACAATTAGAAAACTTTTTCACACAGAGCGTTATGAGAATGCAGGATGCTTTATCTGTTGAAACAATGACTCTAGCATTATTTAATAGAGAATGGGTTAAGTATTTGGAAAGGTAGAATGTAAATGGGATTGGAGTGGAGAGCTCCAGTGAAGAGCCCGACACAAAGTGCCTCTTTTTCCTCTGGCCATAATCTTTCCAATTCCTGAGCTGTGGGACTTGACCATAAACTAAGGCTTCGCAATTGATGACTGGCAACAAAATCGTATACTATAGCTCTGATGTTACGCCACCCAGTGATGGTTTTGACGAGTGCTGTTTGCTCCTCTCCTCACTCGAACTTTGCTCTTCTGTTGCAGTTACACAGAAGTGGCCAACAACGTCCAGAAGGAGGAGACCGTCGTGCAGATTCAATTTGTACTTCTTGATTGTTCTCCACTGAAATTCTCCCTGGTTCAGCACTGCAACGAGTGGCAAAATAAGTTCACCACCCTACTGAGTGAGATGGCAAGTCACATGCTGCTGGACTTGTGCACCTTCCTTGAAGAAAATAGTTCCAGGTGGGTCTATCCACAGCTCTAGTCTGAATAACCTAGCCCTGTCTGTATCTATTTTATGTTTCTATTTTCTTGCTGAAAATCTGGCCATTCTGTTTTCCACCACCATCGATTAATCATGAACGAACAGGGAAGCTCTCTCCTTTTTAAAGATGGCCCTCTGCTCTCCTGATGGATCTCTCTCTCTCTCTCTCTCTCTTTCTCCGGGATACAGTTCAAAAGGAATGACTTGCATTTCTACAGCATCTTTCACCACCTCAGGATGCCAGTGAGGTACTTATGAAGTGTAGTCACTGTTGTAATGTAGGAAAGGCGGCAGCCAATTGTGCACAGCAAGCTCCCACGAATAACAGTGTGATAAATGACCAGATAATCTGTTTTAGTGATGTAGGTTGAGGGATAAATATTGGTCCAGGATACTGGGGAGAACTCCCCTGGCTCTTTGAATACTGGCTGTGGGATCTTTTACATCCACCTGACAGGGCAGATGGGACCTCGGTTTAATGTCTCCAAAAAACAAACCTTCTGACAGTGCAGCACTCCCTCAGTACTGCATTGCAGTGGCAGTCTAGATTTTGTGCTCAAATCTCTGGATTGCAACTTGAACCCACAACGTTTTGACTCAGAGGTGAGAGTGGGACCCACTGAACAATGGCTGATGCAAGTTCACAGGCATTTAAAACTCTACAGCACCTCACCCAAGGAGGCCATTTGTCATATGTGAACCCGAGGCAGTTAAGTGCCATTCTCATTAGTACAATGATCCTTTTAGCCCATTGACCACATTTGGCTTCTTCATACCTGAACCTACACATTGTCATCATCAGCCTATTTGATTCAAGGTGGGGGACTTTTGGAGCCAGCACTCATCTTCACATCACCCAACACCCAAACACGAGCACCTAACAGTCAGGGTCACTGGACAGTAATCAGGCACAGGAACCCAGTGGTTCCCTCCCAAGACTTGAGGACAGTTGTACCACTCCTACCATGTAAAGCACTGTGTACAGTTCTGGCAATGTGTCCCTCTTCCCGCTTCACTGTGGGAGTTACTGGATAGTGATCTGGAACAGGAACCCCAGACTGATATTTCCTATTCTTGAGCTTGGACATGCTAAGATCAAAGATCAGCTAACAAGGGTATGAACCATGGATCTGCCAGGCCCATTTGCTCTAGCTTCCTGGGAACAATTTCTTAAAAATTGTTAGACATGACTAAATAGACAAATGCTCAATTTCCTCATGTGACATTCTCCTATTCTAGCAGAGGTGTTCATTGGTCTAAAATAAACAGCACGGATGGACGGATTTGATACGAATGTATTAAGCATTGCCCACAAGCATGGGCGATCATAAATTCCAGGCTGTCATGGCCAGTGGGAATCTCCCTCTCATTGCAAACACCAGCTTCATTGACAACCATCTGATTCTGTGCTATTCGTAAAGGAAATTCTGTAGAGAAAGAGTTCAAAAGGAATGTCGAAGAAATGGTGGCCATGTATACATCTGTGCAAACATTTTGCTATTCATAGCAATACAGTATTCAGCTGGAGAAGTTTGCTGAACCACTGAGTCACTCGCATCATTGCCACTGCTATTGAGTGACAATAAGAAACATAGAAAATTTATGATACAGAAGGCCCACTGCGTCCATGCCTGCCAAAAGAGCTATCCAGTCTAATCCCACCTTCTAGCTCTTTGTTCATAGCCCTGTAGGGCACTTCAAGTGCATATTCAGGTGTTTTAAATGTGATAATGATTTCAGCCTCCACCACACTTTCAGGCAGTGAGTTCCAGACCCCAGCCTCTGGGTGGAAAAAATTACTCCTCAACTCTCCTCCAAGCCTTCCACTAATTACTTTAAATCTATTTCCCCCAGTATTGACTTCTCTGCTAATGGAAATAGCTCCTTATAACCACTCTAACTCAGTTGCTTGTAATTTTACACACCTCAGCCTCCTCTGTTTAAAGAAAATAACTCCAGCCTATACAATCTTTCCTTATAACCAAAATTCTCCATTCCTGACACATCCTTGTAAATCTCCTCTGTACCCTTTCAAGTGTGATCATATACTCCAGTTTGCAGTGTCCTAACTTGCCCTGTCCTGTGTCTTATGCCTACCATTTAGAGTCAGCCATATTCCACAAAACTTGGAAGAGCTGACTGCTGGGATCCAGCACCTGGAGCATCTTCAGAACGAGCTCCCAAAGATAGAGGCACGCATCTCTCCCATCCATGAGCAGTTCAACATCCTGGAGAAATACGAGTTTCAAGTAGAGGAAACCGTAAGTGCACAGCTCGTTTGTAAGGTAAATGCCTAGTTACATATCCCTGCAGTTTTACGTTTTCTGTTCCTCGGTTTCTCTTGTTCCTCTCTTGCAGGTCCAGCAGAGATTGGAGTCGCTGAATGGTGAATGGCTCAACTTCCAGCAGACGATCATTGACAGCGAAGTCATGCTGAAAAAACAGAAGGAGAGGTTCAGGGGTAGTCTTATCCACTCTGCAGAAGACCTGAAGAAGAAGACTCATAATTCCATTGAAGATTTTAACCTGAGAGGTAGACAAAGAGAGCTCACTACCCCAGAAACCTACATTTTTTACAATATTCATGCATAGCAGTTAAAGAAAGAAGGATCTTGCATTTCTATTGTGCCTTACATGATCTCTAGACATCCCAATGTGCTACACAGCCAATGAAGTACTTTTGAAGTGTAATGTAGGGAAACACAGTAGTTAATTTCATACACAGCGAGCTCCCACACGCACCAATGTGATAATGATCAGATTTTTTAAGTGATGTTAGTTGAGGGATAAATATTGGTCCACGTTAAACAGAACACCGGGGAGAATTCCCTTGTTGTTCCTCAAAATAGTGGCTGTAGGATATTTTGGGAAGATGGAACCTCGGTTTAACATCTCATCTGAAAGACAACACTTCTGAAGGAGCAGCATTTCCTCAGTACGACCCTTCCAGTGGTGTACTGCTCCCTCAATACTGCAGGGGAGTTATCTTAGCCAATATTTATCCATCAATCAACATCACAAAAACTTATTATCTGGCCATTTATCACATTGCTGTTTGTGGGAGCTTGCTGTGCGCAAATTGGCTGCTGCTTTTCCTACATTACAACAGCAACTACATTTCAAAAGTACTTCATTGGCTGTAAAGTGCTTTGAAACGTCCAGTGGATGTGAAAGGCCCTATATAAATGCAACAAATACAGAAAATGCTGGAAATATTCAGCAGGTCAGGCAGCATCTGTGGGGAGAAAAACAGAGCTAATATTTAGGTCAATGACCTTTCATCAGAGCTGCAGATCTGATGATAGGTCATCGACCTGAAACGTTAACTCTTTTTCTCTGCACAGATGTTGCCTGACCTGCTGAGTATTTCCAGTATTTTCTGTTTTTGTTTCAGATTTCCAGCATCCGCAGTATTTTGTTTTTGTCCTATATAAATGCAAGTCTTTATTTTATTTCGTTTTCCGACAGGGCAGTGCTCCCTCAGTACTGTCCCTCCCACAGTGCTGACCTCTAACAGTACGGCCCTCTCTCAGTACTGACCCTCCGACAGTGTGGCACTCCCTCAGTGCTGACCCCTGACAGTGCGGCCCTCCCACAGTGCTGACCCCTGACAGTGTGGCCCTCCCCCAGTGCTCACCCTCCGACAGTGCAGCGCTCCCTCAGTACTGATCTTCCCTCAGTACTGATCTTCCCTCAGTACTGACCTTCCAACAGTACTGACCTTCCAACAGTGCAGCACGTCCTCAGAACCGCATTGGGAGTGTCAGTCTGGATCATGTGCTCAAGTCTTTAGAGTGGGGCTCGAACCCACACTCTTCTAACTCAAGTATGAGTGTTATACACTGAGCTACGACTGACACCTTGAAACACTAATTTATTTGCATCAATCTTGTTGAGAAAATTGCTTCTTACTTTATTGTTAGGAAAGTGGTTATTAGTCTCCGATGAGTATCTCTTGTTTCAGCTATTTGAACAGTTTAATGACTTGGTTAATATAATGTAACATAGGATTTGCATCCGAATAATGTAGATGCACATTAGCACAGGATCACAAGAAAGGAAAGTAGGGAACAGCAATAACTGGTGCTGTTCAGAAAGTGCTTGATTCACCTCTAAAGGGTGAGTGTTCTGCTGGGAGGCAGGAAACATAAATGGTTTGGCCTAAAATTGGGGGACGGGGTGGAGGGGTGTTTGGAGTCTATATGGAGACTTTGCTCATTGACACTTATTAAACGGACAATCCTGGTGGTCTAAGAGTGACACCCTCCAGAACTGCACTGCTGGCATGGCCCAGGACATCCCTACAGGTTTAAAGGTCTGTCATTTCTCTCCTTTGCAGGGCCCTTCAGCAGTTCAATGAGCACAGAAGCTGCCCTGGCTATGATCGCTGAATTGCGGCATAACCTCAACCTTCTGAAGCAAGAAGAAAATACCATTCGCAACGGTCTCAATGTCTTCAAGATTGACCAGCCCTTGTCCAAAGAGCTGCAGGCCCTGGAGAAGGTAAGGGACTGACATAAGCACAAAGGAGGCCACTTGGCCCATCACACCACTGCTGGCTCTTTGAAAGAGCTATCCATTTAGTCCCATTCCCTCTTTTCTTTCCCCATAGCCCTGCATATTGTTCTTCAAGGATTTATCCAGTTCTCCATTTGAAAGTTATTATTGAATCTGCTTCCACCACACTGTCAGGCAGTACCTTCCAGATCACAACAATTCACTATGTTAAAAAATTTCTCATCTTCCCTCTTGTTCTTTTTCCAATTACCTCAAATCTGTGCCTTCCGGTTACCGACCTACCAGCCAGTGGAAACAGTTTCTGTTAATTTTATTGATGTATCATTCACAAGTCATAGACGTCTTTTGAACTTTTTTTGGTTTTTAGGATCTGGATTACCTTCAACAGGTGTGGGAGGTCACCAAGCAATGGGAAGAATCTTGGGCAGAGTGGAAGGGGGGAAAGTTCAGCTCACTACAGACGCAGGTTATGGAGAATACTGCCATGGGGTACTTCAGGAAACTAAACAAACTGAGCCAGATTCTCAAGGTACTTAACTCATTATCTTCCAACCCTGCTAGGATGTGTGTATTGCTGCCAATCCATTCACTAGTGTGCTTAAAATAATGTACAGAGCAATGTCCCTACAGGAGAGAGAATTGAAATACCTTGCTCTGCCAGCCTCTCCTGCCACCTGCTATTTAAATGCACACTCACTATCACCTAACCACTATTTTTTGATTTGCCCCAACTTCTTTCCTGCTCATTTTGAGTTTGTTCGTGTCTTGCATTACTCATTTTGACCAAGTAGAAAGCAATCTCTGCTGAGCTTATTTTGGAGGTGGAGGCTGTCATTTCACTGCCCAGCACCATTCAATCCTTCTCAGAGGGTGAAGTGCTGCATATTGTCCAGTTCCACTTCTCTGCAGGTGCTGCTTTGCTGGCCCTGATACACAGGGAACTCAAGCAGATGGTATCGTGAAATAAACACAGCAACGAAACCTGAAAACTGCAATCGTTTGATTCTAAATGTTTACTGATGGACAAGAATCCCTCTGTGTGGGTGCAATGCAATGGAGGGTGAAACCTGTACAAACATGCTTCCAGGAAATGGACACTTATTGACAGAGGCAAACAACTGGCATGGTAAGATATACAAGAGGCACTCTGAAACCTCAAACACTCTGGTCAGCCTTCGGTGCACAACTTAAAACATGGGACAGCCTGTTGCAAAGTTGTTGTATGTGGATCTTTCAAAGTTGGGATTGCTGCCACCTCCCCTTGCAGCTGGTTTCCTTTTTGCTGTCCCTACTTCCACCAAATTCTCCTGAGGTCAGTGCAAGGTGGCAGTGAGAGTTTTGTGAGTGAAACATCTTTTTGTGCAATGGGGAGGCTCTTTACCCGACACACGCAGCAGTAGCAGGCAAACCGCTCTATCTCTTGGATTGGACGCTCGCACGGCTGTGTCTCAGGGAAAGAGGGTTCCTCATTCACGATAGATGCTGAGTAAAGAACTCCCCACTCTACTGAGAGTTTTTACAGTATGCACGATGATCGTTTTGCAAATAAGGTCACCTGCAAAAAAAAAAAGGACAGGTGTTGCGAAATCCTGAGGTGTCTGCAATTTACAGGTATCACTATTCAGAGAAAAAATAATTAATTGCATGCTTGTGTTATACTTCTTAGGATAAGAACTGGGACATTGTAACTGCGTCAAAGAACAAGGTTCAGCAGTTTAAGAAGACAATGCCACTGATTACAGACTTGAGGAATCCAGCCATGCGTGACAGGTGAGTTTGGAGAGCCTTCCCCCTTTATTGTTAATTGTTCCCAGTTGCATCATTCCCTCGCTATTGCCTGGGTCTATACACCTCCTCTGTTCAATTGCCTAACCTTTAGATCTTTACCTCCAGTTTTCAGCCTGTTACAGGCAGAGCTTAATAGCCATGTAGCGGAGTCTATGAAGCTGGAGGGAAACAGGGCAGTAAAGGTACTTAGAGCTAAGGTGCTTAGGCACTCTACAGCCTTGCAGACTGAACATTCAGTTCAGTAACTTCAGAGCATGACTGGCCTTTTTAAAAAGATTTTATTTTTAACCATGCGCCTGCTTTTCATGTAGTCAGAGCTGTTCATTATTCTGCTATTAACACTCTCTCTGGACAAATGCTTTGTCTTTCGCCACAAGGATTAACACACTCTTTACCTTTGTCCCAGGACAACTTTGTTATTTAATACCTCCTGCCCTCTGTCCTGTCAAACGCCTTCCCCTTTGTTCTCTTCCCCATCAACCCCTCCCACCCCTTCACTTGCTTAAACAAGTGATTCCTGCCAACGCAGCCGGCCGCTGACATCATCAGGCTACGCCAAGATGTGCACATGCGTTGACGGGCTCCTGCTGTCTGCACGTGTGTGGCGTTCCGACTTGCCAGGACTGGTTAGCGCATGCGCCGAAAACATCATCACGTACGTGTACATCTCCATGCAATGCGCCTGGTTGGCTCCCCCCCCTCCCCCCACCCCGCCGCTCTCTCCGGCCGCTCCCCCCACCCCGCCGCTCTCTCTGGCCGCTCCCCCCCTCCCCCCCCCCCTCAAACCCCGCCGCTCTCTCCGGCCGCTCCGCTCCACCCCCACCCCCGCCGCTCTCTCCAGCTGCTCCCCACCCCGCTGCTCTCTCTGCACCCCCCACCACCCCGCCGCTCTCTCCGGCCGCTCCGCGCCCCCCCACCCCACCGCTCTCTCCGGCCGCTCCGCGCCCCCCCACCCTGCCGCTCTCTCCGGCCGCTCCGCGCCCCCCCGGCCGCTCTGCGCCCCCCCACCCCGCCGCTCTCTCCGGCCGCTCAGCTCCCCTCCACACCGCCGCTTTCTCTGGCCGCTCCGCTCCAGCCCCTACCCCACCTCTCTCTCCCCCCGCCACCCGCTCTCTCCCCCATCCCTCCAGATGCTTGCTCGAGGCGGCGCTGCTTCCCTCCTCTTTGCCACGTGCTCCTACATCACCTTGCTTCTTAGGGCGGCATGGTGCGGGAAGGAAGCAGGGGGCAGGGAGCGAGCAGCTAGAACGGAATGGCACTGAACACAATTAGAGTTGTGCAGCACTGTCAGAGGTACTGTACTTTAGATTTCCATTGTGTGCTGCCATAGGTTTACTTTGTCATTCTGTGATTATTTGAGCAGCGCCATCTTTAGTCCTGGCAGCTGCCTGAATGTCGCAGGTTGTGACGTTTAAGTGGAACAGGCTGCATTTGCGCATGTGGTTGCATTGTCAGCAAATGCAGCCAAAATCTAATTCTTTTCTAACCTTTGCCAGCTTTGATGAAAGGTCACAGACCTGAAACGTTAACTTTGCTTCTCTCTCTACAGATGCTGCCAGACCTGCTGAGTATTTCCAGCACTTTTTGTTTTTATTTAAGGTACTTAGAGCTATTTGTTTTTAAAGAAAAGATTTCTTGGAGAAAAACTTCATAACTCCGCAGCCATGGTTTTCGGGCCTTCAATATTAATGGAAGAAAATCAGAGCTTGTCTGTTTCCTGACAAGTGGTTGTGCAGCACAGGTAGCAAAAGTATGTTTAGCTTTTAAAGTAGTGTGTGTATATTAAACTGTTAAAACTGCTCCACAGTCTTTATTCAGAAATTCAGTGTGTGCTGATAAAATATGGCTTGAGGTTTTTACATTATTTTAATCCCATCAGGTCATGCCTCCTATATAAAAACCTGCAATTACATAGCATCTTTCACAACATCCCAAAGTGCTTTCCAGCCAATGAAGTACTTTTCAAATCTCGTCACTGTTGTAATGTTGGAAAATTGGCAGACAGTTTGGGCACAGCGAGCTCCCACAAACAGCAATGTGATAATGACCAGATAAGCTTTTGGAGTTATTTTGGTTGAGGGAAAATATTGGACTAGGACATCAGAAAGATACTTCCTGATACTTCCACTCTTCTCTCACCTTCACATGGTCCATCTCCGACACTTCCCTTCACTTCCTCAACTTCTCTGTCTCCGTGGATAGGCTGTCTACTAATATTCATTATAAGCCCATCAACTCCCACAGCTACCTCGACTACACTTCTTCACACCCTGTTCTGTAAGGAGTCTATTCCATTCTCCCAGTTTCTCCGTCTCCGACGCATCTGCTCTGATGATGCTGCCTTCCACGACAGTGTCTGATATGTCTTCCTTTTTCCTCAACCGAGGATTCCCCACCACTGTGGTTGACAGGGCCCTCAACCGTGTCCGGCCCATTTTCCGCACTTCTACCCTTCCCCTTCCTCCCAGAACTGCGACAGGGTTCCCCATGTCCTCACTTTCCACCCCACCAGCCTCCAGATCCAAAGGATCACCCTCCGCCACATCCAGCGTGATGCCATTACCAAACGCATCTTCCCTTCCCCTGTCAGCATTCCAAAGGGATTGTCCCCTCCGTAACACCCTGGTCCACTCCTCCATTACCCCCACCACCTTGCCCCCTTACCAGGGCACCTTCCCCTGCAATCGCAGGAGGTGTAATACCTGCCCATTTACCTCCTCTCTCCTCACTATCCAAGGCCCCAAACACTCCTTTCAGGTGAAGCAGCGATTTACTTGTACTTTCAATTTAGTATACTGTATTCGCTGCTCACAATGTGCTCTCCTGTACATTGGGGAGATCAAACGCAGATTGGGTGACCGCTTTACGGAACACCTTCGCTCAGTCGCAAGCAGGACCCTGAGCTTCTGGTTGCTTGCCATTTCAACACCTGCCCCCGCTCTCATGCTCACATCTCTGTCCTGGGATTGCTGCATCAACACAAGCTCGACGAACAGCAGCTCATTTACCGATTAGGCACGCTACAGCCTGCCAGACTGAACATTGAATTCAATAATTTCAGAGCATGGCGGGTCCCCCCTTTTTATGTTTAGTTATTTTTTCTTTTCTATTTGGTTATTTAGTTTGGTTAGTTTGTTTCTACTATGCATACCCACTTTCTGTTTTTTTAATGTCCACCCTCTCTGTACTAATGCTTTGTCTTTCAGCACACCATTAACATACCATTTGCCTTTGTTTCATGACCTTCTAGTCAGTTATTCTCTGTGACCCTGTCCTGTCAACACCTTCTCTTTTGTTATCTCTTGCCCCACCCCCCGCTTTACTTGCTTAAGATCTTTTACATTTCTAATATTTGTCAGTTCTGAAGAAGGGTCACTGACCTGAAACGTTAGCTCTGTTTCTCTCTCCACAGATGCTGCCAGACCTGCTGAGTATTTCCAGCATTTTCTTGTTTTTATTTCAGATTTCCAGCATCTGCAGTATTTTGCTTTTATTTACATCAGGGAGATACACCCCTGTTCTTCTTTGAAGTAGTGCTGTGAGATCTGTGAGGGTAGACAAGGCCTCAGTTTAGCGCCTCCTCAGAAAGACTCCTCTGATGGTGCTGCACTCCCTCGTTATGACCGCTCTGATGGTGTTGCGCTCCCTTGGTACAAGGGAAGTGTCAGCCTAGGTTATGCGCTCAGATCTCTGGAATGGGACTTGAACCCATGACCTTCTGACTCAAAGGCGAGTGTGCTACTCACTGAGCCACGGCTCTGCCTGGAATGGCGTTTTTTTTCCAGAATGGACCAACTTGTTGTAGTGGGGATTGCAAACTGAGGTTGCCCTGGGAGCCAAGCTGCTCCCCTTCTGCCTTTCTGAAGTAGCATTGAAACTGGTTATCAATATCCTTTCTATTACTAACTTGCAGACACTGGAATAGCATCAAGGATGAGGTACAGAAAATATTTGACCATACTAGCGATGACTTCACCCTGGAGAAGATCATTGAACTGGGCTTGGAGCAGCACTCGGAAGCAATCAACAGCATTTCATCTGCAGCCAGCAAGGAACTCTCCATTGAAATGGTAGGGATAACAACATGGCGTGCAAAGGATTTTGAGCCGGTCCAGTTCTACTCTGTGCATGACCATATAACATCAACAAGCCCCACTCCCTCCATAACTTCACTGCCTCCACTCGGCATGAGCTTTGAACCCAAGTACCGGTGACCCTTCAAAGACAACGTTGGCTCGCAGAGCACTCCAGTGGGTAAATGAACCATCCGCTGTCCTCCTGAGTCGGCAGGTGCCCTAGTTCAAATCTCTGGTCCATATTAAGTTAATAGTGGGCTAGACAAAAGGTTCAATAAATGGTCTCAGTATTCTGGGCTCAAACAGGGAGCAAAGAAAGTTGGCTAGACTTCCTGCTCCTTATCTTGATTCAGTGGTCCCTGCTTGAAACCTGGGCAATGCCTTCCATATGCGAGTATTCCATCACCACTTAGAGCCTAATTTCTTGGTAGTCCATTGGAGCAACTGAATTTCTGTTTTCTTTTCTCCTGCGGCCAAACCTATTCACCAAAATGATGGACTCCAGCAAACTGCTGCCTTGACTGATTAGGGCAATGTTGTGTTGGACAGAGGTGCCCAAGTGCAGGAGAGGAGGGGTGAAAACTGGAGAGACTGAAGGATGTGGCAATGCCTTGGAACAGTGATTGGCAGCTCAACAGATCAGGCCTTTATTTACCAGTGGGAACTGTCCTTCAGCATCAGTGAGGCAGGCTAAAGCTGAAAGCTGAATTTCTATTCAGTTTTAACAGTATATTAAACCAGTCTTCAATGGTGTCATTTTTCAACAGGCTTTGGAAGGAATAAGAAAAACTTGGGAAGTTACAACTCTGGATCTTTTGCCTTACAAAGACAAGGGCCATTTTAAGCTGAGGTGGGTACTTAACAACAGCAGCTTGCATTTATTTAGCGCCTTTAAGATTATATAACGTCCCAATGTGCTTCACAGGAGCCAAGGCACATAAGGAGGTATTAAGACAGGTGACCAAAAGCTTGGTCAATGAGGTAGGTTTTATGGAGTGTCTTAAACAAGGAGAGAGAGGTGAGAGGTTTAGGGAGGGAATTCCAGAATCTAGGGCCTGACGAGCTGAAGGCACAGCCGCCAATGGTGGTACATAGGAAATAGGCGATGTGGCCAGAATTGGAAGAGCGCAGAGATTTCAAAGGCTGGAGGAGGAAATGAGACCACAGAGGGATTTGAAAAAGAGGATGAGAATGGCTTCTGGTTTGGCAAAGCCTCATTGTAGGTCATCAAGCAAAAGGGCAGAAACAAAAGGGAATATCTGGTGATTATTAACCTCTCTTTTACCCCCTCCACATCCTTCACAATGAAATGGACACAAAACCATGGGCTGGATGGAGACTTTCCCAATATGTTTTGCAATATCCTCTGGGAGCCTCTGAATGGAAAACTTCCCTAAAGAGAGCAGAGGTCACAGCCAGGAATTTCAGGGCTATAATATATCAGAATGAAGTGAACGCAAGGTGTCCCTGCCACATCTGTTGAAATGAAGCTCTATCTCTGCAGTCCGTATTGTGTGATCTAATTGCTGGATGCAACAGCCATAATGCAGGGGAAATCTTTACCAAGAGACTGGTGAGAATGTGGAACACGCTACCACTGGGAGTGATTGATAGATGTATTTAAGAGGAAGCTAGGTAAACACACAAGGGAGAAAGGAATAGAAGGTTTTGCTGATCTGGTGAGATAAAGAGGGGTGGGAGGAGGCTCTTGTGGAGCATAAAGACTGACATGGACCTGTTAGGCTAAATGGCCTGTTTCTGTGCTGTATGTTCTGTCCATGTGGGTGTGGAGAAATCCCCACCAAAACAGAATAAAGCTCTAGCCCTTCAGGCTCTGCCTGAACATGCAGTGAGCAAAAACCCAGGCTGGCATGTAGCACACACAGAAAACATTGATAAACCTCTTGAGTCCAGATGAAAATCCCAGTTCTTGCTCGAAGCTTATTAATGTGCAAAAAAAAAGCAGCCAGAAAACATGGCCAGCAAGCAAAAACCCAAAGGATGAAACATTAAACAGTTGTACAAAACCTGGTAACCAGTAACAGATGTTTCGCTGCTTCATGTCTGAGCTTGGTGAGGCTCACTTGGTCCCTCTAATTTGGAACTTGCAGCAGTAATTGTGCTGCTCAGAGTTAATGGCTCCCACTCCGTGCTAAGTTACATCTTTATTCAAATGTGCCTGCTGCATGATATAAATGGTTGGCAAGTGTACAGCCAGTGCTGATACATGCAGCATGTGTATACTATTGGCTGCATAGGTTGCATGCTGGCTGCAGATGCACAGCTAACTGTGAGCTGCACTGCCGGTGTTGGTTATGGAGGAGCTGACGCTAATTTCTCGGACACCTCCGACACATTTAACAGCCCTGCAACCTGCACCTGGCTCTTGTGCGGAGGTTGCCCCTCTCAAGAAATCCCTTCTATTGCCTCTTGTGGAAGCGCCAGATGCAGAACCCATTGCCACGTGAATGTGAGGAGCTGTCCCATTGATATTTTTATATGTTTTCTTTATTTGTGCGCAGAGGAACCGATGAAATCTTCCAGACATTAGAGGAAAACCAGCTCACGCTGTCTACCATGAAGTCTTCTCCCTATTTGAGGGCATTTGACAAGCAAGTGGATTATTGGGAACGGTGCCTCTCTCTAATTCTGGAGGTGATAGAAATGATCCTGACCGTACAGAGGCAGTGGCTGTACCTGGAGGTAACTGGCATCATCCCCGATCTAACACAGTGGTGACTGATCGGTGTCTGTTGTGCACTATTGGCTTGTACAGCTCCCACCAGCAGTACAATCTCGCACAATTAATACGCTGCCCAGTTTTAATTCAGGAAAGAAAAGAAAGAACTTGCATTTCTATGATCCCAGAACACTTCACAGCCAATGTAATGTAGGAAATGTAGCAGCCAATTTGCACAGAGCAAAATTCCATTAACAGCAATGTGATAATGATCTGATCATGTTTTATTAATGATGTTGGTTGAAGGACAAATATTGGCCAAGACACTGAGGAGAACTCCTCGGCGCTTCTTCAACATCGTGGCTGTGAGATCTTTTACGTCCACCTGAGAGGGCAAGCAGGTTAATGTCTCCAAAAAATGGTTGGGTCAATTTCTATGCTGCTCAAAGTAAGGAATTGGAACCCTTCTGCTTTTGGCAGCAGACACCAGTCCAGTTGTCAGTTTACTGCAGAGAAGGATTCCCTGTGCCAAGTAGGAATTCCTCTGGACCCAAAATCAAAACATGTGTGCAGAGTTCATTTATACTATGCATAAAAGTTTGTTGCTGGTATGGAGAGGCAATTTACACTGGTAGTTAAATATTCTGCTTGGTACTGAGCCATACAGACTCTTAAGGTCCCAGGTTCAGTTTCCAGTCTGTACCCCGTTCACTGACCTCAGCCGATGGGTGACAGGAATGAAAGTCCCAGCGCAATCAGGAGAGGAGGAGAGACAGTTGGTAGGCAGTAATGGTGTGTAACAAACTCCTGGGGTTTTGTTTGCTGCAGAACATTTTCCTCGGCGAGGACATCAGGAAACAGCTTCCCCGGGAGTCAGCAGAGTTCGAGAATATCGACGCTCAGTGGAAAATCATAATGTATCGTTTCGTCCGTGAACCCAATGCCCTTCGAGGAACTCATCACCCAGGTGTGTTTAGTTCTGTGCACTGCACCTCAGGAAGGATATATTGGCTTCCAAGGGAGTGTAGCGCAGATGAGCCAGCGGCTAAAAGGGCAGGTTGCATAGACTAGGCTTGTATTCCATTGAGTCTAGAAGATTAAGGGCTGATCTAATTGAGTTATTTAAGTTAATTAAAGGATTTGATAGGTTAGGTGGAGAGAAGCTATCTAGTAGGGGAGTCTAGAACAAAGACGACGACTGGAGCAAGGTCCTGGAGAGCTGCTATCACCCCGGAACTGTACCTTGGCAAAACAGAATGACAACAGAAACGGAGGGCAGGCAAGGGAATAGAGTTGGAAAACAAAAGTCAGATGGAAACTGATGTTGTGGTGATCTCTTGCAGTCGCGATACTATCCCATCTAAGGATGTTGTTAGATGCCATTACAATGTCATTGTAAGCCAGAATGATTGCAGACCTTGTCGATTCTTATATAGCTGTGCAGGCTCCACCAGAATATGTCCCCTGACCCACTGTATCTTGTCCTTGGTCTTTTCCCCTGATCTGTACAATGCACCAAAGTTGGCAGCCCATTCAGCCTCTAGCTCCAGTACTCTGGGACTCCCTACATAGTTCTCTTAGTTTTGCCACCTCTCTCCACACTTCCAAAGTCAGTACACCTCCCATCAACTGTGTCTTTGCTCCTCCATCCCAATCCTGCCCTCCCGCCACCCACTGTAACTCTCTCTGTCTTTCCCTTTTGTTTCTTGCTGGTGTATTGCCACTTCTAAAGTGAAGTGCTTTGAGACCTCTTTGTTAGAAGCAGTGTAGAAACATGAATTGCTGTTGTTGCTTCCCGTAGGTCTCCTGGACTCATTGAATGGCATGAACGCAAAGCTGGAAGAGATTGAGAAATCACTGGACATGTACCTGGAAACCAAGCGCCAAATCTTCCCACGTTTCTACTTCCTGTCTAATGACGACCTGCTGGAGATCTTGGGACAGTCCCGCAACCCCCCAGCAGTGCAGCCCCACATGAAGAAATGCTTTGATAACATCAAAACTCTCAAAATGCAAAAGGTAGCGTCACTTGCCCCATTGCCAGATCCCCTATAGATGCTGACCCCATGCCGGTTTCAAGGGTGGTGGTCGACATATGGCTATTTTTCCTGTGCAGATATGGCTATGAAATGTTGTTTAGGTATTTCACTACATCACAGCCAAGTCAGTCCTGTCCTCATCTGCTGACCACTTGCTTGCCCTTGCCTGCGCCTTTTCTAACACTAGGGCATTAGCGTCAATTTGCCAATGCTTACTTTCTACCCACGAATCCACACATTAATGTCTCCTGATACTGTGCTGACTTGCAGCTCTTCAAACTAGTTACTTTGCACATCACACAGCAAGTCTGTCACTGAGGACAGAAAATGCTGGGATTGTGCAGCACGTCTGTCAGCAACTTGACAGAGACTGTTAGTCAGTGCTGGAACAGAACTCTGTCCCACCTGCAATGCACTCCCACCAATTCTGTTCTTAGTTCAGATCTACAGTTTTTTTCACTCCTTCATTGTGGAATAACGTTAACAGGTTCGCCTATTGTACTAGTTACCCGGATTTGCTAGTCTAGTCAAAGGCATCGGCAGTCCTTTCTTGACTGAGTTGTATTTTAAAATTGATTTTTAATAAATGATTTGTTCTCAGGATGTGGGCAGCAGGCAAGGCTGTATTTATTTCCTCCCCTTTGCTGGGCAGAGGAGGAGGGGCTAGCATTTCCAAGTTTCTAGAACTGGGGTTCAGAGGGTGTTAACAGGCAGTTGCTAGTGTTAAGAGGCAGTTGTCTGGTGTAGGAGACTGGAGTCTCAACTAGGCCAGACCATGTAGGGTGAGTGGATACCTCTTCTGAAGGATATTAGTGAACCATTTGAGTTGTTATCCTTACTATAACCACACCAGCTGAGCATATGGATTTTCATGACTGCGACCATCAAACTAACTAGAGCTCTGACGTGTCTCTCTAGGTTGGAACCACCAACAAAATGGAAGCTGCCGGAATGTTCGCTGCTGATGGAGAGTATGTGGAGTTCAAACATCCCACTCTGCTCGAGGGACCTGTGGAGGTAAGGAGATTTTTCGCTGGCTAGATTTGTTGGGGCTTCACCGGCAGCACAGTTCTAAACTAATGCAATCTCAGTCTCATTACAGTGGTTGGAGCAAATCTGCCTGAACCAAACCAAGTCCCAGTTGTCCCCACATTCAGTGGATGATATGAGGGGTACTGCTGTCAGAGATGGGGCAACTGCATTGCAGCCCATTGCATTCCATGAGAGTGCAGCTCTTTACTGGGATCACTAAATCACCCCAAAGATTCAACCATCCCTCAGTCCCCACCCCAGAGAAATAAGATAGATGAATTGTCAGGAGAAACTGGAAAATAAGAGGTGAAATGGGATAGAGGAGTAAAGAGATCTGGGGATATAGATTCATAAATCATTAAAAGTAGTGAATCAGGCCAACAAGGCCATTTAAAAAAAATGCAAACCAAACACTGGAGGAATAGAATTGAAAAGCAGAGAAGTTGCATTAAACTTGCATTGAACCTTGATTAGACTACACTTGGAAGGCTGTGAACAATTCTGGTCTCCGTATCTTTTATAAAAAGGATATAGAGACACTGGAGAAGGTGCAAAAAAGATTTACAAACATTGAAACAGAACTGAGAGCTGTTTTTGAACAGGCTGGGGTTCTTTCCTCGAGAAAAGAGATGGCTGAAGGGTCACCTAATAGAGATCTTTAAAATTATGAAAGGGTTCGATAGGGTAGTAGAGAAGATGTTTCCATTTGTGGGGGAGACTAGAACCAGGGGCCACAAATATAAGACAATCACTAATAAATCCAATAGGGAATTCAGGAGAAACTACTTTCCCCAGAGAGTGGTGAGAATGTGGAACTCGCTATCACAGGGAGTGGTTAAGGTGAATAGTATGGATGCATTTACGGGGAAACTGGATAAACACAAGCGAGAAAGGAAAAGAATGATATGCTGATAGGGTGAGATGAAGAAGGTGGGAGGAGGTTCATGTGGAACAGAAACACTGGCACGGAACAGTTGAACTGTCTGTGCTGTAAATTCCGTGTAATTCTATGTATTTGGTGTGATCAGGATAGAGAAGTGTTTACAGCACTGGCTAAGGCATGCTATGCCAGGAAAGCAATGCGAGCAACAATAGGTGACGTTTAAGAGCAGGGAACTACCATGGTTAATAATGACATATGAACGTGTTCACTTTATATAAAATTTCTACTTCCCAAGGCTTTAATGCTTAATGTCTCCATTAAAAGAGAGACAAAGATTTCATCTAAATATATTAGAGGGGTGCAGTACTTTGTGATCACACTTGCAGAGAGAGGGCTTTAGAGGTTTGGGGCTGCAGTGCTGAGCTCTATCTCTGACCTGCACACTCTACAACTGTGGCTTCTGGTTGTGAGCACAGAACTGCTTTTCATCTCTTCATTGGATAATATTCCTAGTGTAACTTCAAAGCCTTAGGGTGCAATTATACTTACTGTCACACAAAGGCAGCTAATGGATTCAACAGTCTATTACAGCAGGCAAACAGCCAGTTGCCCACATACATTATGTTGCTCCATGCTGCTACGCATTTTAAATTAGCTGCCTCTTATTTGGTCCCGTTTATCTACTCCCAAATGATCAGGACATTGCCCAGAGTGCCAGTTTTAGGACCAACAGCAGCAGTGGGTTAAAGCACCAATCAGTGCTGTGCAGTCCCTCAGGTCATCACAGGAGTCTGACGCAAACTGACCAGTACGACAGAAGGCAAAAGCTGCATATAAAGTTCAAATCATTTTGCAATGCTTAGTGCCAATGGATCCTACACATATTTTGAAGGGTTCTGTTCTTTACACAACCTTTCTTTCTATTGGTAAATTTCTCCCTCTGTCTTGAATGCATTGACTGCTTGGTAGGGAACAGGTCTATGGGCATTGTGTGTCCTCCAGCACCTCATCCTAATCACCATTGTTCAAGGTGATATCAACAGGCTATTCGACTGCAAGAGTGTCGCCGCTAACACAGATCCTACCTTCCCTAGGTGTCTACACACCTGCAGCCACACCTACTCTCCAGCACATGTCAGTGGGGAATGACCCAGTTGATTTATTCCTCCTGATCCCAGGCAAAACAAAGCCAACTGGAGCCTTCGCAATATGCTGTGCTGACTGAGATCAGCTAACTCAGCATAGGCCGAGGGGGCTTTCCAGGTCTGCGAGTAGCTCAGCTAATGCTTGGGAGTCTTGCTGAGTGTTCAGGGTTAAATGATACAGGCTTCATATCTTCTCATCACTTTTTGTTGTTGCAATGTGTTCTTGTCCCACAGGCTTGGCTCTGTGACGTGGAACGCACCATGCGCTTTACTCTCAAAGACCTGCTGAAAGAGTGCCGCTTGGCTCTGAAGAAAATGCTCACCAGACGGGACAAGTGGGTGAAGGACTGGCCTGGTCAGGTCAGTAATTGGGGTTTTTAAGTCTGATTAGCTGGAAATTCTGCAGAGGGAAAATCAGCCTGAGCATTAATGGATCTTTTTATTTCTCAGGTCTGAGCTTGTCGGAGTGGTTTTAGACTGTGCCTTATCACAGGGTTTTAGAACATTTTAAAGTCATTCCCACACTGTTAATAGATTTGAAGTGCAGTAATTCCTATTGTGCAGGCAAAATGTACTAGCCATTTATGCATAGCAAGATGGCAGAAAGCAGACAGTGAGATGAATGTCCAGTTTGTCAGTTATTGGTTGCTTTGGCTAAGGGAGGCAGGTTGGCCAAGGCACTAAGGTCTTTTCAAAAAATGCCATGAGATCATCAATATACAAATAAATAGATGGACAAGGCCTTGATATAACATCGCATCTCAAGAACAGGAACTTGGATAATGTTGAGCTCCCTCATTATCTGACACGAACTCTGATAATGCTGCGCTCTCTCAGTACCTACATTGTCATATCAAACACTCGCAGGGCAGATACAGCATGGGGTTAGATACAGAGCAAAGCTCCCTTTGCACTGTCCGTCAAACACTACCAGGCCACGTGCAGCACAGGTTAGAAACAGAGCAAAGATCCCTTTACACTATTCCATCAAACATGTGCTGTTTTATGAAGTTATTATACCTGTTTGTTCTAGACACAAGAACACCAAATGGACTGAAAATCACAAGCTGTAGATATACCTATGAACACTCTCAGTGAGTGTGGCCCTCACCAAGCTGGGAAATCTAACACAGTTAGTTCTGAAACTTCCCAGTTGAAATTGCGATGACAGTTTTCATAGGTCACAGGATGGATACAGGTGACAAAGCTGTTTGGCTCACCTAAGTTAACTTGCAGTGCACTGGACGTAGCAGCCACCTGCTTCTTAAATAGCTCCAGGGCTTTTTTGAGTATCCACCGCTTCTATTCCAAGTGTTAATCGCTCTCTGTGTGGGGAATTCCTAAATCTGCTTTCCATGATCATTCTCCATCCTTTTGTTTATCCAACATTCAGCCCTTTATTTTATTACAGATGCTTATCACCTCAAGTCAGATTCAGTGGACCACTGATGTCACTAAGGCTCTGATGTCGGCCAAAGAAGCAGGCGATAAGAAACCACTTTGGGTTATTAAAAGAAAGCAGGTGAGTTGAGCTTGTGGGTGTCTTCACAGGAGATTACAGCGATCTGAATTATGGGAACACAAATATGTTTCAGTTAGGATGGGGAAGTAGCATCTACTGACTATCCTAGAACTCTATAAGTGCCAAAAGGTATATTTCCCAGTGCCCTTTGTTAACTGGTTATATGTGAATAGACTGAAAAAACTGGGGTTGTTCTTAGAACAGAGAAGGCTAAGAGCAGATGTGGTAGATGTGTTCAAAATTATGAAGTGTTTAGCTAGCTGAAAGAGAAACTGCTTCCAATGGCTAAAGGGTCAATAACCAGAGGGCACAGATTTCAAGTGATAGACAAAAGAACCAGAGGGGAGATGAGAAAAAAACGTCTTTACACGGCAAGTAGTTAGGATGTGGAACATGCTACCTGGTAGAGTGGTGGCAACAGATTCAGTAGTAACTTTCTAAAGGGAATTTGATAAATATTTGAAGGCGAAACTATTTGCAGGGAAAGAGCCGGGGAGTGAAATTAACTGGATGTTCTTTGAAAGCGCCGGCATGGACATGATGGGCCAAATGGCCTCCTTATGCACTGTATTATTCTATATTCTCTAAAAGGATTGGCTACAGGAGCAGCTGTTTTGTGAGGTGCCCTTGCTGCTGTGACCATGTACAGATCTACCCCAGTAGCACCATGAACTGAAGACGGTGGGTTGTTGTGCTGCTAGCTACTCTAGGCTGCAGCAATGGTGTGCGCTGTTAGTGACCTCAGCTCTCTCTCCACCTCCCCCCACCCCACGCCCATCTGCAGGCTAGGGGAAGCAGAACCCACTCCTGATGTTTCAGCCCAGCTGGAATGTGCACATCAGGTGAGGACGCAATCAAGCCTCGCACGCCTGTTCTTGCTCCAATTAAGTCACCTGCTAGTGCTTCCCATCTCTGTTAACTAGACAGTGACTCAATCGAGAATGACTAGTGGGTAAGCTTCCTGCCTTCAGTGAAATTGTACCCCCAGCGCAGGTCAATCTTTTCATAGAACAAATAGTTTACAGCACAGTAGGGAACCATTTGGCTCATGATATAGTAGCTCTTAGCACAATCCCAAACTAATCGTACTACTACACATTCACCCTGTAACTCTGTGTCTTCCCCTTCTTCAAATATTTATCACTATTTCCTTAAAAAAAGGTCTCTGCCTCAATTCTACTCCCTGTGACAGAGCATTTTATGTATACTTCAACAACTCCTCAGAAAGAAATCACCCATGAGCTCTTGTCTCATTCTCTTGGTAACACTTTTAAATTGATGACACCTCATCATTTTCTCCCCAAACAGAGAAAAAAAATCTTTTCCCATTCATCATCATGGTTACCTTCATTGATTTAGAAAACTCTAAATCTCCTCAGCACTGTGCTGTGCTCCAGTGGAAATTGTCCCAATGTTTTGAGTCTCTCCTTAGAACTGTTCTTTATAATCCTGGTAAATCCATGCTGGACACGCTGTGGTTTTAATGAGGGTTTGGGGAGTGAGGCAGGAGGGGGCGGTGGGGGGAAGAGAGAGAGAGAGATAACTCTGTTAGCATTAAGATTCAATGGGTGGTCAGTGCATTGAGAAAACCCTGAACATCATGTTGATGCCTGTGCAGGTGAGCATGCTGCGTAAGTATTCTGAAGCCATACGTGGAAACCTCACAAAGATCATGCGTCTGAAGATTGTGGCTTTGGTGACAGTGGAAGTCCACGCACGGGATGTCATTGACAAACTGTACAAGATCAGTTGTATGGACGTGACTGCGTTTGATTGGCTGAGCCAGCTCCGCCTCTACTGGGATAAGGTATATCAGGCATCATTACCTACATGCAAAACTAAACCCGACACCACTTCCATCTCAATTTTATTAGAAATATATCCTCCCCTTCTCTGCCAATGATCTCCCCTTTTTTTGTTCATTTCCTGGATGTGACCACTATTAGCAAGGCCAACATTCATTGCCCATCCCTAATTGTCCTTAACTGAGTGGCTTGCTAGGCCATTTCAGAGGACACGTTGCTATTGGTCTGGTGTCACAGATAGGTCAGACTGGGTAAGGATGGCAGATTTCCTTCCCTGAAGGACATCAGTGAAGCAGATGGGTTTTTATGACAATCCAGTAGTTACGTGGTCGCCATTACCGAGACCAGTTATTTTTATTAACTGAACTTAAATTCCCAGATGTTGTGATGAGATTTGAATTCATGTATTTGGATTATTATTCCAGGTCTGTGGATTACTAGTTCAGTAACATAACCACTATGCTACTGTTCCTCGTCTTGGAAGATACAGTTTTACAGGCCCCACCTGCCCACACAATTTCACTGTAGTGAAATAGCAGAGGTAGAACTGCCAATACTGGCATCAGGCATTCCTGGTGTACCTTGGAATGTAGCGCCGAACACTACATGCCCAGAACAGCTGATTTTCCTGACCACGGACTCAGCCCTGTAGATGGTCAGATGTCCTTGAGAAATATCAGAACACTTGGTATGCGAGAGGATTGGAAGTTGGCTTGGCAACACAGAGTTCAAATACCTCCGACAGTAGATGTCAGTAAGGCCTATGTGACCTTGGATCATCACAGGGAAGCCTAACCGGATGCTTTACCCCACAAACACACTGAGCTCCGACAGGAGTCCCCAGATAGTGTGCTAGCTGAGTTTGGCTGACTCTGCACAGGTGAAAGGTTGAAGTTCAAACTTTTGCTGCTCTGCATGGCTCAGCTACTCACGCTATGTGGGGTGTCGGCGCGTATGTTTTATGAAGAAACAGTGGTCAAGAGCCAAGACTCAGGTGCAGGAGGGTAGAAAAGAACAAGAGAAGAGAAGTAAAACCAGAAGCAGTGGTTGGTGAGGCCAAGCTTGGAACCACCCCACTGTTTAATTCAGTAGTTCATTATACATCTAATTATAAAATGATTAAAGCTGTATTGGAAGGAGCAGTAGAGGCTTAGATGACCAGATTAGTCCAAAGAGTAATGTAGCACTTGTCCTGTTGGAGCAACAATAACTTACATTTATTTAACACGTTTAATATAACAACATGGCCCAAGGATCTTCACAGGAGCAATTATCAAGCAAAAATTGACACCGAGCTGCGTAAAAAAAGTATTGAGAAGGGTGGCCAAAAGCTTGGTCAGCGGTAGGTTTTGAGGAGTGCCTTAAAGGAAGAGAGAGAGAGAGATGGAGAGGTTTAGGGAGGAAATTCCAGAGCTTGGGGCCCAGGCAGCTGAAGGCACGGCCGCCAATAAAGCATTTGAACTTCATTTAACATGGCTTATAGAGTTCAATCTGTCATGATGGTCTGTGCTAACATATACAACCTGGTGTGGTGATGGGCCACATTGACCAGTCAGGCCTCCGATATCCATCCCTGGTCTGTGCTGAGGAAGTTGATCTGAGCCAGGGTGCCAACATTGGACCAGGCACCCATGCCTAACAGAGGTGTTGTATGACATGCCCTTGGCTCACAGTTACTGGTGGGAAATGCACACGTATAGGTATCAGCTGAGATCAGAATCAGCTGCGGTGCCCACTACAGTCAAATAGCTGGCTGAGACTAACGGTTAGATTAACAAGAATGACCCTCTGGGTAAGCCACCAGTGACACTGTAAAGCTACTGTCACCATTGGCCTTGGAAGGATAATGTCACCAGTGAAACCAAACCCCAGCATTAGGAAGCACTTTCAGGAGCAGAGAGGAGCAAAGGTTCGATTTCCATACATGATCTTATGGTAACAGCAGAATAGGCCAGTGACCTGCTGCATCTGTTGATTTATTAGATTGACTGGTGGCTGGTTTGTGATTGGATGTCCTCTGTAGTTTTGAAGATCTATATTGTTTTTCTGTCCATAGGATGTAGATGATTGTATTGTCCGACAAACCAACACCCACTTCCAGTATGGCTACGAGTATCTGGGGAACTCGGGGCGGCTGGTGATCACTCCACTCACAGACAGGTAGGGCTCAGCTCTCCCCTTTCACCAAATGTGGGGTTGCATGGTGCTGATGGTGGTGGGGAAGTGTGGTGGCTCATTCTGCTCATTCTTGAGCTGGTAGAACATCAAGTGCACTGTCTCCTGTCATCAAGGGGAAAGTTGGTGTCTGTCTAAAATGGGAGCACTATCAGCAAGTGGAGGAGAATGCAGTCTACTGTTAATTCCAAAACCACTTCAAATAATCTGACAAATCTTTTTCTAGCTCTGAATTCAGCTTTTATTGTTATTTATGGGGCTTAAGTCAAATTATTAGATAACTAAACATTTTAGTGAAAAAAGCAATTGAGTTATCAGGAGTAGGCTGATAATATTTTTTTTTGGGGGGTGAGTTATTGTTTTCATCAAGGTGAGAAATGCTAGCACTGTTTAATAGTATGACTTCTCATTGTCTGGTCAGACACTCCCAGAGCAAGTACATTAGAGTGGGGAAAATGCTAGTCTCTCTACTGCAGCCAGTTTCTGAGCAATTACCTGCTGTCAGGTGATTGTCTGTTTGAGCAGGACTTGCTGCCACTGGAACTTAGTGGCGAGCCAACACTACAGTTTCATGATCCTAGCCCCCACAGCAGGTGCACCATACTGGCATGGACACCTGCCCCTTTTCTTTATATTGCATGATGCACAGGTTCCGCTAGAGTCAGTTTCTCCAACAGTCAGCACAGAGCAAGTCCTTCTCTGCCACTTAATGGTAGAACAGGATCATAGATCTTTGGCCTCCCTCTGTCCAGTGAATTCTCCCACACTACTTCTGCACACAGGCAATATGGCTAAGAGTTGGAGATCGTCCAAGCTGCAGTCCCCACAGGAAATCTCCCCCATCCCATCTCAATCTCCCTTGGTTTCTCCTTTTCAGGTGTTACATGACACTGACAACAGCCCTGCACTTGCACAGAGGTGGATCCCCCAAAGGACCAGCTGGAACAGGGAAGACTGAGACTGTAAAAGATCTGGGGAAGGCCCTGGGCATGTATGTGATTGTGGTGAACTGCTCTGAAGGCCTGGACTACAAATCTATGGGCCGAATGTACTCTGGTTTGGCACAGGTAAAAAGAGAGCCTCAAAAATATAATTTAGCATTTTTTTTTGTTGTGCGATAGGGAGTTTAATTCTTTTCAGGAAACAAACTTCACCAGTGTCAGTTGTGGCTCAGTGGGTAGTTTTCTTGCCTTTTGAGTCAGAAGGTCATGGGTTCAAATCCCATTCCAAAGACTTGAGTCCATAATCCAGGCTGACACTCCCGGTGCCAGCACTGAGGGACTGCTGAACGGTCAGAGGGGCAGCGCCAGGGGAGTGCTGTATGGTCAGAGGGGCAGCGCCAGGGGAAGCGGTGTACGGTTGGAGGGGCAGCGCTGGGGAAGCGCCATATGGTCGGAGGGGCAGCGCCGGGGGAGCGCTGCACGGCTGGAGGGGCAGCGCTGGGGAAGCACTGTAAGGTTGGAGGGGCAGCGCCGGGGGAGTGCTGCACGGTTGGAGGTGCTGTCATAAATTGATAACTTTGCATAAATTGGCTGCTGTGTTTCCTACACTTCAATTGTAAAGCACTTTGGGATGTCCTGAGATGCTGAAATACAAGGTCTTTCTTTCTTACCAGAGAAAATGTTAATTCATAGAGTGTAATTTCAGCTCCATGATTATCCTTTTTTTTGTATCACATGCATCGTTAAGGCGGTGTTGTTCTGAATTCACTGTTCAGTGTTTTTGATGAGAGTCATGTGTGTTTGTGCAGACTGGAGCCTGGGGTTGTTTTGACGAGTTCAACCGCATCAACATTGAGGTGTTGTCTGTGGTGGCCCAGCAGATCCTCTCCATCCTGTCTGCTCTTTCTGCCAACCTGACCCGTTTTGTCTTTGAGGGTCGTGAGATTAACCTGGTCTGGTCCTGTGGCATCTTCATCACCATGAATCCAGGTGAGACTTTGAGAGTAGATAGTTCAGAATGCGCTCATGATGGCACATCCCTCATTATAAAAATGACAGAGCGTACTCCTGATCACTAAAGTACAGTGCTAAGCCAGGCTTCATTCCGTCTTTACTGAGCCAGCCAATCTCCACCGAGACAGCAGTTGGGTATGCTAGAATTGGCCCCAGCAAGCTCACACTAGCAAGAGAAAAATCATCCATGCTCCTGCTGCTGCTCCCTACGGCCAGCCTGAATGTGGGCAGGTGTGGAAGTCAGGTGAGAGCTGAATCGGGCCTCCCTGTGCTCGCCAACATTAGCCTTGTGACACTCGCCTGTTGAGGCTCCCACATAGTTAATGGTCACTGTGGGCTTTGTACTGGGGAGCTGTCCCAGCAAAAGCCCAAGCCATCAGGCTATGAGGGTGGAGATTGGAGAAATACAAAGATTGCCAGCACGAAGGGTTAAATTATGAGGACAGATTACATAGAATTAGGCTTGTATTCTCACAAGTAAAGAAGATTAAGGTCTGATCTAATTGAAATGTTTAATTTGATTAAAGGAGTTGATAGGGTACAGAGAGAGAAACTATTTCCTCTGGTGGGGATAGTCCAGAACAAGGGGACAGAACCTTAAAATTTAGAGACTGGCTGTTCAGGGATATTATCAGGAAGCACTTCTTCACACAAAGGGTAGTGGAAATCTGGAACTCTCTTCCCTAAAAAGCTGTTAATGCTGGGGCCAATTGGAAATTTCCAAATTGAGACTAATAGATTTTTGTTGGATAAGGCTATTAAAGGTTACAGAACCAAAGCAGGTAAACTGAGTTGAGATACAGATCAACCATGGCCTCATTGAATGACGGAATAGGTTTGAGGGGCTGAATTGCCTCCTATTCCTCTGTTTCTGTGTTCCTACCAGTGCTAGCACAGAGAGGAGCAATAGCAAACAACTGGGTCAGGAGGGCATGGTGATAATATCACTGTTGTTCATTGCAGGATATGCTGGACGTACAGAGCTGCCAGACAACCTCAAGTCAATGTTCAGGCCCATCTCTATGGTGGTTCCTGACTCAACACTAATTGCTGAGATCATCTTGTTTGCAGAGGGATTCAACAACTGTAAGGTGCGCGCCTCGTAATCACATTCAGCTTGTTGCCTCCTTCCCCTTCATTGTGATTCCAAGTTGCTTTGAACATATCACCAATTTCCTCTCTTTTCGGACTCCCACACCACATGCTAGCCCCCAGATATGACAAATACAAGACAGCCTGCTCTCCAGCCTTTGTCAAGGCCAGGTTTCTGCTGGTGGACAGGGCACATCTTCTGGCTGACTCCCTGGCATCCAGATACACAGCAGCACAGCTTCCTTGCAATCAAAGCATTTCTACTAGGTGTTTGGGCTTTAGGATGTACAAACTATAAGTTCTACAGCATTAAGATGTACAGTGACGTGAACCTCAACATGTGCATTGTACAATGGAACAAGAACATTTCTAAAAGCAGCAAAAGGCTATTTAGCTCAACTAATCTGACCCTTTGTGATTTCAGCCCTACCAATCTGCCATATGCCCTTTCACCAGAAGCCCTTTCCGTTCCCTTCTACCTTTGCTGTGCCCCTCAGTGGCCTCTCCTGTTCTCGCTTTAAGTAAAAGACCCTTCACTCATAGTCCCAACATCCTAGCACTAACGTGCTTTTCCACATTATGGACTGTTTTCCACAGTGGACAACTTGCTCGCAGATGCTTTGCCAACCAGTTTCACAACCTCGCACATTACAATTCCGTTTCTTCCTAGAGAGATAAAGCCTAACTTCCGATTAATTCCACTGCTTTGGGTCAATTCCCATTGGGATTTGGGTAGAGAACTGCCCATGTTTAGTTCACATATAACCCATAACACCAGCACGAACAGTAGACTTTTAGCCCATCATTCATGGCTGGATTTGAACCACTGAAAGGACATGTGCTAATCCAACTCTCCTTTTGCTGGAATATGTAGCATGAAATCAGGTAAATTGATAAACTTAAAGGAATGGGAAGTATGGGCATAGTCTGATCTGATTGGGGTCAGTTGTTCTTTTCTAGTCTGATTGGCTGCCATTGTGCTGACTGTGCTCCCTGTGGCCCGTACAGGCCCTTGCGAAGAAAGTCTACACCCTCTACTCACTGGCCGTGCAGCAACTGTCCAAGCAGGATCACTACGACTTCGGTCTGCGAGCTCTCACCTCTCTGCTCCGCTATGCTGGCAAGAAGCGGCGGGACAAGCCTCAGCTTACTGATGAGGAGGTAAGAACACAGCGGGCAGTCTCTGAGCTGAGGGTCTGCAGTGAATCTCCTCACTGATGAGGAGGTAAGAATAGAGCAAGTAGATTTGGAACTGGACAGTTAGACACTGGAGAAGGTGCAGACAAGATTGATACCGGAACTGAGAGGTTATAACTATCAGGAAAGAGAAGGCTGAGGGATGGCCTGATAGAGATCTTTAAAATTATAAAAAAAATTTGATAGGATAGTTGTGTAGAAGATGTTTCCATTTGTAGGGCGAGACTAAAGCTAGGAGCCATAAATATGGTTGCTAATAGATCCAATCGGGAATTCAGGAGAAATGTCTTTCCTCAGAGAGTGGTGAGAATGTGGAACTCACCACTACAGGGGGTGATTGAGGTGAATAACGTAGATGCATTTAGGGAGAAGCTGGATAAATACATGAGGAGAAAGCAATAGAAAGATATGTTGTTAGATATGTTGGGATGAAGAAGGATGGGAGGAGGCTTTTGTGGAGCACAAACACTGGCACTGATTCATTGGGCTGAATGACCTGTTACAGCACTGTAAATTCAAGAGCCATTTAAATGCTGTGAGGAATCCTGCAGATTTTTTCTAATGATGAGGTAAGCCTATACTGGGGTTTGCTTGTCTGTGATTATCTTGTGATTGAGTGTTTCTGTTGTTACCTAGATCCTCCTATTGTCCATGAAAGATATGAATATGGCCAAGCTAACCTCCATTGACCTTCCACTGTTTTGTGCCATTGTCCAGGACCTGTTCCCTGGGGTGGAAACCCCAGTCTTGGATTACGGAAAGGTAGGCAGATCCTCAGAGTGCTGGTGGTCATTTTTGAGTCACTACTTCAAGTATTATTTAAAGGAAGTGGCCCAGAAACATTTCAGATGCTAAAGGGTCCTCGATGCCACCAATATGGCAGGCAAGAAGTGCACACTCATTATAAGCCAGAAGTGTGCCATTCGTCATATTGGTAAAGGCAAACAAATAGGAGTGCAGTGCCCACAGCTGAAACAGGTGACATCCCTTTGCATATGCAAACAAAGGAGCCTAATACCTGTTTGAGGCCCTCATTGTGAGATTGGTTTGAGATGAGGCAGCAGGTGCTGGCTACGCTCAGGAAAAGCAGGCTTACACGTACACTACATTTTCCAATTCTTTCGCTGGACTGCAGTTCCAGAAGGGAACAGTCCTTGGGTTTTATGAGTTAGTGAGTGTCAGCAAGCTATGTAGCCAAACCTGGTTATGTCTGCACTCAGTGTCCAGCAGGGCTCAGTGGATAATGGTTAGGAGTGTGAATTCTGCCTGACTATCTCCCTTCTCAAGCCCAAGGGACGCCAATGCTGATTGCATTATCCGCAATACACACCGCCCTCCCCCGCCACCCCCGACCCTACCAATTGCATGAGCCAACTGGGGAGCACAGGAATATTGAATAAACTGAACTGCAGTACGATTTGTCTTTCTTGCTCACTTTTTTTGACACAGCTTAAGGATGCTATTGAGACAGAGCTGACTGAAACGGGGTACAAGGTGACTGAGTTCACTGTGGCAAAAGTGATTCAGCTGCATGAGACCAAGAGCTCCCGGCACTCCGTCATGATTGTGGGCAAAACGGGCAGTGGCAAGACTGTAGTGTGGCGGACGTTACAGGGGGCCTTGTCAGCCCTCCATAGGAGTGGTGAAGCCAATTACAATCTTGTCAAGGTTAGTAAAGGGAAAGGAATCAGGTAACCTAATTGCTTGCTTCAACAGGTCGTTTCCACGTTGCTCAGTTTTGCCTTGGATTGGGGAGGGGGAGGGAGAGGGGGACGGTAGAAGGAGGGAGGGTTCGGGTGGGAGAGGGGGCGAGAAAGGGGAGACAGGGAGAACAGGATGGAGTGCAGTGCTGCTCCTCCCCCCTCAGCCATGCTTAATTTGGAGGGAGGAGTGAGCCTTGGGAATCCTATGCTTTTCAAATCCATAATTACCCAAGCTCATTTCTAAAGGGTAGGTCATTTCTCAGAACTGCCTCTTTGTAATCAGGATGTGCTGATCTTGAACATGGACACTAAGAAGAGCAGCAGCAACATGTCAGATGCTAAGCCAGAAAATCAGCTGGTTGGCAACTCCCATCCCAAGTACCAACCAAGTGCCATTCAGATTATGTCCCGGTGTTTTACAGAATAACTCCTAGAATTACGTAGAACTTACAGAAGCAAGCTATTAGGCCCAACAGGTGTGCTGGTGTATACACTCCATGTGAGCCCCTTCCCTCCCTCCCTATGTATCTCACCCCATCAGTGTAAACTTCTTACTGCTTTATGGAGATTCCATCGTCAGTTGGCTGGCATGCTGGGCTGCATTAAGCTATGTCATGAAGCAGTGCGATGGGAGTTTGGTGCCAATGATCCCTCATGATCCCCCAGTGAGTCTCAGCTTTGCCCCCAAGCGCATTGGTCAAGCAGATCAGGCGCCAGCAGTCTACTGGGGCTACACCCTAGTGCAGCAGCAGTAGGATCATGGTCAGAGGGCTGGGAACAGCATGGTGTGATGCTGCAAAATGAAAAGAATTAGTTGTTGCTGGAAATTAAAAGGTTGACGAGCTTTCTCTCATTGATTTTATTAATAGCATGGGATTTAAAGAGTCATTCAGAAGTGGGCTGGAAACACTTTGGAAAGAGAGTTAGATAGTTGCTCCAGAACAACAACTTGTATTTATATCGCAGTTTTAGTGTAGCAAAACATTCCAAGGCACTTCACAGTAGTGTTATAAAGCAAAATTTGACACCGAGCAACACATTAGAGCAGGTGACCAAAAGCTTGGTCAAAGAGGTAGGTTTTAAGGAGTGCCTTAAAGGAGGAGAGAGAAGTGGTGAGGTTTAGGGAGGAAATTCGGGTTCAGAGCCTTTGCAGCTGAGGCATGGTCTTCAGTGGTGGAGTGACTAAAATTGAGGATGCTCAAGAGGTGAGAATTAGAGGAGTGCAGATACCTCGGAGTTTCTGGAGCTGGATGAGATTAGAGGTGGGGAGGGGCATGGCCATGGAAGGATTTGAAAAGAAGGATGAGAATTTTAAAAATTGAGATATAGGAGCATTAAAGGATACAGGGTGGTGCAGGAGAGTGGGATTAGACTAGGTGGTTTATGTGAAGAGAAACATTAGAACAGACTTGATGGGCCAAATGGCCTGTTGTGTAGCAGTCTACAATTTTAAAATGTATCTGGGAGAAGGTTATTCTAATACGAAATGCTCTTTTCTTTTAGAACTTTGACATTTTCTTTGCAATAATGTCTCCTGTTCTGAGCTATTGCCCTCTCCCTTTGCTGATCAGTTCTTTTCTGTTTTGACCTCTGACCTTGTGGCTTTGCGGGCAGGACTATCCTTTGAACCCGAAAGCAGTGTCGCTGGGTGAGCTGTATGGCGAGTATGATCTATCAACAAATGAATGGACGGATGGTGTGCTTTCCAGTCTTATGAGGAACGCCTGTGCAGGTACATTGATGCAGTTAAAAACAGCACAGCATGGAACTGTATGTATCCCAGTTAACATAGGCAACTTCCATTATACAGGTGGACACAGGAATTTCATATCATAGAATGATATAGCACAGAAAGGACCCATTTGGCCCATCGTGCCAATGCCAGCTCTTTGAAAGAGCTATCTAATTAGTCCCGCTCCCCCTGCTCTTTCCCCACAACCCTGCAAATTTTTCCCCCTTCGTGTATTTATCCATTTCCCTTTTGAAAGTTACTATTGAACCTGCTTCCAACGCTCTTTCAGGCAGCGCATTCCAGATCACAACAAGTAACAAAAAAAATTCTACTCATCTCCACCTCTGGTTCTTTTGCCAATTATCTTAAATCAGTGTCCCTCTGGTTACTAACTTTCCTGCTGATGTGGTGAAAGGCATTATATAAATGCAAGCTCTTTTCTTTCTATTCTGAAAGTATTGTGGTTTATATTTTCTCCTGTTTTCTGGTGCTGAAGCTGCTCCATCCCCTCCTCCTCAATTTAACCACCATTCCATGTTTTAAACATTCAGTAGCAGGACTATAAATCAAAGCAACTCCAGGGAATGTAGAGTTAGGAATAAGTGAATGAAGACATGAGCATGCAGCATGGGTGCCCAGAGGGGATATGACATCTAATTTACAGGAACTGTAGATCATGGAGATTCATGGTGTTTGTCCTCAGCGGGTTGCTGTAGGGTCCCATATGTCTTGCAGTTTCTGAAGGTAGGGCATTGCTACAAGCTGGACACCTCGTAACTGAGCAATTGTACATTGCAGTGTTATTGGCAAAGAATTGCAGGCATTTCTCATCTCATAATGAAAGTTCTGCAGATTATTCTGCTCACAGTAGAGATAGAAATAGAGACAGTTTCAGGCCCTGAAATGGGAAGGGGAACTTGTCAGCAATAAATGCGATTAAAGGAGCCTATTAAAGGAGTAGCCTGGGAACTGAATTGCCCTGTAAACCTTTATTCAACGATAGAGAAAGATATGACGGATGCAGTAATGTCAGGCGAGAATGCTGCTAATTTTAAAAATTCTGAGTTTGTATCACACCATTTATTTAATTCATTCTCGGGATGTGAGTGTTGCTGGGACTTATTACCTATTTATCACCCTTAGAAGCTGGTGGTGCACCTCCTTCATAAGCTTTGGCCAGTGTCAGGCAGCCCTGTTTGATCAGTGAGCTGACCGTGCCTGTAGCTCCCTTTCAGCAATTGTCACAAACACTCACATAAAGTGAACCCCTCAGCTCAGAATATGTTACTGTAGCTTTATATGCCAGACTTGTGCAGCTCACAAAGCACAGTCTGCAAGGCTGATCTCTAACGTTAGCTGATTGAAAACTAATGAGGAGTTAACTGGAGAACCTTGCGTGCTGCCCCCTTGGAAACATAAGTGAGAGGCAGGTGCACAGAAATATGTAAGGCCTAAACAGCATGGGAAGGAAAAGTGTGGAACCAGTTCAGGATGCACGGTAAAAGTAGAAGGAGTTACAACCTCAAATCGATAAAAGACAATATTGAGATGAATGTCACAAAGTTTAATTAACAAATGGAACGGAATCTGGTAGGGCAGAAAAAAAGAGAAAGACTCACATTTCTATAGCTCCTTTCACAACTTCAGGGTGTCCCAAAGCAGCTTTACATCCAATGACATACTTTTTGAAGTGCAGTCACTGCAGCAGCCAATTTGCACACAGCAAGCTCCTGCAAGCAGCCATGTGTTAACGACCAGATAATTTTTATTCCTTGTGATGTTGATTGAGGGATAAATATTGGCCAAGGACATCAGGGAGAACTCACCTGCTTTTATTCAAGATATTGACATGTGACCTTTTACATACACCTGAGAGACAGACAGGATTAACATCTCGTCTGAAAAATGGCACCTCTGACAGTACAGCTCTCTGTCAGTGCTGCCCACTCCAAAGGTGCATCGCTCCCTCAGTACTGCCCCCTTTGACGGTGCAGCACTCCCTCAGTACTGTCCCCTCCCATAGTGCAGCGCACCCTCAGTGCTGATCCTCCAACAGTGCAGTGCACTGTCAGCACTGACCTTCTGACAGTGCAGCACTCCCACAGTACTGACCCTCCGACAGTACGGTGCTCCCTCAGTACTGAACTGCCAACAGTGCAGCGCTCCATCAGTACTGACCCTCCGACAGTGCAGCACTCACTCAGTACTGAACCTCCGATAGTGCTGCGTTCCCTCAATACTGAGCCTCCGATAGTGCTGCGTTCCCTCAATACTGACCCTCTGACAGTGCTGCGCTCCCTCAGCACTGACCCTCTGACAGTGCTGCGCTCCCTCAGCACTGACCCTCTGACAGTGCTGCGCTCCCTTAGCACTGACCCTCTGACAGTGCTGCGCCCCCTCAGCACTGCACTGGGAGTTTCAGCCAAGATTTTATGCTTGAATTTCTGGAGTAGGACTTCAATTCAGTGCCTTACTGTGGGGTGACTGATTTGTTCCCAAATGATTAGCTTCCTGTTACTGAGTCAGTATTGTATGGTCAGGTTATCATTTGGTTTTATATTTCACATGGACTGTAGAAAAACATTGAGCTGGTTAATCTCCCATTTTTGATGAAATCATTTGTGGCTCAGAAACTGAATTATTTATTTAATTTCCAGCAATCGGTCAGGCGGTCTCATACAATTAATCATTTATCCTCGCCTTGACTTGCACAGCTGGTCCCTGGCTTAATTTTGGAACAACACATTATGTGTTGCAGGCACAGTGTGAGGGAGCCAACACAAAAATAGAGCCTCCAACATTTAATGAATTTATTTCTCCCTCCACCTGTTTGTTTAATTTGGCCAGTGGGATGGGCTGAATCACTCAATTAATTATTTATTTTCATGTTGATCTCGTGCGGCTGGGACCTTGTTTAATTTTATACTGCACGCTCAATGTAAGGGCATTCATGCAACCAGCATATAGCAGCTTTGTTTAATCAATCTGTACCTGCAACACAGCCATTGTCTAACCTTCAACTAGTCGGTTATGTGTCTCTACGTACCATATTCTCATATTGAGCACCATTCTTAGGAACTGTATTCTAAAAGCAGGTTGTGTTGATCAGGAGCAACGAAATAGAATATGAAGAGTTTCATGAAATGATATAGCACAGAAGGAGGCCATTTGGCCCATCATGTCTGTCCTGGCTCTGAAGTACCATCCAATTAGTCCCACTCTCCCTGTTCTTTCCCCATAGCCCTGCAAATTTTTCCCCTTCAAGGATTTATCCAATTCTCTTTTGAAAGTTACTATTGAATCTGTTTCCACTGCCCTTTCAGGCCGCGCATACCAGATCCCTTGGTACTTTTGTAAGTTCCTAACTTGACCAGCTCAGGTAAAGGTTCCGATTACTGAGAGAAAACTGAACCTGGGAGATGGGCTTGGGAGCACCAGCCTGGGGGTAAGTCACAAGGTAGATATGATAGGTTAGGTTTACTGCTCAAGCCCCACCTAGCTTGGAGACACAGCCAGGAGGACTCAGACAGCTGTGTATTAGGTTTGCAGTAAAGGCCTGCTACCCGACCCGAACCCGACAGGACCTGACATGTGTCGGGTTCAGGTCGCTCATCCAGGACCGGCTTTTGGGCTCGGGTTGGGTTGGACCGGGACCAGGTCGCGCCAGGTCCAGGTTGGCCCAGGTCCAGTTTGGACACACACAGTAAGTATTGCATTTTGCTCTGCTGGTAAGCGTCAAAAGTTGAAAAGCCTATCTGAGCTGGGAGTCCGGGATGTCAAGGAGGGAAACTCTGACTCTGCGCAGTGAGCAAGTGACCATCTCTCTGACGTCATCACACTCATGCTGCAGCTTCCTGCAGATTTTGAGTCGCAAGGTTGGTAAAGTGAACATTCTGGTGGTCAGGTCGGGTTCGGGTTGGGTAGGGCTCGGGAAAAAATGGAGGGACTCGGGCTGGGTAGGGCTCGGGTCCGATGTGGTTCTGTCGGGTTTGGGTCGATTTTTTTTCCCTGACCTGAACAGGCCTTTAGTTTGCAACAGAAAAATTCAACATGATAGCGCATTACTGTAAGGAGCGCATGCATACAGAAGACTTAATATACTTGTATAGCGATAGTTACATTTCAGTGCAGATAAAACAGTTTTGCTTCTGTAAAGAGAAAGAATAAGCTGATGTTTCAATGTAGACCCATCATCAAATTGCAAACTGGAATCTCGAAGATGAGCAAACCCTTTCTACAACTGAATAGACCAAAGAGGGTAAAACGACAGGTAAAAGTGATGACATTTCAGTATTTCTTGCACCATTGAAAGATCATTTTAAAACAGCTAGATTAGACACAAGTCTGTCTGCATTTAAAAGGCATGACACCTGAGGCTCAATTCAAGTTCCTTTGCGCACACTGCAGTGCTCTAGAAGGATCCTCAGTTTCTACCAGTTTGTCTGCATTTTGTCATGCAGGCCCCCACCTGCCGAGCATGAAGCATATTAATTTTGCCGCATGGACATTAAATTTCAAATTGTTGTTGAAGTGAAGAAAGGGCTTGCTTTAAAAAATTGCCAGATCTTGGCTGAAAAGACATTTGCGTTTTAACAGACAGTGCTTGGAAAGCAAAAAGGACCATTCCCTGACACATTCAAGCCACAATGGACTTTTGATCACCAGCTTGCATTCCAGGTTGAATGCTAAGATGGCTGAATACACAAACATGGTGAAACCAGCTCATCACATGACTAACCTGTTAGGCAACCTGAGTTTTTTGAATTTATACAAACAGTTTGGGCAGAAAGCAGATTGCTCCTGGACTGAGAAGATCTTTCCTGGCTGGCCCGTCACATCCTCCCCATCTGCCTGCTCCCATCTCTTTCTCACGGAACTTCGAATCCACTGGAGACACATGAACCCCAAGAGAGAAAAGTCTCCTACATTGAACAAAGTTCAAGAAGAATATTGGGCCCAATGAAAATCAGGATCTCCCTACAATAAAGGACACTACAGTGATCTCTAAGAACCATAACACAAAAACTCTTCAGATAATGCCTCAAACATTTCCACTTTATTTTTATTCTGCTCTTTTCTGTCTCTATTTGCATGTGTGTATCACATATGCATGCTAGCGTGGGCGCACCGCGTATCAGTAGGCGTTTAATAAATTCCAACTTTTCCTTTTTAAACCTAAGAAAGCCTGTTTGTGCTGGCTTCTTTGCCTTATAATTGAAATGCAGTAAACAAGGATTCACAAAGGGGAGCTAAAAACACAGTGTGTTTAAAATTAAACCCTGTTACGGTAAGACCAGGTGAAGGCTGAAAGGGAACCCTAGACCCCTTTCTCACCTGATCGTAACAGCGAAAAGCTGAGAGAAAGGTGCCAGGTTAGGTCCATGATCCATGTAAAGTTCAGGCGAGGTAATACAGTTAGTCTTCGTATTCTGAAGTAGCATCAGCCAGTGCTACTTCAGAATACGAAGACTAACTGTATTACTGGCATCAGCCAGTGCTGATGCTGCCTACTCTTATCCAGTGGCTGCTGCTGGAGTGTGAGCATGTGCGTATTTGTGTGTTTATTGGGAGTAGAACAAAGCAGTATGGCCAGCAACATCCAGTTGGCTAAAAGAGGGCACTGTGGGGATGAGAATCATCATCTTCTCTTCTTTGGCCTCCTTGTCTCGGGAGACATTGGGTAAGTACCTGCAGGTGGTCAGTGGTTTGTGGAGCAGCGCCTGGAGATGAGAAATGTGGGGATGAGAATAGGGCATTAAAAACCATGGACAAAAGACTCTGTTTCTGGTCTTGATAACTTCGCTTCAATCCAAGGTCTGGAGGAAGAAATTTACATGTATTTGCCAATCTACAGAGATCTCCCTCAGGAATTATACTGTAAAGGACATGAAGAGTGTGCTGATTTATAGATCACATCCCCAGGGAGACCCTGAGCAGCAGCTTTAAAGGGACAGACCATGCTAAAACAAAGCTCCATCTTACAGCTAAACGCCATGACCGTGCTGTAGACCACACAGAGCAAAGCAGGGAGGATCCTGACTAGATAATAAATATCACCACGAAACTATCAAAGTCCGACAGTGCTAAAATCACACTTTGAAAACTCATAATGAGAAGGAAGCACATTTCCAGATTAATTATATCAAAAACCTAGTGACAGGGTTAAGGAAAATCCCAAAGCCTTTTATTCATATATAAGGAGCAAGAGGGTAACTAGAGAAAGGATTGGCCCACTCAAGGACAAAGGAGGAAAGTTATGCGTGGAGTCAGAGAAAATGGGTGAGATTCTAAACGAGTACTTTGCATCGGTATTCACCGAGGAGAGGGACATGATGGATGTTGAGGTTAGGGACAGATGTTTGATTACTCTCGGTCAAGTCGGCATAAGGAGGGAGGAAGTGTTGGGTATTCTAAAAGGCATTAAGGTGGACAAGTCCCCAGGTCCAGATGGGATCTATCCCAGGTTACTGTGGGAAGCGAGAGAGGAAATAGTTGGGGCCTTAACAGATATCTTTGCAGCATCCTTAAACACGGGTGAGGTCCCGGAGGACTGGAGAATTTCTAATGTTGTCCCCTTGTTTAAGAAGGGTAGCAGGGATAATCCAGGTAATTATAGACGGGTGAGCCTGACGTCAGTGGTAGGGAAGCTGCTGGAGAAGATACTGAGGGATAGGATCTATTCCCATCTGGAAGAAAATGGGCTTATCAGTGATAGGCAACATGGTTTTGTGCAGGGAAAGTCATGTCTTACCAACTTAATAGAATTCTTTGAGGAAGTGACAAAGTTGATTGATGAGGGAAGGGCTGTAGATGTCGTATACATGGACTTCAGTAAGGCGTTTGATAAGGTTCCCCATGGTAGGCTGATGGAGAAAGTGAAGGCGCATGGGGTCCAAGGTGTACTAGCTAGATGGATAATGAACTGGCTGGGCAACAGGAGACAGAGAGTAGCAGTGGAAGGGAGTTTCTCAAAATGGAGACGTGTGACCAGTGATGTTCCACAGGGATCCATGCTGGGACCACTGTTGTTTGTGATATACATAAATGATTTGGAGGAAAGTATAGGTGGTCTGATTAGCAAGTTTGCAGACGACACTAAGATTGGTGGAGTAGCAGATCGTGAAGGGGACTGTCAGAGAATACAGCAGAATATAGATAGATTGGAGAGTTGGGCAGAGAAATGGCAGATGGAGTTCAATCAGGGCAAATGCGAGGTGATGCATTTTGGAAGATCCAATTCAAGAGTGAACTATACAGTAAATGGAAAAGTCCTGGGGAAAATTGATGTACAGAGAGATTTGGGTGTTCAGGTCCATTGTTCCCTGAAGGTGGCAACGCAGGTCAATGGAGTGGTCAAGAAGGCATACGGCATGCTTTCCTTCATCGGACGGGGTATTGAGTACAAGAGTTGGCAGGTCATGTTACAGTTGTATAGGACTTTGGTTTGGCCACATTTGGAATACTGCGTGCAGTTCTGGTCGCCACATTACCAAAAGGATGTGGATGCTTTGGAGAGGGTGCAGAGGAGGTTCACCAGGATGTTGCCTGGTATGGAGGGCGCTAGCTATGAAGAGAGGTTGAGTAGATTAGGATTATTTTCATTAGAAAGATGGAGGTTGAGGGGGGACCTGATTGAGGTGTACAAAATCATGAAAGGTATAGACAGGGTGGATAGCAAGAAGCTTTTTCCCAGAGTGGGGGATTCAATTACAAGGGGACACGAGTTCAAAGTGAAAGGGGAAAAGTTTAGGGGGGTATGCGTGGAAAGTTCTTTACGCAGAGGGTGGTGGGTGCCTGGAACGCATTGCCAGCGGAGGTGGTAGTCGCGGGCACGATAGCGTCTTTTAAGATGTATCTAGACAGATACATGAATGGGCAGGAAGTAAAGAGATACAGACCCTTAGAAAATAGGCGTCAGGTTTAGATCGAGGATTTGGATCGGCGTAGGCTCGGAGGGCCGAAGGGCCTGTTCATAGAACATAGAACATAGAAAATACAGCACAGAACAGGCCCTTCGGCCCACGATGTTGTGCCGATCCTTTGTCCTCTGTCAAGGACAATTTAATCTATACCCCATCATTCTCCTTTATCCATATACCTATCTAAAAGCCGTTTGAAAGTCCCTAAAGTTTCTGACTCAACAACTTACCCAGGCAAGGCATTCCATGCCCCGACCACTCTCTGGGTAAAGAACCTTCCCCTGACATCCCCCCTATATCTCCCACCCTTCACCTTAAATTTATGACCCCTTGTAACGCTTTGCTCCACCCGGGGAAAAAGTTTCTGACTGTCTACCCTATCTATTCCCCTGATCATCTTATAAACCTCTATCATGTCACCCCTCATCCTTCTCCGTTCTAACGAGAAGAGGCCTAGAATGTTCAGCCTTTCCTCGTAAGACTTATTCTCCATTCCAGGCAACATCCTGGTAAATCTCCTCTGCACCCTCTCCAAGGCTTCCACATCCTTCCTAAAATGAGGCGACCAGAACTGCACACAGTACTCCAAATGAGGCCTTACCAAGGTCCTGTACAGCTGCATCATCACCTCACGGCTCTTAAATTCAATCCCTCTGCCAATGAACGCTAACACCCCATATGCCTTCTTCACAGCCCTATCCACTTGAGTTGCAACTTTCAACGATCTATGCACATAGACCCCAAGGTCTCTCTGCTCCTCCACATGCCCAAGAACCCTACCGTTAACCCAGTATTTTGCATTCGTGTTTGTCCTTCCAAAATGGACGACCTCACACTTTTCAGGGTTAAACTCCATCTGCCACTTTTCAGCCCAGCACTGCAACCTATCCAAGTCCCTTTGCAGACGACAATAGCCCTCCTCGGTATCCACAACTCCACCAACCTTTGTATCATCTGCAAATTTACTGACCCACCCTTCGACTTCCTCATCCAAGTCGTTAATAAAAATCACAAACAGGAGAGGACCCAGAACTGATCCCTGTGGCACGCCACTGGTAACTGGGCTCCAGCCTGTGCTGTAATTTTCTTTGTTCTTTGACTTGAGATGCACCTCAATACAGGTCTTGAACTGAGCAAGAGGTGACTTGCTGACTGAGATTGCTGTGTTTCAGTGCTTACATCAGTGCAGATCTGCCTTGTATTAATTATTTGTGGTCATATCTATTGGGTCTTGAGTTGCCGATTGAACAGAACCTTTTCTGCATTGGCAGATGAGAAGCCAGATGAGAAGTGGATCCTGTTTGACGGACCTGTAGACACACTCTGGATTGAGAGCATGAACTCAGTCATGGATGACAACAAGGTGCTGACACTGATCAATGGGGAGCGGATATCTATGCCGGATCAGGTAAGCACAATCAAAGAAAGCTTCTGTGAAAAATAGAGGCCTTGGATTTTTATCCCTGTGCAACTGATGCCCATGACATGACAGAAGCAGAGAATGCCAAGGTTTAGAGTTTAGTTCTCCCTTTCATGCCCCAGCCCACCCCCCAACCCATCCAGAAAGAGTGGGACAGTGAGGTCAAGCACATTTTGCCACCCTGTCGAATACAGAGTTGAGATTCGTTTATCTAATTGTGGTTACTTTAAATGACCAAACAAGAACAGGGCCTGCTGGATGGTATCCATCGACTCTTGTTGGAACGTGTGTGTTTATGGATCTTTGGGTGGAGGTAAGATTGGCCTTGGCTCCGATCAAGCCTAGCTCTAATGCCTTCCCAGCCCACCCATGACCATGCTCACTCACGCACGAGGGGAGAGCATGTACTTCAGCATACAACAGAAGTTGAACCTGGGACTTGCTGGACTGTGTGCCTCAGAAGGAAGTGCTTTTGCCCAGTGGCCCACTAAAGATGATTCATAATAAGACAGCTGAGTTGTTTGATGGCATGTTTTGACCCTTCCCAGGTTTCACTGCTTTTTGAGGTGGAAAATCTAGCTGTGGCCTCCCCTGCTACCGTGTCTCGCTGCGGAATGGTTTACAATGACTACTCGGACCTGGGGTGGAAACCATACGTTGAGTCCTGGCTGAACAAACGATCCAAGGTAACCTTTATAACACACTATGGGAGAAGCCAGAAGATTGTGGTCCCAGGTGTCGCTGAGGCCCCCTTCACAAACACAAGGGAACTTCTATTGAAGGATAGTGTTCTGACTGACCGCTCAAGACAAAGCCCCCAATCAAAATATATGATTCCGATTGTGGTGGGAGAAATGCACTGTTGATTCAATCCTGCCCCTCCACAGATCGCCTAACATATCATTTTTAAACTTTCCAAATTAAAGAAAACCACAGGCAAATTGACCAAACACCAACCCCCAAATGAGGTTAACCAAACCAGGTGTCTTTAGATCAACAACTTAACTGTTTAATTAGAGAACTAAATTCTTAAATGCTACTAAGATATAAACAACATTTAAAATAGAAAAAATTAGTGTCCTTGCAGATTTGCACTCCTGCCAAAGTGGAATCTTCCAATGTGGAACAGTGCAAGGTTGCTTGAAGCCCTCACAGCCATCCGATGGGGGGGAAAAAAATGTCCAACATCCAAAATTTCATCTTCTATTTCGTTGAGCGATGACCTCAGCTGATCAACAGCTCGCAAACATTTTAATGAATCAATTTGGCTTTAGAATTTTGAGGGATAAAAGATTGTCACAGGCTAACTTCCTTTCCTTCAGTTTAAATTATCAGAGATCTCTCTGTTCCATTCATGCTGGTCCAGCTGTCTGTTTGTGTCAAAAGCCAGTTTTTTAGCTAGTTTCAAATGTCAATTGGCAACATTGTATCTCGTGTCCTTGGTCATGAGTGGCTGTATCCTGGGGCAACCAGAATACACTCTTTGAATCACAGTCCCTGGAGCTTGTTGCCTTAAAGCAGTACTGATCCTTTTCCAGCCTTATAGGCACACCACATACTTCCTGGGAAAAAAAAGCTACAGGATCGTAACAATAGGCATGTCAGTCTGATACTTTGGAGGCTTGATGAGCGTTCTGAGACCTTGCCTGGTATAAATTCCATAACATGTCCTAGCCCTTCCCCCATTTTTTAACTGAATTTGAACTCCCTTTAAAAAAAAATTGGAAATGATCAAAAGCTGGTTTCAGTAAAAGTGGCCATTAAGCTATAATTGTGTCGTAAAAACCCAAATGGTTCATTAATGACCTTTAGGGAAGGAAACCTGTCATCCTTACCCGATCTGGGCCCATACCTGACTCCAGTCCCAATCCAGTGGTTGACTCTTAACTGCCCCCCAAAGGGGCCCAGCAAGCCACTCAGTCATATCAAACTGCAACAGGCAACTCGCCACGACCTTCTCGGGGCAACTAAGGATAAGGCAATAAGGCAACGCTCACATCCCGAGGATGAATATGTAAAAAATCACTGGCCACTGGAATTGTAATGGATGAAAGATCACAGGCCTAGAGTGCGCAGTAGCAATGTGTGCAGGGAGTGTGGAAGCAGAAAATCTTTCCTTTTGTGTCATGGAGCAACTCTCAGAATGGAATAAATAATTTCTCACTGATGTTCCTAGCTGGAGATGGGCATGATTTAGGAACATGGAAAGGTAGGCCATTCAACCCATTGAGACTGTTCCACCATTCAATGAGACCATACCTGATCTGTAGCCCAGCTCCATTTACCTGCCTCTGCTTCATATTCCTGAAACCCTTACTTAACAACCACGTTGTTCAACTAAGGTATTTCTGGGCACAGGAGTAAGAAATAACACTACAAAGGTTGCAACTGAATATTAGTGTTATTGCACCAACACTTAAGACACTCCTATCAAATTTCACTTCGTCACTTAAAAGTAAATGGCTGAACATTTCCATTAAACTGAACTTTCTGTCCTGTAGTGAATAGATCGAGAGTAAGCATTAGAGGGTGCCTCTTCTGTTTGGGGAATTTCACATACAGCTCTTACCTCATTCATGCATTAATACCCATCTTACAACAGCACCTGAGGAATGTACTGCAAGCACGATTGGAAAATCTACACCTAGAAAACGAAAATCTTTAGAAATGGGGAGAAGACCATCGGGCTAAAGAATCTTGCCAATTTTTAAAGTTTATGAATTCACTATTCACAGCAAACAGGCTAGTTTGCACCAGCAACCGCCCCCACTGCATGGCCCCCACCTCGTGCACTTAAAAAAAGAAACAGCATCAGCCCATTTCGGATTTTTACACTGTTCTTTATTCTGTACAACCCTCTTTCCATACTTCTAACAGTTTTACCAAGGTTCCTGTTCTCAATTTGCAGGATGAGCAGGAGCATCTTCAGGAAATGTTTCAGAAAAATGTTAAGAAAATACTGCAGTTCAAGAAACATCACTGCAAGGAGCTGATTCCAATTGCTGAACACTCTGGAGTGGTCTCTCTATGCAACCTATATGAGACCTTGGCAACAGCGGAGAATGGGGTAATTCAATAACTGAGTATGACATAAGGCAGCAATTGTACCAATATATTGAATAAGATGTACCAGGAGTGGGATACAGGCTGGAACCCAATTGAGGCATTGGATGGGTATATATGTAGCAATTTTGTGTGAATTCAATCTCCTTGTGTGGAGCTTCACCTGATAGGAGCACATATCAGAAATTCTAGTATTCACTCCCCAGAGTTTTCCATGAATTAACATTAATGCATAGTCAATAGTGAGAGATGAGTTTAACCTACCTACCTTGAAAAAGTATCTGGACAAACATAGTATAAGCACAATAGGAAAATCTACATTTATCCCTTTTTTACTGGCAGGAAAAGCTGCCATAGTATGAAGTCATAAAAAATTCCCCCATAGAATAACGGAGTTACAGGCTGGAATTTAATTGAGGCTTTCGGGGTATTTATGTGTAGTATAATAGATAACAGGAAATGAGTTACAGGCTGGAATCTAATTTGGAGGGGGTTGGGTGGTTTATATATGGAATAACAGATATTCAGGAATGAGTTACGGGCTGGAATCTAATTGAGGGGTATTTGTCGTTGATAAATGGGCATTTTCAATAAAACAACAGTAACAACTTGTATTTATATAGCGCCTTTAACGGTGGTAAAATATCCCAAGATGCTTCACAGGAGCGACCACCAAACAAAATTTGACACTGAACCACAAAAGGTGATACTAGGACAGGAGATCAAAAGCTTGGTCAAAAAGGTGGGTTTTGGAGAGGGTCTTAAAGGAAGAGAGAGAGGAGGAGAGGTTTTGGGAGGAAATTCTAGAGCTTAGGGCCCAGGTTGCTGAATGCATGTGTGCCAATGGTGGAGCAATGAAAATTGGAGATGTTCAAATAGCCAGAATTGTAGGAGTGCAGAGATCTCAGAGGGTTGTAGGACTGGAGGAGGTTATGAAGATAGGGAGAGACGAGGTCATTGGAAGATTTGAAAACAAGGATGATAATTTCAAAATCGAGGTGTTGTCTGACCAGGATCCAATGAGCAAAAGGGGTGATGGGTAAAAGGAGCTTGCTGTGAGTCAGGGTTTGGGCTGTCGAGTTTGGATGAGCTCAAGTTTATGGAGGGTGGAAGATCAGAGGCTGGTCAGGAGAGCATTAGAATAGTCACGTTTGGAGGTAATAAAAGCATGGATGAGGGTTTCAGCAGCAGATGGGTGAACCCGGCTGACCCTGATAACCACATAGAGGTGGTAGTCCTTGGTCTTGATAATGGAGAGGGTATGTGGTCAGAAGTTCAGCTGAGGGTGAAATAGGATGCAAGATTGTGACTGGGGCCCTCTGCTCCATATGGCTCGGTGCTTCAGTGGTCACTGCTTTTACCCACTAGGTCACAAAGAGAGCAATTCCTTTCAATTTGGGAAATGATCTATGAGGTTCCAGCTCCATGATAGTGTCAGCCATGGTCAGTGGGTAGCAGACTTGCCTTTGGCTCAGAAGGTTGTCGGTTTGAGCCCCACACCACAGACCTAAGCACAAAATCCAGGCTGACACTCGCAATGCCACTCCTTAGGGAGTGCTTCACAGTCGGAGGGGCAGTGTGGAGGGAGCGCTGCACAGTCGGAGGGTCAGTACTGAGGGAGCATTGCACATTCGGAGGGGTAGTGCTGAGGGGGCGTTGCACAGTCGGAGGGGCAGTGCTGAAGGAGCACTGCACAGTCGGAGGGGCAGTGCTGAGGGGGCGTTGCGCAGTCGGAGGGGCAGTGCTGAAGGAGCACTGCACAGTCGGAGGGGCAGTGCTGAGGGGGCGTTGCGCAGTCGGAGGGGCAGTGTTGAAGGAGCACTGCACAGTCGGAGGGGCAGTGCTGAGGGGGCGTTGCGCAGTCGGAGGGGCAGTGTTGAAGGAGCACTGCACAGTCGGAGGGGCAGTGCTGGGGGGGCGTTGCACATTCGGAGGGGCAGTGCTGAAGGAGCACTGCACAGTCGGAGGGGTAGTGCTGAGGGGGCGTTGCGCAGTCGGAGGGGCAGTGTTGAAGGAGCACTGCACAGTCGGAGGGGCAGTGCTGAGGGGGCGTTGCGCAGTCGGAGGGGCAGTGCTGAAGGAGCACTGCACATTCGGAGGGGCAGTGCTGAGGGGGCGTTGCACATTCGGAGGGGCAGTGCTGAGGGGGCGTTGCACATTCGGAGGGGCAGTGCTGAGGGGGCGTTGCACATTCGGAGGGGCAGTGCTGAGGGGGCGTTGCACATTCGGAGGGGCGGTGCTGAGGGGGCGTTGCACATTCGGAGAGGCAGTGCTGAGGGAGCGTTGCGCAGTCGGAGGGGCAGTGCTGAGGGGGCATTGCACATTCGGAGAGGCAGTGCTGAGGGAGCCCTGCGCAGTCGGAGAGGCAGTGCTGAGGGAGCCCTGCGCAGTCGGAGGGGCAGTGCTGAGGGAGCCCTGCGCAGTCGGAGGGGCAATGCTGAGGGAGCCCTGCGCAGTCGGAGGGGCAGTGCTGAGGGAGCCCTGCGCAGTCGGAGGGGCAGTGCTGAGGGAGCCCTGCGCAGTCGGAGGGGCAGTGCTGAGGGAGCCCTGCGCAGTCGGAGGGGCAGTGCTGAGGGAGCCCTGCGCAGTCGGAGGGCAGTGCTGAGGGAGCGCTGCACAGTCGGAGGGGCAGTGCTGAGGGGGCGCTGCACAGTCGAAGGGGCAGTCTTTTGGAGAAGCCATAAAACTGAGGCCCTGTTTGCTTGCTAAGGTGGGTAGAAAGGATCCCGTAGCACTATTTGGAAGAAGAGCAGGGAAGTTATCTCCAGTGTTCTGGCCAATATTTATCCTTCCATTAACATTATCACATTGATGTTTTTGGAGCTTGCTGTGTGCAACTTGGCTGCCACGTTTCCTACATTAAAACAATGACTGCACTTCAAAAAGTGCATAATTGACTACATTCACGGAGAAGACTCGGAGGGCGGAGTTCCAGACCTGTAAGTATAAAAAACTTACCTCGGGGATTCGCAGCCTACATTCACGGAGAAGACTCGGAGGGCGGAGTTCCAGACCTGTAAGTATAAAAAACTTACCTTGGGGATTCGCGGCCTACATTCACGGAGAAGACTCGGAGGGCGGAGTTCCAGACCTGTAAGTATAAAAAACTTACCTTGGGGATTCGCGGCCTACATTCACGGAGAAGACTCGGAGGGCGGAGTTCCAGACCTGTAAGTATAAAAAACTTACCTCTGGTAAAAAAAAACTGAAAAGTGACATCACAGGAAAGCTAGAAGGGGCAGGCAGTCAGTGCAGGAATCCCCTGTGGCTATCCCTCTCTCTAACAAGTATACCGTTTTGGATACTGTTGGCGGGGATGGCCTATCGGGAAAACAGCAGCAGCCAGAGCAGTGGCACCACGGCTGGCTCTGTTGTTCAGGGAGGGACAAAGCGCAGAAGAGCAATAGTTATGGGGGACTCTATAGTCAGGGGCACAGATAGGCGCTTCTGTGGACGTGAAAGAGACTCCAGGATGGTATGTTGCCTCCCTGGTGCCAGGGTCAAGGTTGTCTCTGAACGGACAAGGGGCATTCTGAAGGGGGAGGGTGAACAGCCAGAGGTTGTGGTACACATCGGTACCAACGACATAGGCAGGAAGAATGAATAGGTCCTGCAGGGGGAGTTTAGGTAGTTAGGTAGAAAGTTAAAAGACAGGACCTCCAGGGTTGTAATCTCGGGATTACTCCCTGTGCCACGTGTCAGTGAGGCTAGAAATAGGAAGATAGTGCAGCTAAACACGTGGCTGAACAGCTGGTGTAGAAGGGAGGGTTTCAGATATCTGGACCATTGGGATCTCTTCAGGGACAGATGGGACCTGTACAAGAAGGATGGGTTGCATCTAAACTGGAGGGGCACAAATATCCTGGCTGCGAGGTTTGCTAGCGTCACTCGGGAGGGTTTAAACTAGTGTGGCAGGGGGGTGGGAACCAGAGTAGTCGGACAGCAAGTGAAATAAATGAGGGGGAACTAGTAAATAAGGCCAGTAAGACTAAGAGGAAGAGCAGGCAGGGAGATGTTGCGGAGCACAGCGGGACTGGTGGTCTGAAGTGCATTTGTTTCAATGCGAGAAGTATAACAGGTAAGGCAGATGAACTTAGAGCTTGGATTAGTACTTTGAACTATGATGTTGTTGCTATTACAGAGACTTGGTTGAGGGAAGGACAGGATTGACAGTTAAATGTCCCAGGATTTAGAAGCTTCAGGCGGGATAGACGGGGATGTAAAAGGGGTGGGGGAGTTGCATTACTGGTTAAGGAGAATATCACAACTGTACTGCGGGAGGACACCTCGGAGGGGTCGTGCAGCGAGGCAATATGGGTGGAGCTCAGGAATAGGAAATGTGCAGTCACGATGTTGGGGGTTTACTACAGGCCTCCCAACAGCCAGCGGAAGGTAGAGAGCAGATATGTAGACAGATTTTGGAAAGATGCAAAGGTAACAGGGTTGTAGTGGTGGGTGTTTTTAACTTCCCCTATATTGACTGGGACTCACTTAGTGCTAGGGGTTTCGATGGGGCAGAATTTGTAAGGAGCATCCAGGAGGGCTTCTTGAAACAATATGTAGATAGTCCAACTAGGGATGGGGCCGTACTGGACGTGGTATTGGGGAATGAGCCCGGCCAGGTGGTCGAAGTTTCAGTAGGGGAGCATTTCGGGAACAGTGACCATAATTCCATAAAGTTTTAAGGTACTTGTGGATAAGGATAAGAGTAGTCCTCAGGTGAAGGTGCTAAATTGGGGGAAGGCTAATTATAACAATATTAGGCAGGAACTGAAGAATTTAGATTGGGGACGGCTATTTGAGGGTAAATCAACATCTGACATGTGGGTGTCTTTCAAACTTCAGTTGATTAGAATCCAGGACCAGCATGTTCCTGTGAGGAAGAAGGATAAGTTTGGCAAGTTTCGGGAAGCTTGGATAACGCGGGATATTGTGAGCCTCGTCAAAAAGAAAAAGGAAGCATCCGTAAGGTCTGGAAGACGAGAAACAGACGAATCCCTTGAGGAATATAAAGGCAGTAGGAAGGAACTTAAGCAAGGAGTCAGGAGGGCTAAAAGGGGTTTTGAGAAGTCATTGGCAAACAGGATTAAGGAAAATCCCAAGGCTTTTTATACGTATATAAAGAGCAAGAGGGTAACCAGGGAAAGGGTTGGCCCACTCAAGGACAGAGAAAGGAATCTATATGTGGAGCCAGAGGAAATGGGCGAGGTACTAAATGAGTACTTTGCATCAGTATTCACCAAGGAGAAGGACTTGGTGGATGATGAGCCTAGGGAAGGGAGTGTAGATAGTCTCAGTCATCTCATTATCAAAAAGGAGGAGGTGTTGGGTGTCTTGCAAAGCATTAAGGTAGATAAGTCCTCAGGGCCAAATGGGATCTACCCCAGAATACTGAGGGAGGCAAGGGAAGAAATTGCTGGGGCCTTGACAGAAATCTTTACATCCTCATTGGCTACAGGTGAGGTTCCAGAGGACTGGAGAATAGCCAATGTTGTTCCTTTGTTTAAGAAGGGTAGCAAGGATAATCCAGGAAATTATAGGCCAGTGAGCCTTACGCCAGTGGTAGGGAAATTATTAGAGAGGATTTTTCGGGACAGGATTTACTCCCATTTGGAAACAAATGGACTTATTAGCAAGAGGCAGCATGGTTTTGTGAAGGGGAGGTTATGTCTCACTAATTTGATTGAGTTTTTTGAGGAAGTGACGAAGATGATTGATGAAGGAAGGGCAGTGGATGTTATCTATATGGACCTCAGTAAAGCCTTTGACAAGGTCCCTCATGGCAGACTGGTACAAAAGGTGAAGTCACTCGGGATCAGAGGGGAGCTGGGTGCTTTTCTGAATGGAGGGATGTGACTAGTGGTGTTCTGCAGGGATCAGTGCTGGGACCTTTGCTGTTTGTAGTATATATAAATGATTTGGAGGAAAATGTAGCTGGTCTGATTAGTAAGTTTGCGGACGACACAAAGGTTGGTGGAGTTGCGGACAGTGATGAGGATTGTCAGGATACAGCAGGATATAGATCGGTTGGGGACTTGGGCGGAGAAATGGCAGATGAAGTTTAATCTGGACAAATGTGAGGTAATGCATTTTGGAAGGTCTAATGCAGGTGGGAAGTATACAGTAAATGACAGAACCCTTAGGAGTATTGACAGGCAGAGAGATCTGGGCGTACAGGTCCACAGGTCACTGAAAGTGGCAACGCAGGTGGATAAGGTAGTCAAGAAGGCATACGGCATGCTTGCCTTCATCGGTCGGGGCACAGAGTATAAAAATGAGGAGAGGTTGGATAAACTCGGATTGTTTTCACGACGGAGGTGGAGGGGCGGCATGATAGAGGTTTACAAAGTTATAAGCGGCATGGACAGAGTGGATAGTCAGAAGCTTTTTCCCAGGGTGGAAGAGTCAGTTACTAGGGGACATAGGTTTAAGGTGAGAGGGGCAAAGTTTAGAGGGCATGTGCGAGGCAAGTTCATTACACAGAGGGTGGTGAGTGCCTGGAACTTGTTGCCAGGGGAGGTGGTGGAAGCAGGTACCATAAAGACGTTTAAGAGGCATCTTGACAAATACATGAATAGGATGGGAATAGAGGGATACGGACTCCGGAAGTGCAGAAGGTGTTAGTTTAGGCAGGCATCAAGATCGGCGCAGGCTTGGAGGGCTGAATGGCCTGTTCCTGTGCTGTACTGTTCTTTTTTCTTTGTTCTTTGACTGTAAAGTGCTTTGGTGCATCCTGAGGTCATGAACGGCACTATATAAATGCATGTCTTTCTGTTGCTTTCTGACAGTTTGTGTCCCCATGGAGACACACTCTTAATTTAAGTGGCATTTCTTTCAGGTGAACCCGGCTGACCCTGATAACTACATGCACATGATTGGGATGGTCTTTGTATTCAGTTTAATCTGGTCTGTGTGTGCATCTGTGGATGAAGACGGAAGGAAAAAAATGGACAATTTCTTGCGGGAGTTGGATGGCAGCTTCCCCAGCAAGGTGAGGCATTTCCTGAGTTGCAGAATATTAAATGCCAAGGGTAACCTTTTGTTCAAATTACTCCTTTATGCACAAGGTGGAAAATGGAATAGGTTAGAACAGGAGTTAGAGTTTTCAATTGGGGCAAGGCCAATTTTACTAAGCTGAGGAGTGATTTAGTGAAAATGGACTGGAAACAGCGAGTCATAGAGTTATACGGCACAGAAACAGGCCCTTCAGCCTATCGTGTCTGTGCCGGCCATCAAGCACCTAACTATTCTAATCCCATTTTCCAGCACTTGGCCCATTGCCTTGTATGCTATGGCGTTTCAAGTGCTCATCTAAATACTTCTTAAATGTTGTGACGGTTCCTGCCTCTACCACCTTTTCAGGCAGTGCGTTCCAGATTCCAACTACCCTCTGAGTGAAATTTTTTTTTCTCAAATCCCCTCGAAACCTCCTGCCCATTACCTTAAATCTATGCCCCCTGGTTATTGACCCCTCCACTAAGGGAAAATGTTGCTTACTATCTAACCTATCAATGCCCCTCATAATTTTGTATACCTCAATCATGTCCCCCTCAGCCTTCTCTTCTCTAAGGAAAACAACCTTAGTCTTTTCAGACACTCTTCATAGCTGAAATGCTCCAGCACAGGCAACATCCTGGTGAATCTTCTCTGCACCCTCTCCAGGGCAATCACATCCTTCCTATAGTGTGGTGCCCAGAGCTGTACACAGTACTCCAGCTGTGGTCTAGCTAGCATTTTATACAGCTCCATCACAACCTGCCTGCTCTTATATTCTATGCCTCGGCTGATAAAGGCAAGTATCTCATATGCCTTCCTAGCCACCTTACCTACCTGTGCTGCTGCCTTCAGTGATTTCTGGACAAGTACACCAAGGTCCCTCTGACCTTCTGTACTTCCTAGGGTCCTACCATCCATTGTATATTCCCTTGCCTTGTTAGTCCTCCCAAAATGCATCACCTCACACTTCTCAGGATTAAATCCATTTGCCACTGCTCCGCCCATCTTACCAACCCATCTATATCGTCCTGTAATCTAAGGCTTTCCTCCTCACTGTTTACGACACCACTAATTTTCATGTCATCTGCGAACTTACTGATCATATCTCCTATATTCACTTCTGAATCATTCATGTACGCTACAAACAGCAAGGGTCCCAGCACCAATCCCTGGGGTACAGCACTGCTCACAGGCTTCCACTTGCACAAACAACCCTCGACCATCGCCCTCTGCCTCCTGCCACTAAGCCAATTTTGGATCCAATTTGCCAAATTGCCCTGGATCCCATGGGCTCTTACCTTCTTAACCAATCTCCCATGTGGGACCTTATCAAAAGCCTTACTGAAGTCCATATAGACTACATCAACTGCTTTACCCTCATCTAGTCACCGCCTCGAAAAATTCAATCAAGTCAGTTCGACACGATTTCCCCCAACAAAGCCATGCTGACTATCCCTGATTAATCCCTGCCTCTCCAAGTGGAGATTCATCCTGTCCCTCAGAATTAGGGACTTACAGGTAAATCAGTGTCAGAGCATTGGGAGGCGTTCAAAGGAGAGATTCAAGGGGTTCAGAGTAAACATATTCCCACAAATAAAATGGGTGGGACTGCCAAATCTAGAGCCCCAGGGATGTCGAGGAGCTTACAGGGTAAGATAAAGCAGAAAAGGAAAGCTTATGTTTGACACAGAGAACTCAATACTACAGAAGGCCGAGAGGAGTACAGAAAGTGGAGGGGTGAAATCAATCATCAAATTAGGAATGCTAAGAGAGGGTATGAAAGAATATTGGCAACCAAAATCAAGGTGAACCCAAAGATGCTTTATCAATATATTAAGAGTAAGAGGATAACTAAGGAAAGAGTAGGGCCCATAAAAGACCAAAACGGTAACCGATGTATAGGGGCGAAAGATGTTGGTATGGTTCTTAATGAATACCTTGCGTCTGTCTTCACAGAAGAGGGGGAACGATGCAGATATTGTAGACAAGGAAGAGGGCTGTGAAGTATTGGATGTGATAAACATAGGGAAGGAGGAAGGAAGTATTAATGGGATTAGCATCCTTGAAAGTTGATAAATCACCAGGGCTGGATGAAATGTACCCCAAGCTGTTAAAAGAAGCCAGGGAGGAAATAGCATAAGATCTGTCCATCATTTTCCAGTCCACACTGGATGCAGGTGTGCCAGCGGATTGGAGGACTGCTAACTTTGTTTAAAAAGGAAGCGAGGGATAGACCAAATAATTACAGGCCAGTCAATCTAACTTCAGTAGAGGGAAAATTATTGGAATCAATTCTGAGAGACAGGATAAACTGTCACTTAGAAGGGCATGGATTAATCAAGGACAGTCAGCATGGATTTGTTAAGGGAAGATCTTGTCTGACTAACTTTTGAAGAAGTAACAAGGAAGATTGATGAGGGTAGTGCATTTGATGTGGTCTACATGAATTTTAGCAAGGCTTTTGACAAGGTCCCACATGGCAGACTGGTTATAAAAATAAAAGCCCATAGGATCCAGGGAAATGTAGCAAGGTGGATACAAAATTGACTCCGTGGCAGGAAACAAAGGGTAGTTGTGGGTGGGTGTTTTTGCGACTGGAAAGCTGTTTCCAGTGGTATTCTGCAGGGCTCAGTACTTTTTGTGGTATATATTAATGATCTGGACGTAAACGTAGACGGCATGATCGAGAAGTTTGCAGACAACATAAAAATTGGCTGTGTGGTTGATAGTGAGGAGGATAGCTGTAGGCTGCAGGAAGATATTTATTGGTGGACTGGTCAGAAGGGAGAAAAGTGGCAAATGGAATTCAACCCGGAGAAGTGTGAGGTGATGCATTTGGGGAGGTCAAACAAGGCAAAGGAATGCACAATTAATGGGAAAATACTGAGAAGTGTAGTGGAAATGAGGGACATTGGAGTGAATGTCCACAGATCCCTGAAGGTAGCAGGATAGGTCGATAAGGTGGTTAAGAAGGCATATGGAATCCTTTCCTTTATTAGCCGAGGAATAGAATACAAGAGCAGGGAAGTTATGCTGGAACTGTATAAATCATTGGTTAAGCCACAACTTGAGTACTGTGTGCAGTTCTGGTCACCTCATTACAGAAAGGATATAATTGCACTAGAGAGGGTACAGAGGGGATTTTCGAGGATGTTGCCAGAACTGGAAAAATGCAGCTATGAAGAAAGATTGGATAGGCTGGGGTTGTTCTCCTTGGAACAGAGAAGGCTGAGGGGAGATTTGATTGAAATCTACAAAGTTGTGAGGGGCCTGGATAGAGTAGATGTGAAGGGCCTATTTACCTTAGCAGAGAGGTCAGTGACTAAGGAGCATAGATTTAAAATGATTAGTAGAAAGATTAGAGGGGAGATGAGGAAATGTTTTTTCACTCAGAAGGTGGTGCGGTCTGGAACTCACTGCCTGACAGGGTAGTTAAGGCAGAAATCCTCAACTTATTTAAAAGGTGTCTGTATATGCATATCAAGCACCATAGCCTACAGGGCTACTGACCAAATGCTGGAAGGTGGGATTAGGCTCAATGGCTCGTTTTTCGGCCAGCGCAACACGATGGGCTAAGTGGCCTCTTTCTGTGCTGCAAACTTTCTATGATTCTATGGGAGGATGGCCAGGAAAGTGTTGGATTAGTCCAGTCTAGAAGTAAAAAAGGCACGGATGAGGGTTTCAGCAGCAGCTGAGCTGAGATGGGTGTAGTTGGATTCAAAAGGGAGTTGGATATATACTGGAAAAGCCGAAAACTGCAGGGCTATGGGGAAGCAGTAGGGGAGTAGGAGATAATTGTATAGTTCTTTCAAAGAGCTGATAGTGGCATGATGGGCTGAATGGCCTCTTTTGGTGCTGTAAGATTCTATGATCCTGTAATAGGTTCTCTGAACAGGAACTGATTAACCCCTCCAGGGGCACCAATTCAGTTTTACCAGTTCAGGTGACTGAGATCAGGAATCCATCGCCTTGTTCTTTGCAAGTTTCTCCCATAGTGGAATCTTTACCAAGTGAACTGCTGGCTCCAGCTCGGGTGACTTGTTTAGGGGACTGTACCGATGCATGTATGTAAACTGGCAATTGGAATGTACATGACTGGACTGAGACAAACTGTGAAGCATGTGGCAATAAGATAATTAGGGGCTAATCATTCACAAAGTAAGTACCCCCAACACTGCGGAATGAAGAAATTAAAAAGGTGTATCCCTTTATTTTATGCGCGGTCTTCAGAAACGTGAGTTGAACAGTTCAGATTCAAGTACCTCCACTATGGGGTTTGGGTGGAACAGACTACTCAGGGAGACAGCAGCCAACACAGCTGGCAATTGAAGCAACTGAGGGATGTAAAAGTTAGTATTATAATCCAAGACTTTTCAAACTTTCGGCTCAGATGGAGATCAGTGCTTATCTGTGTGCTCTGATGTCCCTGTCATTCAGATAAGTTGCTGCTCTTTGAATTCTCCCACTAACGGCCCTGCTTTTTTGCACAGGAAACTGTCTATGAGTATTATGTGGACCCAAAAACCAAGGTCTGGACTTCCTTTGAAGAAAAGCTGATGAAATCATGGCGCTATCCTACAAAGTAAGGCAATTGTTTCACCCTGTTTAGTGGTGAGGCGTGGCTTTTCATCAAACAACTCGAGGTTTAAGGAACCTGCATTTATATATTTTTACATCAATAAATGCTTCACACGAAGATAATTACTGTGAGGCACAATGATACTGTTGCTGTTTAAGCCATTGTGGCAGCCGTTTTGTGCACAGCAAGATCCCACAAACAGCGATGAGGTGTTTTTTTTTTTGATGAGTTGAGAAACATGCCCTGTAAGATCCCAGAACAGCAATGTAACAATGACCAGATCATCTCTTTTTAGTGATGTTGGTTGAGGGATAAATATTGGTCTGGACCCCCGTTCTTCTTCGGAATAGTGTCCATGGGGTCTTTTACATCCATCTGAGGGGGCAGACAGGGCTTCAGTTTAACGGCTGATTCAAAAGACTGTGCCTTCAACAGTGCTGTGCTGGGAGTAGCAGCCTGATTATGGGGCTCAAGTCTCCAGAGTGGGATTGCACAATTCTGCGTTCCCTACTTGTATTGCAGAATTGTAGAATAATTAATGTCCCAATAAATTTAAATTGAAAGCACTCTTTAGCAATGTTGCTGTTGGTAGAGTGACATTTTTGCTTCTGTCCTGCAGCATACCTTTCTATAAAATCATCGTGCCCACAGTGGATACAGTGCGATACAACTTCCTGGTTAGCAGCTTGGTTGCCAATCAGTGCCCCGTGCTGCTTGTGGGGCCAGTTGGGACTGGGAAGACCTCCGTTGGTCAGAATGCACTTCAGACCCTTGACCCCGTTAAGTGGTCAGTACTGACGGTGAACATGTCAGCTCAGGTAGGAAAGCATGATTACTAATAGTACAGGAGTGCCCTTTGTAAGTAGTTAGAGACTGTTGGTGGACTGAATTATGGTTTGCACAATCTGATTAGTGTGCACCTGTTAAGCCAGTTCTTACCTGTTGAGTTTCTGTTAACAGATAAACCATGGATGGCTCAGTAGCTAAATGCATTGTGCTGGTATGACATTGAGTCACATTAATCACAGAAAGATCCCAATTTGGTCAAGGTCTGACGTAGTGGGACGACCAGAATGCTTTTTGAAGAGATGGCTCAGACTTAATGGGCCGAATGGCCACCTTCTGTACTGTTCTGTGATTATATGATTCTAGTAATATTGTCATTTTACAAAACCAGACACCGAACCTTTACATTTCAGGGTATTTCACCTCTGGAACCTGGAGTTGAATCTGACCCAGTGGGGGATAAATTCTCTTTTCATTAGCAGTAAGGGTTCTAGGTGCAATGAGTTTGCTCAGTTTCTGCCTAGTTTCAACTGGGCATGAGACCGTCGGATAAAACTTACCTGAGTTCGGCATCAATTATCACTTAGTTGCTGCTACTCACTTAGAAAGGCCACAAGGATGGTGGCTGTAAGTCTTGAGAAAGCATCACACTATTGAAGAAGCTGCTGTTTGCAGTTTGGGGGTTGCGATATATTGTTCAGCTTCGAGATGAAGGACCTGTGTTAGTTCCTGTGGAGACCGGGAAGAATTTTTCACCTTATTGGCCCTGGGTTCTTTCTCTGAATTTTTTTGCTACTACCGGGAGATTACATGGATGGGTGCTGGTGGGGGAGAGGGAAGGGATAGGTTGTGTGTAGTCATGATGCTCCAGTCATCATGGAGCATGGGGCAGGCTTGATGAACCAGCTAGCCTTTTTCTGCGCATCGTGTTTGTAGGCAAGAGGAGTGCTTGACACTCATGGGGCTGGATTTTGGCGGCAGGCTTAATAAATGGTGGCCTGCGTGCCGCGGAGCTGCCGCGATTTCCCGTGCGGTGGCCCATTCGCGTGCCAGGGTCGGTACTCCTCCACCCCCACCCCCCCCCAAATCACATTGGGAGGGCGGCTGTACGATGCCTTGAACGGCATCAGCTAACAAGTCCGCACGTGCTGGCGCCATATTTAAATGGCAGCCAGCCCTGCATACAACCTTTTTCAAATTTAAACCTTTGCTGCTGGAGCTGACCAGCCAGCAGTGACGTCTGAAGAGCCCCATCTGTCAAGAAACTACCCCTGCAAGCCACTGGAGATAGCAGAGGTGTGAGGAAGGGTGGCAGTGATTCCTCCCCGCTCACTCTCTTCCAGGCTGCAAGGGAAAGGCGGGAGGTCCTTTTCCCCAGTGATGGTAAGAAGAGGTCCTCCCGCCTGAACAGAGGTAAGCTGCTGTGGGGTTATCCGCCAAGACTGGTGCAAGAGGGTGAATGATCTTATGTGCTCGGCAAAGTAAGTGGCACTTTGTTGTACAGCTCCGTTTGACCTGGGTATCCCCACATGGGTGCCACTGCCATGTCAAAGACAGGGAGATCGGGTGGGGAGGATTGATGCCACATGAGTGGCTGCATGTGTGAAAGAACTCACCGTCGTTTGCACCTCAGAGCATGGAACCAACCTGACAGGCTGAGTCCGTTTTACAGACTGAGCTTCCCCCACCTTCTGTTCTAGCGCCCCTGTTGTGACTGGCATTATGTTGTTGTTTGGCAATGTTCAGTATCTGCATCCTTGCTCTTCCAGGTGAAGAGGGACCACAATGCGAGGGAGGCCTCCAGGACCGGTAGAGGGATGCCAGACAATAGTTCGCTAACGCAGGCTGAGGAGGAGGCCCTGGAGCTCGCTGCCAGCCAGGGAGGATGTGCTGTTTCGGACATGGAGCTTGTGGTCCCGGGTGAACATGCAGCATTCTGACAAACACAGTGATTACTCAAAACATTTCATTTTTGGACACAATGCTGTCATATTCGTGACCATGTGCACCATTAAAAACTAAAACTGTGCTCCTCACATTGTATCTTGCAGGGTGACGCTCCGAATCAGCATTGGAGACTTCCTGAACCTCTGAGGAAAAGACAACCTCAGAGGATGCAGTATCCCAGGACACTCCTGCACCTTCCACCAGCGCAGATACACTCACTTCGATGGGAATCTGTTTGGCTTTAGAGTCTGGGTCACAAGCTGGTGAGAGCACCACACAAGCCTGAACAGCTGGCTGATGCTATGACAGGCAACATCTCTGACAGTCGGAGGACTGTGGGTGTCCATGTCCATTCTGAGCCCCAGGCTGATGATGATCCTCTGGTGTCGACAGCACAGGGCATGCTGGAGTTGCAGGGAGAGTTAAGGCAACATCTGGCAGAGGTGCCACAGGCCCTATGCAGCTTTGAGCGGACAATGGGGGAGTCCATCCAGGCCATGACAGCTGCCATGTCCCAGGCATATGAGCACATGGCTTCCTCCATTGAGAGGTTGGTGACCCTCATGGAGAGCCACATTCCACAGATGTGCACAGACCAGCAAATCCTCGCCTCAACCATGAGCTGTTCCCAGCAGTGGCAAGGCAAGAGAGGGATCATGATTCCAATGTGAACTCTGGCTCCTTAGCCCTTCCGCCAGTGAGTCCAGCTCCCTCCAGCAACCACGACGTCTGAGGCCTCAGGTGCCCAGAGGATGACCACCCAAGTCATCCAAAGCCAAAGGGCAACCTGATCAGCAGCCTGCCTCCAGTCAAGCTGCTAGCACAGAAGTAGCATTGTGAAGAAGCACCCGCAAACATTTCAAAAAGACACCATGACACATGAGTTTTCATGGGTGACACGCCTATGTATTAATTCCTTCTCACTAAATGTGCTTTTCTAACATGTGTCTCCTTTTTACTGTGTGAATGACGCATGCCAGCATGTACTGATTACATGTCCTCCCATTACATCATTGACCTGACAGAACTGCCAGTGTATGGAATAACATCATTGCCATGCCCATATGCGTGATGTGGCATTGCACAGATGCAGTCACATGGGCAATGGCTCTGTCACCTTCTGCCAGTAATGGTGAAGATATCGATGTCACAGATGCAGAAGACTGCCTTCCAGATGAAGGACGGTGGTATGTGATGTGGGGAGCATATGGTACACTTCAGGAATTGTAGAAGCGCCCAGCAATAAGGCATTGTCGTGCATCCCTTGCTCGCTGCTCGCCATGTCTATGCTGCATCGATGCTCTCCGCCCTCCCATGCGAGTATGCTGCTACAACCCCTCTGTGTTCTCATCATCTGAGGATATCTCCTGCTCCCGTCTCTCATCATCCTGCAAGGCCTCACCTCTCTGTATTGCAAGTTGTGCAAAGCACAGCATACATCAACGATGCGCATAACCCTTTCTGGTGCGTACTGTAGGGCCCACCTGTTCTATTCAGGCAGAGGGAGTGCATCTTTAGCATGCCAATCGCCTGCTCGTGTCGAGCCATGGCAGGCGTTGTATCACTCCTCTGCATCGCTGGTGGGGTTTCTCACCAACGTCAGGAGCCATGTCTGTAAGGGGTAGCCCTCGTCTCCGAGAATCCGCCCCTGGATCTGAGGCAGTGCAGTGAAGAGCAGCCGCACCTGAGACTGGCGCAGGATGAATGAGTCATGGCAGCTGCCTGAAAAATTGGCAAACTCTTACATGAAGTGCTTCCTGTGGTCACATACTAGCTGCACGTTGAGCAAGTAGAAGCCCTTTCTATTGAGGTATGTAGCTGATAGTCTGGCTGGAGCCTTGATGACCACATGCATGCAGTCTATGACCGCTTGCACCTGTGGGAATCCCATGATGGCACTAAATCCGAGGGCCCTCTGGTCCTGATTCTCAGAGTCTGTCCAGAAGCGAACATAGTCACCGGCCCTCCTGTACAAGGCATCGGTGACCTCCCTGATACAGTGGTGTACTGCTGACTGTGAAACCCTACACAGGTCGCTGGTGGATCCCTGGAATGAGGCAGAGGCGTAGAAGTTTAGAGTCGCAGTCACTTTGAGGGCCAAAGGCATAGGGTGTCCACCAAAGCCCATCGGCTGCAGGTCATCATTCAGCAGTGCACAGAGATGTGTCACCGCCTCTCTGGTCATCTGCAGTCATCTCTGACACTGGCGCTCCAACATCTGCAGGTATGTCCGGTGGGGCCTGCAGACCCACCGTCTTCTCTGGCCTTGAATGCACCTTGGTGGCTGCTGCTGCTCATGTCTGGGAGCTTCCACATGGGCTGCGCCTGCCTCTTGGTTCTGCCTCCGGCGGATATGGCTCTTCATGGCACATGGATCCAGAAAAACAGGATGGACCAGCCCCAACTGTATGCTGGAGGTGAACTCTGTTCCTTCAGTAGGTCAATGGCGCCTATCAGGGCAGAGAGTAATGTGAATTAGTGCTTCAGCTGCGTTCTGGCATCACCTATATGGTATGGCATGACATTGCCCGTCTTAGCTTTAAATAAGAGCAGGACAGCATGACCACAGCCATATTATTGCAGTTGCCTGGATTGGACCACCGGCGAAATGATCTTAAACCATTTGTGGCCCCCACTCCACACGAAGGAGTCATGGACTGCCATTGCTCCCCACCTCCCCCAAACATTGTTGGCTGACTGCAGGATCAGCCCCCTTCCACACCGCCCCCCCACCCCAAAACGTTCATGGGCACAGAGTGGTCCCCTTTTAAGGAACAAGGGTACAGGTTCCTCCCTTGATGAATGCAGAGTTGAGACCCCTTCACAACACACACCCAGCCACCTTCACAGGCTCCGAGGACTGACACCTTGGTGCCACCGGCTTTTCTCGGACGTGAAGGTGAAGGCACAACTGTGCCGCACGTCCACCTGATAGCTGAATCGCAGCGGCATACGTAGTAATGTATGGTGAGCGGCTATTTACATATTCAAATCTGCATCCCGTTGCCGAGCAGTGGGGTGGGGGCCACCACGGAGCCTCACCTCCACTGGGAAGATCAGTCCCAGCACTCCCGGTGTCGGCCTCCATGGCGGGCCTCTTCCAGACCCATCTTCTGGCCCCCCAACCCCTCACCCCCATCCATGGATCATGATGTCGGGGGCTTAGTAAAATCCAGCCTGTGGTTGGTGACTGAAATGAGGAAAGTGTTCCATTTCCCTTGGTAAGATTCCTCACCTGGACAAGCTCAAAGTTGATAAACAAAATATTACTTTAACTAATTTCTGACTCCTCTCTCCCTCCCTCCCTTATTCACAGACCACATCTAAAAATGTGCAGGATGTTATCGAGAGTCGCGTGGAGAAGAGAACAAAAGGAGTTTATGTTCCAGTTGGCGGCAAAAAGCTCATCACCTTCATGGATGACCTGAATATGCCAGCCAAAGATACTTTTGGCTCCCAGCCACCGCTGGAGCTCCTTCGCCTATGGATAGATTACGGCTTTTGGTATGACCGACTCAAACAAACTGTGAAACACATAAAGGTAATGGCAGCGTGGGTTTTTAAGAAAGAAAAACTTGTATTTCGACAGCACCATTCATCACCTCGGGATGTCCCGAAGCACTTTACAGCCAATGAAGTACTATTTTGAAGTGTAGTCACTGTTGTAATATAGGAACATAGTAGCCAATTTGTGCACAGCAAGATCCCACAGACAGCATTGTGATAATGACCAGATCATCTTTTTTTAGCAATGTTGGTTGAGGAGTAAATATTGGCCCAGCACTCTGCGGAGAACACCGCTGCTCTTCTTCAAAATATTGGCACAGGATCTTTTACATCCACCTGAGAGGACAGACGGAACCTCGGTTTAATGGCTCATCTGAAAGTGCTGTCTTGGTACTGTCTCTCGGACAGTGCCGCGCTCCCTTGGTGCTGCCCCTCTAACAGTGCCACACTCCCTCAGTACTGCCCTCGGACAGTACAGCACTCCCTTGGTGCTGCCCCTCGGACGGTGCAGTGCTCCCTCGGTACTTTGTGACACCGTGTTAGGCAACCAGTTGGAGGCGTGGCAGGACTTAACAGCAAACAACACACTACAGCAAACAGTCTACAGATTCTTATTAAACAAAGTCCCTACAAACTACAGCAAACAGAACTCGGGGTGATTATGCCTCCCAACAAAAACTGTGATTTCTCCAGCAAAATGCAGTGAACGGAGGATAGTTACACTATGCAAATGATGCACATAAAATCAATCCCAGTCATTAACAGCTGCATGGACTGCAGGCATGATTGACATGGGAATTACCCAATGCTCAACATTCTGGCTGGGAATAACAGGGTCACTATATGCAACCCTTCAAAAGTAACTAATTGTCCAAAACATTTCATTGTGATAAAACACTATAGAAATGGAAGATATATTTATAACATGCAAACGTTTATCCTGCAGGAGATGTTTCTAATGGGTGCGATGGGCCCTCCTGGAGGGGGGCGAACAGTCATCTCGCCTCGTCTTCAAAGCCGGTTTAATCTGATCAACATGACATTTCCTGTGGTAGGTAGTTGTTTTCATGGAGGGGCAATGTGATGGCAGTCTCTCTTTATTTTAAATCAGAGGGGGAAAAATGTAACAAAGAAATAGGTTCAAAATGTAATTACATTGCAAACAGTGCAGAGACCCTAAACATACGAATATAGGAACAATGACAGGAAAGAAAAGACCCTCTGGTCCATCCAGCCCTGTCCCACGCAACTGTGGTAACTTGCGACTACAATATATACGCTCCCCTACTTGCACCAAAAGCCATGTGGTCTCCTGGAAAAGGTGCAAAACCAGGAAAAACATTCCAGGCCAATTAGGGAAGAAAATATGGGAAATTTTTCTATGACCCCTGTGGGTGATTAATATCACTCTGTCCCTGTTTACTGTTAGACGGTACCTAGCTGTTGTATCACGTGATCACCACCCAGCCAGAAACAGGTCCAGCTCCTGCTTGAAGGAATTCCGCAAATCAGCTTCTACTGTGTGAGCTGGTAGCCTGTTACACAGGTCTACTATGCTCTGGAAAAAGTACCAGCTCCTTGCATCTAACCTTACATAACTTGAAATTATGACCCTGGCTCTCCCTAACCTCTTTAGTTGGAACAAACTGTCTACGTAAATGCAAACTATTCCCTTCATAGATCTTAAACCTCGATCAGAGCACCCCTAAGTCTACACTTCCCTGAAGTGCAGTGTCCCAATGGTTTGAGTCTTGCTAGGTAATTAAGAGGCTTCAGAATGGGAATGAACCTACAGACTCTTCTCTGCACCCTTTCCGAAGCTTGAATGTCACCCACCATCTGAGGAGACCAATTTTGTGCTTGGTGTTCTAACTGAAGCCTAAACAAGGTATTGTGCACAAACAAAATAGTATGCCTTGTCTTATAGTGAATTGGCCTATAAATACAACCTAGGACCTTATTCACAGCAGCTGTTGCTTTACAGCATTGCTCGCCAGCCTTTCAGGGCCTATGTGCTAAACTGCCCAGATAGCCCCCTCCCTCCGTTGGCTGACCTTGAAGGCTGTATATATGTTGAGCATTCTTCCTGCCCACGTGGCAGAATTCTGCATTTTTCCAAGTTAAACATCATTTACCAATTACGTGCCCAATCCACCAGAGCATCTGCATCTGCCTGGAATAGTCGAGCATTGTCTGCAGTCCTGACTCTCGCACATATCTTGGTATCATCTGGAAACCTGGAGCTCATTCTCCCAACACCTACATGCAGATCATTAATGGAAACTTCAACAGTCCCAACACCAATCCCTGCGGGCCATGCTGTTGACAGCTCTCTCAAGCAGATCAAATCCACCTACAACCATTTTCTTCCCATGAGCTTCCGGCCAGTTCTCAGTCCAGCGCAGTAGATTGCCGCTCATACCCGAGGCTTTAAGCTTGTAGACCGTGTCAAAAGCTTTTTGGAAGTCTGGATAGACCATTTCTACTAGGATTCCTCATCCGCTATTTTGGTGATTTCTTTGTTACGACCAAGGTGGGAAGAGTGCACTATCTTTTCTAGTTCCATTTCTCCACAGGTCACAACATATATTTAAATGTGTACCCAGTTACCGATGTGGTCAATCATACATTCTAGTTTTAGTCCAGAATAATGTACACCAATCCGGTCTCTTTAATAAACAACAAAATTATCAGTTATAAAACAAGACTTAACCAGTAACAAAGCAAGGCATTAACGCACAGATTGAAATATGAGAGTTCCCTTTTACCTTAGCCCCTCTCACGCACAAACACACACACCCCCTGGTTAACCAGAAAAAATAGAGATTTTATTTTTAGATCTCTTTTACAAAAAAAAACACGAAAAGAATACTTTGGCCAAATACTAGCTAATTCTTGAAGAAAAAAGAAAAAGTATGGAAAGATGTCAGATGTCCTTTCTTTGGTTTGGCGTCCCAAATACGTGTAGACGGCTTTCACTGGGATCCTTTACTGGAGCAATCCTTTCAGGCGGCATTGAGCACTTATCCGGCAGGTTTTTCCAGCGTCTCAGAAGAATGCGGCAACCAGGCTTTCAGGCAGGCCTTTCAGGAGGAATGCATCATTAATTTCTCTATTTCTTACACTTGCTTCTAAGAGCTTCTCAAAGAAATGGAAAAAATGGCAGGCTTTTCAGAGAGATGGAACAGGCTGAGCTGGGCTGACTGCTCTCCTGGCTGGTTTTTAAAACTCCTTTTCAAACACTGTCCATACCCCAACTGACTGTCCAAAGCAAAACCAAAACAATATCTCAAGAGTCAAGCCTCCTGACCCCTACAAATCTTGACCTGTCATTTCTCTGTAAACATTTCCCCCAAGGCAAACAGCCCCTGCTGGGTATTTATCTGAAGACAGGTGACTTCCAGTACATGTTGTTTGTAAACAAAACCTCTCAGTCCTTTCAATGACCCCAGTGGAAAAAAATCCATGGAATCCTTTTCAGTTTATCCAAATAAAAGACAAATCCACAAAATGTAACAAAAAATGGAAGTACTTTAGTAACATCTTCAAAAAACTACAAATCAATTTACCAAGGCAGACCTCCTATTTCGTGAAGCCACTTTCAGTGTCCCTAAAATGTCCCCCGCTATCTAACTAATTTCTTTTTTTTGGCCTCCTTGTCTCGAGAGATGGGTAAGCACCTAGAGGTGGTCAGTGGTTTCTGAAGCAGCGCCTGGAGTGGCTATAAAGGCCAATTCTAGACTCTTCCACAGGCGCTGCAGATAAAATTGGTTGTCGGGGCTGTTACACAGTTGGCTCTCTCCTTGCACTTCTGTCTTTTTTCCTGCCAACTGCTAAGTCTCTTCAACTCGTCACTCTTTAGCCTCGCCTCACTGGCAACTGACTCCCACGACTTGTGGTCAATGTCACAGGACTTCATGTCGCATTTGCAGACGTCTTTAAAGCGGAGACATGGACGGCCGGTGGGTCTGATACCAGTGACGAGCTCACTGTATGATGTGTCCTTGGGGATCCTGCCATCTTCCATGCGGCTCACATGGGTAAGCCATCTCAAGCGCCACTGGCTCAGTAGGGTTTATATGCTGGGGATGTTGGCCGCCTCGAGGACTTCTGTGTTGGAGATACGGTCCTGCCACCTGATGCCAAGGATTCTCCGGAGGCAGCGAAGATGGAATGAGTTGTGACGTCGCTCTTGGCTGACATACGTTGTCCAGGCCTTGCTGCCGTAGAGCAAGGTACTAAGGACACAGGCTTGAAACACTCAGACTTTTGTGTTCCGTGTCAGTGCGCCATTTTCCCACACCCTCTTGGCCAGTCTGGACATAGCAACGGACACCTTTCCCATGCGCTTGTTGATTTCTGCATCGAGGGACAGGTTACTGGTGATAGTTGAGCCTAGGTAGGTGAACTCTTGAACCACTTCCAGAGTGTGGTCGCCGATATTGATGGATGGAGCATTTCTGACGTCCTGTCCCATGATGTTTGATTTCTTGAGGCTGACGGTTAGGCCAAATTCGTTGCAGGCAGCCGCAATCCTGTCAGAGTCTCTGCAGACACTCTACTGTGTGGGATGTTAATGCAGCATCGTCAGCAACGAAGAGTTCCCTAATGAGGACTTTCTGTACTTTGGTCTTCGCTCCAAGACGGGTAAGGTTGAACAACCTGCCATCTGATCTTGTGTGGAGGAAAATTCCTTCTTTTGAAGACTTGAACGCATGTGAGAGCAGCAGTAAGAAGAAGATCCCAAACAGTGTAGGTGCGAGAACACAGCCCTGTTTCACGCCACTCAGGATAGGAAAGGGGTCTGATGAGGCACTGCTATGCTGAATTGTGCCTTTCATATTGTCATGGAATGAGGTGATGATACTTAGTAGCTTTGGTGGACATCTGATCTTTGCTAGTAATCTGAAGAGACCATGTCTGCTGATGAGGTCAAAGACTTTGGTGAGATATATAAAAGCAACGTAGAGGGACATCTGTTGTTCGCAGCATTTCTCCTGTAGCTGGTGAAGGGTGAACAGCATGTCATTGGTGGATCTCTCTGCTCGAAAGCTGCACTGTGCCTGCATCCCTAATGATTCCCTATTTAACAGTTTGTATTCATACTTGTATGTGTACAGATGTACCTCTATCCTGATTTTCTTGTGAACTTGCATGATGTCTTGACATTCTTGGGTAGATTGACATATGAATATTTTCTCTTTGCGTAGACATCCCAGATCAAACGTATATTCAGTACACTGATAAACCAGAAATTGCAAGACTTCGATGAGCAGATGAAGCCAATTGGTAACATCATTACTGATGCCACCATCGAGCTTTACAATGCAGTTGTTCAGAAATTCCTGCCAACACCAACCAAGATTCATTATCTCTTCAACCTCAGGGATATCTCCAAGGTACCCTTTCTCTTGCTCCATCTCTCATTCCCCCTGTCCTACTTTCTCCCTCTCTCTCATATTGTCTGTCCTATTCTCTCTGTTCTCTCTTTTCTGTTGTGTGTCTCTTCTATTCTGTTGTCCTCCTCTTTCATTGCCTCCCTTATATTACCTCTTTTCTATTTCTTATCTCTAATCTCTCTCCTATTCCCTCTCTGATCTCCCATTTCTTCTATTCCCTGCTCTCTAGTTCACATCTGTCATACTTCACCTTCTTTCTCTTGTTCCTATCTATTGTATTCCCCTTGTTATAGAAATCATAGAATCAAACCGCACAGAAGGAGTTCATTCAGCCCATCATGCCTGTACTGACTCTTTGAAAGAAGTATCCAATTCGTCCCCTGCTCTTTCCTCATAGCCCTGAAAATTTTTCCTCTTCAAGTATTTATCCAATTTCCTTTTGAAAATTACTATTGAATCTGCTTCCACCGCTCCTTCAGGCAGCGCATTCCAGATCACGACAACTCGCTGCGTTTAAAAATAAATCTCCACCTTTGGTCTGGTTCTCTTGCCGATTACCTTAAATCTGTGTCCCCGGTTACCGACCCTTCCGTCACTGGAAAGTTTCTCTTTATTTATCAAAACCCTTCATGATGTTGAACATCCCTAACAACTCTCCCCTTAACCTTCAGCTTCTCCAATCTCTCCACATAACTGAAGTCCCTTATCCCTGGTACCATTCTAGTAAATCTCTCTGCACCTTTTGTAAGACCTTGATGTCCTTCCTCAAATGTGGTGCCCAGAATTGAACACAACACTCCAGCTGAGGCCTGACCAGTGATTTATAAGTTTTTAGCATAACTCTGGCTTTTGTACTCTGTGCCTCTATTATTAAAGCTAAGGATTAGAATCATAGAAAGTTTAAAGCACAGAAAGAGGCCTCTTGGCCCATTGTGTCTGTGCCGGCTGAAAAACAATCCACCTATTCTAATCCCAGTTTCCAGCATTTGGTCTGTAGCCCTGTAGCTTATGGCACTTGAGGTGCAAATCCAGACTCCTTTTGAGTGAGTTGAGGGTCTCTGCCTCAACTACCCTTTCAGGCAGTGAGTTCCAGACCATCACCACCCTCAGGGTGAAAAAGGTTTTCCTTATCTCTCCTCTAATTTTTCTACCAATCACTTTAAATCTATGCCGCCTCGTCACTGACCTCTCTGCTTCACCTCTACTGTATCCAGGCCCCTCAAAATTTTGTACATTTCAATCAGATCTCCCCTCAGCCTTCTCTGTTCCAAGGAGAACAACCCCAGTCCATCCAATCTTTCCTCAAAGCTGCATTTTTCCACTCCTGGCAGCATCCTCTTAAATCTCCTCTGAACCCTCTCCAGTGCATTTACATCCTTTCTGTAATGAGGTGACCAGAACTGCACACAGTACTCAAGTTGTGGCCTAACCAATGAATTATACGTTCTTTTTCAACAACCTTATCAACTTGTCCAGCTATTGTCAAAGCTTTGTGCTTGTTCCCCCCCACCCCAGTCTCTCTGCTACTGTATCCCCATTAATGTTGTACCTTTTAATTTATTCATCCTACCAAAATGTATCACTTCACAATTTTTTGCGCTAAATATTCTCACCGAATTTTGCTGCTGTTTTTATTGCTTCACAGATCTTCCAAGGGATGCTTCGTGTGCACAAGGACTACCATGACTCGAAAACCAGTATCTCGCGGCTGTGGGTCCACGAGTGTTTCAGGTAGCTCCCCTGTTATCTTTGTCCTCGAGTTTTCTCCCGATACCTTAATGGGGCACTGTTCCATTGGCACTGACAACCCGCACCTCTCCATCACCCGAGTACCTTTTCTTCATCTACAACTGTAGACCCCAAGCGTTGAGCTGTATAATGGATCAGAAGAGGGGCATCATATCCTGTTCTCACAGGATCGCGATCAGGAGTGGGAAGTCTGCCATTTTTCCCCTTGTTTACCCATGAAGCCCCAGCTGCTTTCAGCCACCTCGGCATGAACCGGAAGGGTTGAATCAGGTATGTTCCTGGTTTGTACAGCTTGGTTCTACACCACACCACCCTTTCTCCTCTTTAAAAGCTTCAATTTTAAAAAATTATTCACAGGATCGGGATGTTGCTGGTAAGGCCAGCATTTATTGCCCATCCCTAATTGCCCTTGAGAAGGTGGCAGTGAGCTGTCTTCTTTGATAGAATTGAGTGTCTTGTTTGGCCATTTCAGAGGGCAATTAAGAGTTAACCACATTGCTGTTGGTCTGGACTCACATATAGGCCAGACTGGGTAAGGACGGCAGATTTCCTTCCCTGAAGGACATTAGTTTAGTTTAGTTTAGAGATACAGCACTGAAACAGGCCCTTCGGCCCACCGAGTCTGTGCCGACCATCAACCACCCATTTATACTAATCCTACACTAATTCCATATTCCTACCTCATCCCCACCTGTCCCTATATTTCCCTACCACCTAACTATACTAGGGGCAATTTATAATGGCCAATTTACCTATCAACCTGCAAGTCTTTGGCATGTGGGAGGAAACCGGAGCACCCGGAGAAAACCCACGCAGACACAGGGAGAACTTGCAAACTCCACACAGACAGTACCCAGAATTGAACCCGGGTCGCTGGAACTGTGAGGCTGCGGTGCTAACCACTGCGTCACTGTGCCACCCAACTTCTCCAGTCTATCTACGTAACTGAAGTTCCTCATTCCTGGAACCATTGTCAGGAACTTTTTCTGCACTCTCTCCAATGCCTTCACATCTTTCCTAAAGTGCTGCACCCAGAACTCCAATTGAGGCCGAACCACTGTCCTATACACGTTTAACATAACCTCCTTAATCATAAAAGCAAAATACTTCGGATGCTGCAAATCTGAAATCAAAACAGAAAATGCTGAAAATACTCAGCAGGTCTGGAAGCATCTGTGGAGAAACCACTGCACCACTGTGCCGCCCTTAGTAAACCAGATTTTTACAACAATCTGGTAGTTTCATTGTTGCTATTACTGATGCTATCTTTTTATTCTAGTTTTATTTAATTAATTGAATTTAAATTCTCCAGCTGCTGTGATGGGATTTGAACTCATGTCTCAGAATCATTAGTCCAGGTCTCTGGATTACTAGTCGAGTAATGTGAACACTATGCTACTGTATCCTCAATTTAATTAATTGATTGAATAATTAGAGGCTGAGTTCACCTCTCCTATCTCATTGATGCAGGGTATTTTCTGACCGGTTTGTGGACCATAAAGACATGGAAGTATTTGTGACGCTACTGAATGAGAAGTTAGGCACTTTCTTAGACATGACCTTCCACAACCTCTGTCCAAGCAGGCAGTCACCCATCTTTGGTAAGAGTAGATGTATAAAATTTAAGAACTACAATCTACAGCAATAAAGAGTGCTGATGAAAGGTCATAGTCCTGAAACGTTAACTCTGTTTCTCTCTCCACAGATGCTGCCTGACCTGCTGAGTATTTCCAGCACTTTCTGTTTTTATTTCAGATTTCCAGCATCTGCAGTATTTTGCTTTTATTAAAGAGTGCCTTCTCTGTCTCAGGGATTCTCTGGAATTTCCTCTCAACTCATGATTTTAAACTGATCCATCATGCCATGGCTTGTGATGTATAGGTGCTTTGGTATATTGATGTTTAACTTGGACTGTCCCTTTTAAGGTCACTGCTCAATCATTCCTATGGCAATGTGGTCTAAATAGGTATATTCTGAGGTCCTTGGGAAAAGGCCAGGCTATCAAGCTCAGGATGGCTGCCTTTCTTGCTGTTTTGTGATCTGCTGCTGGATTGTGTTATATGTCATTTGACCCATCAGGAGAAAATGCAATGCATACTTTGGAATGGTCACAAGCGTGATGCTTTAAAGTACGTCACTTAGGGTTGTGATGGGTACGTGTTAGACCCAAGACTCATATTGGATCAGTTTCAGGACAGTAATTTAAAAAAATAAATATTTCAACTGCTAACTTTGGCACAGCCATTGGCTGTTAAATTTAGGGGTTAATTGGCCTATTAAGCCTTAATATGATGGGCAACATTTCTGACCAGTAGTGTGCCACCCACCTTATTGGGATAGATAAGAAATAGGTATCCTTTACCTAGACCTGAAACAGGCGATAGCCCTCTGCACTTCAAATAATGGGCCTAACACCTGTTTGAGGCCTTCACTGCATCATTGGTTTGGTCTAAGGCAATCATCGCTAGCTATACTAAACGGGACCTTGGAATTGCCGACAACCTGTGAGGCAAGCGTCTTACATTTACTTAGCTGCAGGTGCAGGAGTGCTACTCACAACCCCACATTTAACAAAAGCCTCTCCTGATCCCTGGCCCTCTCTCTGCAGACAGCTCTCCTACAAGTGACCTGTGGTATAACGGGTCTGTCTCTTTTCTTTTGCTAGGTGACTTCATACGAGGAGATGTATATGAAGACCTAACAAACTTCAAGGTCCTGAAAACATACATGGAGAATCAGTTGAATGAGTATAACTCGACCCCTGGTGTGGTGCCGATGAATCTCGTCCTGTTTAAAGATGCTATCGAACATGGTAACCATTGTAAAATTACTGCAATGTCCTGCATTGCTTTACATACTGTTCTTCTTGCTGATATAGTATTGGTATGTTCATAAGCAAGCATGTTCTAAAGAACAGGGAAAGGCAATTGATTAAACCCATCTGCTTCCCATCAATTAGCCCTACCTGTCTTCTCACCATAGATAAGCTTTCTATATGGGTTACAAATTAATTCATAATTTTGCTACAGTTTTGCACAGACAAGATCTCCAGTTGTCTGCTGAGAATATTTGTTAAGGCTGTTTCAGGTACCAGTTCCACAGTTCTATTTCCCTTTGGTGGAAAAGCTTCCTTATTTACTGCCAACCTGTTGGGAAGTGATGAATCTGTTGCTATATTTTTAATACATCAATATGGGACGCTTTAAGACTTTGTATTTGTGCAGTAGGTGGCCTTGGAGGATGGTGGGGGTGGATGTGCGTTTCTGCCCGGGTAGGAGCCCTCACGAGGTAGAGTTGGGTTGGTTTATTCTATCTTAAGCTGGTTTCAAAGCCTCTATCGCTGATCTTTCATGTCTGGCACATACATTCAAATGCAGCCCCAATGGGTGAATCAGCTATAACAGTCCAATCCAGTTCCTTATAATGTTGGTCTTGGGTCAGGAAGTCAGAAGTGTCACGCAGTGCCATAACAGGAGGAGCTGCTACATCTCTGTTGCATGTGACAGCCAGTCTGCTTGGATTTGTGTTCTTCGCTTTTCCTTCCTCAGTGACACGGATTATCCGTGTGATCAGTCAGCCGCGTGGAAACATGTTGTTGGTTGGGATCGGGGGCAGTGGACGACAAAGCCTATCTCTACTATCAGCCTTCATCTCTGACTACAACACCTACCAAATTGAAGTTACCAAGGTCTACCGCAAGCTGGAGTTTAGAGATGGTAGGTCTGCTTCCGTGTGTTGTTTTAATATTAACGTCCTTCCTGCCGTCAGACACTGAATCTTAATTTGTCTCATTTCTCTTTGAAAGTGCATGTCATAGCTTTCCCCAGGGCTCTGTGGCTTAATGTACCAAACAACATGATACCAAGCCGCGGACCAGAAACATCTCAGCGTGCAGTGTGTTAGTCAATCTTAGCTGAGTAAAGGGGGTAATTATGGCCATGGTGTTCTTGGACTTTCAGGATGCTGGCTGCTGGTCATTACTTAGTGACGACTGCTGGAAAGCACATGTTGGGTTAGGATGGGATTCGGTTCAAACAACAACAAGCATTTATATAGTGCCTTTAACGTCTCAAGGCAGTACACAGGAGTATACTCAGATAAAATATGACATTGATCCACCTAAAGTGATATTCGGAGAGGTGATCAACAGCTTTTTTTTTTGTTCATTCATGGGATGTGGGCGTCACTGGCCAGGCCAGTATTTATTCCCCATCCCTAATTGCCCTTGAGAAGGTGGTGGTGAACTGCCTTCTTGAACCGTTACAGTCCATTTGGGGTAGGTATACCCACAGTGCTGTTAGGAAGGGAGTTCCAGGATTTTGACCCAGAGACAGTGAAGGAACGGCGATATAGTTCCAGGTCAGGATGGTGTGTGACTTGGAGGGGAACTTGCAGCTGGTGGTGTTCCCATGTATTTGCTGCCCTTGTCCTTCTAATTGGTAGAGGTCGTGGGTTTGGAAGGTACTGTCTAAGGAGCCTTGGTGCATTGCTGCAGTGCATCTTGTAGATGGTGGCAGCAGTGTGTACTGTGCGTCGGTGGTGGAGGGAGTGAATGTTTGTAGATTGGGTGCCAATCAAGCGGGCTGCTTTGTCCTGGATGGTGTCGAGCTTCTTGAGTGTTGTTGGAGCTGCTCCTATCCAGGCAAGGGGAGAGTATGCCATCACACTCCTGACTTGTGCTTTGTAGATGGTGGACAGGCTCTGGGGAGTCAGGAGGTGAGTTACTTGCCTCAGGATTCCTAGCCTGTGACCTGCTGTTGTAGCCATGGTATTTATATGGCGACTCCAGTTCAGTTTCTGGTCAATGGTAGCCCCTAGGATGTTGATAGTGGGGGATTCAGCGATGGTAATGCCATTGAATGTCAAGGGGGGATGGTTAGATTCTCTCTTGTTGGAGATCGTCATTGCCTGGCACTTGTGTGGTGTGAATGTTACTTGCCACTTATCAGCCCAAGCCTGGATACTGTCCAGGTCTTGCTGCATTTCTACACGGACTGCTTCAGTATCTGAGGAGTCACAAATGGTGCTGAACATTGTGCAATCATCAGCGAACATCCCCACTTCTGACCTTATGATTGAAGGAAGGTCATTGATGAAGCAGCTGAAGATGGTTGGGCCCAGGACACTACCCTGAGGAATTCCTGAAGTGATGTCCTGGAGCTCAGATGATTGACCTCCAACAACCACAACCATCTGCCTTTGCGCTAGGTATGACTCCAGCCATTGGAGGGTTTTCCCCCTGATTCCCATTGACCTCAGTTTTGCTAGGGCTCCTTGATGCCATACTCTGTCAAATGCTGCCTTGATGTCAAGGGCAGTCACTCTCACCTCACCTTGAGTTCAGCTCTTTTGTCCATGTTTGAACCAAGGCTGTAATGAGGTCAGGAGCTGAGTGGCCCTGGCGGAACCCAAACTGAGCATCACTGAGCAGTCAAAGAGGTAGGTTTTAAGGAGTATCTTAAAGGAGGAGAGAGAGGTGGAGAGGTTGTCAATGATCAAATAGAATGTGGGGGATTGACAAGAGGCTAGAATGGGAGTAATGTAGAGCTCTTGGAGGGTTGTAGTGCTGATGGAGGTTACAAAGATAAGGAGGGGGAATTTGCCAGAAGTCTGATTCAGCCTAAGTTTGTGGCCAAAGAGAGGGATAGAGTTGGTGGCTAGAGAATGAAGTTTTTTGGCAGAGGCAATGGCTTTGGTAATACTCATTGTTTAATTGGAAAAAATTTCAGCTGATCTAGAACTAGAGGCTGGACGAGCGGCCTGAGAACCCAGGCAGTGGACAGTTTGAGAGAAGTAGCAGTGCGGTACAGCTAGGTATTGTCTGCATACACGTGGAACTTGATGTGTTTTTGGATGATCTTATCGAGAGACAAGGATAGATCCTTGGGAGAACTCCAGAAGTAACTGTGCAGTGACAGGAACGGAAATCAAATTGGGAGGTTCTCTGGCACAAAAGATAGGTCACTTGAGCAAGGTACTGGATGGCATCCAGCACTTCATGTCTTGAGGAGAGGAGGAGGGAACTGGGGAGGGAATTCAGTATATTTACAACAAATTCTGTCGACTGAACTCAACTCTACATTTGTAGACCTCAAGAAAATCTACCGTGAGGCAGGAGTTGCAAATAACCCGACAATGTTCCTGTTTATGGACACCCAGTTAGTTGAAGAATCCTTCTTGGAAGATATTAATAATATCCTGAGTTCTGGAGAAGTTCCAAACCTATTCAAAGCAGATGAGTTTGAAGAGGTGAGTAGCTGGTACCAGATGCAAGCCTAGCTGTTTTAAACCACTATCTTCCTATACGCAACACAATTGAGTCCTGACTGTCGTTATACTGACATTGTCAGTATACACCCATGCTAACTTTGCATTGGTGCAATCTTGTCAATATGGCTGTAAGCCTATGATCTAAAATCTTGCTTGTGGGAATCTATTGTTCTATTCAGAATCTTTCAGTACTCTCCCGTAGTAAGAAAGAAAGAAAGAACTTGCTTTTCTACAGTGCCATTCTCCACCTCTGGACGTCCCAAAGCACTTCACAAGCCAATGAAGTACTTTTGTAGGATAGTCACTGTTGTAATGTAGGAAACATTAATGAAACGTTAATTAACCATGATGAACGCATACAGTTCATCATTGGGAAAGTTTACCAGGTTAAAGTGGAGGGGCGCGGGAGAGGACTGAAATTCTTTTCTCTCCCACAGCAGTCGACCTCTCACTCCTTCGTTGTTGCTAGCCAACCAGAACAGTTTCATGCTGCATCACCCATTAAAATCATAACCTTGTCAGAAACTGGTGCAAGTGCCACACTGAAATGAAGCCACCTTAATTATAAAATATTTCTTTATTGAGAAACATGCCGGGGCTGATCAGACAAGACCCGACTGAGAAGAATAAGGGAGAAAGAGGAAAGCCTTGCATTCCTATAGCATCTTTCACAAATTTAGGACATACCAAAGTGCTTTACAGCCAATGAAGTACTGTTTTAAACATAGTCACTGATGTAATGTAGGAAATTTGGCAGCCAGATTGCTCACAGCAACATCCCACAAACAGCAATATGATATCAGATAATTTGTTTCAGTGATGTTAATTGAGGGATAAATATTTGCCCAGGACACTAGAGAGAACTCCTCTGCCCTTCGAAATAGTGGCCGTGGGATCTTTTGCATCCACCTGAGAGGGCAGAAGGGGCCTTGGTTTAACATCCGAAAGATGCTCTATCCAACAATCCAATGCTCCCTTTGTACTGACCCTCTAACAGTGGGTGAATCTAAGCCACAGAGCATGCAAGCTGTCTTGCCTTCTGTTTGCCTTACATTTTGAGGTCATGAACAGAGTGAAATTCTTTGCGCTGGTAATTCTGTCAAACTGTGGGAACCTATTGCTCTATTCAGTATCTTTTAGCAATCTCTCATAGTGCGGGGAGAAGATAAAAAGTTGCTACGACATCCTCCCTGAAAATATTGACGGGAGAAATGCAAGTCCCACAAGTGACACCTGTCTACTAACAATTGATAGTTTGGTGTTGCTTTTTGCTAGTCTGGATTTACAAGGCCACTCAGAAGTTACTTTGGATCATAGCCTGCTCTAACTGGGGAGCCACTAAACCAAACAAAGATATGGTGCCATTATGCGGCACAGTGGCGCAGTGGTTAGCACCGCAGCCTCACAGCTCCAGGGACCCGGGTTGGATTCTGGGTACTGCCTGCGCGGAGTTTGCAAGTTCTCCTTGTGACTGCGTGGGTTTTCGCCGGGTGCTCCGGTTTCCTCCCACAGCCAAAGACTTGCAGGTGATAGGTAAATTGGCCATTGTAAATTGCCCCTAGTGTAGGTAGGGAATATGGGATTACTGTAGGGTTTGTATAAATGGGTGGTTGTTGGTCGGCACAGACTCGGTGGGCCGAAGGGCCTGTTTCAGTGCTGTATCTCCAAATACATAAATATGAATCATTTTCTCCATTTCCAGATTAAAAACACTTTGCTGGATGCAGCAAAGGAAGAGTCCATATCTGAATCAAATGAAAGTATCTTCAATTTTCTTATGGAAAGAGTGCGTAGTAATCTCCATGTTGTGATGTGCATGAGTCCCATTGGAGACCCTTTCAGGTAAGAAGTTGAGATGAAGAATGAGCTATGAGTGAGATCTATCCATAGGATACCAGAGGCTGTTGTGTTTTTGCACTGAAGACCTTTGTTCAGCATCATCCATGTACTGTTACATGATAGTGTAAAGTCCAGTTTGCTAGTAGGTAGACCCCTATGAGTGAGGCAGGTAAAGGGACCGAGCAGACAGTAGTGGAGGAGAGCCTCAGATTTTGCAATTTCCAAACAGGTTTGAGGTGCTCTCAACCTGTGTGGACGAAAGTGAGGTCTGCAAGGTGGATGAGCAGACTGGCCGTGGCACTGTGGTACAGGAAGCCATTCAAGTGGGGGGAGCAAAAAGAAATGTAGTGGTAATATAGTGAGGGGGATTGATACTGTTCTGTGCAGCCAAGAGCATGTGTCCAGAAGGCTGTCCCTGGTGCCAGGGTTCGGGACATATGCTCAGGGCTGGATAGGAATTTGGAATGGGGGGGGAAGGATCCAGTTGCCGTGGTCCATGTAGGTACCAACAACATAGGCAGGACTAGGAAAGAGGTTCTGCTTACACAGTATGAGGAGCTAGGCACCAAATTGAAGAGCAGAACCTCACGGGTAATAATCTCTTAATTATTACCTGAACCACGTGCCAATTGACAAAGGGCACATAAGATTAGTGAAATGAATACGTGGCTCAAAGACTGGTGTGGGAGAAGCGGGTTTTGGTTCGTGGGGGCACTGGCACCAGTACTGGGAAAAGTGGGGGCTGTACTGTTGTGACGGTCTGCACCTGAACCATGCTGGGACCAGTGTTCTAGCGAGCCGCATGACTATGGAAGTAGAGAGGGCTTTGAACTAAACAAGGGGGTTGAGAGATCAAGCTTGGGTAAATGTAGCAAATCGAGGGGCAGAGTCAAGGCAGGAGAGCAGAATAGTAATATGGAAAATGAAGGTCAGAGAATGGTAGGAAGGGACAGAGAGAAAAAAACCTCACAACACATCAGCGGTCAAGACTAGATGTTACAAAGATAACAAAGACAAAACTAAAGGCTCTGTATCTGAATGCACGTAGCATTCATAACAAAGTAGACAAACTGATAGCGCAGGTTGAACTAAATAAAAATGATCTGATAGTCATTACGGAGACGTAGCTGCAGGAACACAAGGATTGGGTCCTGAATATTGAGGGGTATATGACATTCAAGACTAGGAAGCTAGGTAAAGGTGAAGGGGTAGCACTGTTAATCAAGGATTGCATTGGTACAATAGTTAGAGATGACCTTGGTTCAGGAGATCAGGATGTAGAATTGGTTTGGGTGGAGATGAGGAATAATAGGGGAAAGAAGTCACTAGTGGGAGCGGTCTGCAGGCCCCCTAACTGTAACCATATTGTAGGACAAAGTATACAAGAAGAAATATTGGGTGCTTGTGATAAAGGGATGGCAATAATCATGGGTGATTTTAATCTGCATATAAACTGGAAAAATCACATTGGCAATAGTAGCCTGGGTGAGGAATTCATAGAATGCTTTCAAGATAATTTCTTAAAGCAGCACGTTCCGGAACCAACCAGAGAGCAGGTTATATTAGACTTGGTATTATGTAATGTGGATTAATTAATTACCTCAGAATAAAGGCATCTCTAGGTAGCAGCGGCCACAATATGATTGAATTTTACATCCAGTTTGAAAGACAGAAGAGTAGATCTAAGACTTCTGCTCCTAATTTGTATGTTCGTATGTATGAATTGGGATTCCTTTGACTTGTTTGAGATCGACGATGATGTCAGGTTATTGCCCATGTGGATTTCTCCTTTTCAGCTCTTCAGTTTCATAGTCTGTGCTTTGCTCCATTGTGGAACTCTTCACTATGCTATATGGTTGAGTTTATCAAATTTAGATTACAGCTGTCTTCACTTGCCCCACACATGTTTCTTCTGACCTATACCAGACAGTAGCAGTCAGTTTCACTAGCCCTTCTTGAAATATTTGCAACCTGCTGAGAGCTTGCCCTGCATGCTCATGCACCAGACAGAATGATCTTCATCACCAGGATTCTGTGTCTTCATTTCGGCCAGTAAACATGACTCTGTTTGATAGAGCCTTGCTCCATGGTGTATGAATCCACATGAGCTTAGGTTGGAGGCCCAGCTGCTGGCATAGCACTGAAATAATTCACCCAATGCATTGTCCAAGCTCAATCAAGCTGCACGTAACATGGTCAAAAGAGTCTCCATTGAGAGGCCAAGTGGGTACTGGAGGTGCTCCAATGTACGTTAGGCTCTCTGTGTCTGCCCAAATTGGTAGAAGCAGGAGTCCAGTCAGGAAAATATTAAAAACCATGTCAGCTCCCCACAGCCTGTGAATTCACCCTTCACACAAAAGGAGATTGTTTTGGCTTTGAATGATGGTGTATAATAGGTGACATTGATTCACCTGCTCGTTGTAGATCTCTTCTGATTGCAACTTCCTTTGAAGTCAATAAATTGATATCGCCTGTTTTACAATGCTTGCCACAGCCAAAACGACCTCCAAAGAGTGGTCAATGCTTGGCACATGGATTGAACTATGCTTGCAACAATGGAACTGAAATTTCAAGCTATTTAAAGCACAGGTAGGTGCTGTGAGAAAAAAGCTATTGGGTCTGTCTTAGTGCTTGAGGTCAAATGGCTTTCCTCAATTATAACTTTTCATGCAATACAATGGAGCAAGTTGCCCACGAACATTTTGTTTCTCTTTATTTTAAAGGAATCGTGTGCGCCAGTACCCAGCACTGGTGAACTGTACCACCATTGACTGGTTCTCAGAATGGCCAAGGGATGCCCTGCTTGAAGTGGCCGAGCGATACCTGATGAGCGTGGACCTTGGCGGACACGAGGAGGTAAGGAATCATTTAGATCAACATACCTTGAAGGACCAGAGGAGGTAAGGAATCATTTGGATTAGCTGTGACCACTTTTGTTCACAGTGAATGGAAGGGCACTCTGGTCACACTATGATGATGAACTGTACTGGTGCCAGGTTCAGTCTGAGTCAAGCTTGGGGCAGCAGTGAAGTTCGAGAATTCACCTCGCCCAGCGTTCCTCAAATATGTCTTGGGGCTGCAGTCACTGCACAACAACCAGAGGTGGGAACTTTGGATGATTTTCCTCCTTCCCTACTGCAGGTTTTCTGGGGCCATTTGTAGTACCTGTACTGCTGCTCTGGCTGATAGGAACTGACTTAGCATTGACCAGTAATCGAGCTTGAGATTTTCCTGACTTGTATACTTCAGTTCCACTCTTTTACCAGCTAAGATATCAGATAAGCTTGCTTGAAGGCTATAGGTGTGCCTTTATACCATCCTGCATGTTTAGTTTAGTTTAGTTTAGAGATACAGCACTGAAACAGGCTCTTCAGCCCACCGAGTTTGTGCCGACCATCAACCACCCATCTATACTAATCCTACACTAATTCCATATTCCTACCATATCCCCACCTGTCCTGATATTTCCCTACCACCTACCTATACTAGGGGCAATTGCTAATGGCCAATTTACCTATCAACCAACAAGTCTTTGGTATGTGGGAGGAAACCAGAGCACCCGGAGGAAACCCACACAGATACAGGGAGAACTTGCAAACTCCACACAGGCAGTACCCAGAATTGAACCCGGGTTGCTGGAGCTGTGAGGCTACGGTGCTAACCACTGCGCCACTGTGCCGCCCCAAATGTTTTCCTTTTGTTAACTGAGGGGTTATAACTATTAGGGAAGAGGCTGGGGCTCTCTTTTCTCGAAAAGCAAAAGCTGAGGGGTTACCTGAGAGAGGTCTTTAAAATTATGAAGGGGTTTTCATGGGTAGACATAGAGAAGGGGAGGCCAGACCTAGGGGCCATAAATATAGGATAGTCACGAATAAATCCAATAGGGAATTCAGGACAATAGTGAGAATGTTGAACTTGCTACTACAGGGAATGACAGAGGGAAATAGCATAGATGCATTTAAGGGGAAGCTGGATAAACACATATGAGAGAGAAAGGAATAGAAGGATATGGTGACAGGGTGAGATGAAGAGGAGTGGGAGGAGGCTCATGTGGAGCATCAACACCAGCACTGTCCAGTTGGGCTGAATGGCCTGTACTTGTGCTGTATACTTGATGTAATTTTGTAGAAAGACATTAAAAAAAAGAGACTCGAGAGCTATATGAAGGCAGGTTGTCAGGTTTGTGCCCAAGACTGTTAGTGCATTTTCTAGCTGACATTTACTAGGTGACATTGATCTTCTGCCCACCCCCTCATTCAGCAATTGGTGCAGTTATTATTTAACAAATGGGAAAGGAACAGGAAGAACATGAACAAATTTTACATTCCAAAGTGAATAATGGTTTCAAACTGAGAAACCCAAATGAAGGGCCCAGGCTGATGATACAAAATGCTAGATGGCATTGAGGCTGAAATCAGGTGGAAAAGTGAAATAAATTTAGTCGTAGTGATGTAGTAATGTCAAGCTGATCGGCAGAGCGGAAGACTGAGGGAGGCAATTTCTGCTATGTTGAGATCCTGGGGAAGAATGAATGAGTGGACAATGGAGAGAAAGTCTTGATAGAGACATAGTGAGGTTGCAGGGAGAAGGCTGAGCATGTAGAATTTATAATCGCCTTGGTTCACATTGCCAACAGTTCCTTCCTTTGTTCCAGCTACGCAGTAACTTGGCACACATCTTTGTGACAATGCATCGTTCAGTGACAACATATTCTGAAAAAATGTTGCTGGAACTGCGGAGGCACAACTATGTAACCCCAACCAACTATCTGGAGCTTGTGTCTGGCTACAAAAAGTGAGTGTCAGTGGTTGGTGTGAACTCAAACCTCATTCTGCTAATGCAGTAATTGCTACCATGCAACATGTAAGAGATGACTGTCATCTAGTATCGAACTACAGAATAAGTACAGGATGCCATTTAGCTTGATCCTGATTACTAGCTAATAACCTCTGCGTATGTGTGTGTGTGTGTCTGCAGGTACATGTGTGCCTGAAGACAGGACTGAGTTTGGCAATGCCCAGTCATGGCAAATTGTTGCCCACCCTTGCCATTCAGTGTGGAGTATTGCTGCTTGGGTGAGTTACCAGAGCGCTACTGGCACTGATGGCTCTGTACCCAGCAAGACTCTGAGCTTCACAAAAGAGGCGAGAAATCTATCATTTACTCTGGTGGTGTAGCATATCACAAGGCTCAGCTGACATTGCAAACTGCAAGAGCAAGGACCAAGTACAGAACTAATGCAACTCAATTGCTGTGCGCTTGTAAGCTGCCCTGGAGTTTCTTACTCTCTACACTTTGCATTATTTATTGATTTTCAGTTTTATTGGATTAGTACTGGGAATGCTTGTTACTAGCAATGGTTACCTTGAAATAGGAAAGTGGTCCAATGCCCAGCATTATTAACACTCACATAAATCCGCACAACCAAATGAAGGCACTGAAGTAACATTATAGGATACTGTCATACAAATGTTTGACACATGTGCGTCTAAAGTGCTTACATTTTAGCAGCCACACTAACCAGTTTATGTTAAACAACTGCATTAGGTTTTCATGCATTTGTTATTGCGCACTGTGGTTTTTGAAGACTGGGTGTTTCAATTAAAGGGATTGGAAAGCAGAGCCAGCAGAGACTGATCGCCGTCTAGGTTCAGATCCACCCCAGACTGATGGGATGAATCTCCTCTGTCTTATAAGGATCCTGTATGAATTTTTTTATTTGTTGATGAGATGTGGGCATCACTGGCAAGGCCAATGTTTATTGCCCATCCCTAGTTGCCCTTGAGAAGGTGATGGTGAGTTGAATACAACTGAGTGGCGTGCTACACCATTTCAGAGGGCAGTTAAGAGTTAACCACATGGTTGTGGATCTGGAGTCACATACAGGTCAGACCAGGTAAGGGCAGTAGATTTCTTCATTAAAGGCCTTTAGTAAACCAGATAGATTTTTGCGACAGGAGGTTTCATGGTCACCATTACTGAGGCTAGCTTTTTATTCCAGATTTTATTTAATTACTTGTCTTTTAACTTTCCCAATTGCTGTGGTGGAATTTGAACTCATGTCTCTGGATCACTAGTCCAGGAATCTGGATTGCTAGTTCAGTGACATAACCACTGTGAACATACCCACATTGAAATAAATGTGGGCCATCTCAACCCAGTCCCTAGTTGGGCAAAAGTGCCCCTTATTCTGCGCTAAAAGAAGGCCCTCCCCTTATTTCCTGGACTAAGCATGTTTGGATAGGGAATTCCTCTGTGGGCAACAGAAATGATTCATGCATCTGTGTTTGGTGGAGTATTATTACAATTTTCAGAAACTGATATACAATATTCCAGATAAGGAATTTAGATGGGGAATTCCTGGATATTGACCCAGTGATGATGACGAAACGGTGGTGTATGTCCAAGCCAGGATGCTGTGTGAATCGATACCTCTGAATTACTAGTCCAGCAGCATAATACTGCATTTTGTACCTAGTGAAGTTGTTGAGGCACAGTAGAGTAAGCTATATTCTTCAGCTGCTGCTCTATACCTGACCTGGGAGTTCTTGATGCTTCAAGGAGTGGGAAAGCAGAAAAGAGTCAAATTCCCCATCCTTGACACGTCCCACTCTGAAGAGCATGCAGAATTCGACCTCTTTTCTACAAGATAAAAGCAGCCATTGACAAAACCGTGTACCACAGGAGATATCATTCAGTAATTCAATCAGAACAAAGATCAAGGAAAAAAACACTTTGCGCAAAATGTGGTTTGACTCCTGAAGCGAGCTGCCATTGTGAGGGAAATCTTTTGCTGAACATTTAAAGAATAATTATGGTTCATTTTATGCTTGAACATGAAATCTCATACAATTGCAGTGAATGGGAAAGTGGTCCTGCTCTTTTCAAACAGTGCATTTGGATTACATTTGTCTGGACCTGACTGTATAATGCAGAGTGATTTTCTTGGATGAATTGCTGACTCCCTGCTGTCAGGACATTTCCTGACTCCATTCCTTGCACTTTAATGCTGCAGTGTTAAGCTCTTTCCAATTTACATTGAACAACTGCCAAATCTGATTAGTCCTTAAAGGGGAAGGAAAGTCTTATCCATGGAAGATATGCAGCATGCCACCTTGGTTTAAAAAAAACTTGAATTTATACAAGTCAAAGCACTTCACTCGGTAAATTACTTTGCTGAAGTTCAGTGACTGCAGGTTGCGGTAGTGTGGTTTCCCAGGGTCAGAGAGTAACAGATCTGCTCGTAAATCACAGCTCCCATTACAATTAATGCAGCAGCAAAGGCTGGGCAGGCTATGCTTTTAGTCTTTGTGAGATGCGTAGGTGCACACCATGTATCAACTGCAAATCCCTGAGTTCAAATTAGCTGAGGCAGCACTGCTAAAAACAACTCTTTCCAAACCTCTATGGTCGCAAAGTTCAAACTTGGCAGGCACGGAGAGAGAAATACATGTATAAAATACTGGGTTGTCTTGGCTTTGATTGCTGATTAGTAGGGTTGGAGTCTCCGTATGATGCATGGCCTGCATTTTGGGCACTGCTGCATGCAGGGGTGGATCACTGTCAGTGGCGTGCTGGAGAGCTAAGCTGCAAAGCAGCCCCGTTTGAAGTTCTCTACAACTTAAATGTTTGATGTAAAAAAAAAAATTGACAATGGAGGATCATGGCTGAGCCACATCCTTCTCTCACCCTAACATTCCATTTACTGCAGAAATCTCTGGATAGCAATCAGCAGAAAATCCTGCCTCATTTTACCCTTCTATTTGCCTCATGGTGCTAAGGTCATAGAGTCATAGAGTTATACAGCACAGAAACAGGCCCATCGACCCATCGTGTCTGTGCCGGCCATCAAGCACCTAACAATTCTAATCCCATTTTCCAGCACTTGGCCCATAGCCTTGTATGCTATGGCATTTCAAGTGCTCATCTAAATACTTCTTGAATGTTGTGAAGGTTCCTGCCTCTACCACCTCTTCAGGCAGTGCGTTCCAGATTCCAACCACCCTCTGGGTGAAAATTATTTTCCTCAAATCCCGCCTAAACCTCCTGTCCCTTACCTTAAATCTATGCCCCCGGTTATTGACCCCTCCACTAAGGGAAAAAGTCTCTTCCTGTCGAACCTATCAATGCCCCTCATAATTTTGTATCTCTCAATCATATCTCCCCTCAGCCTTCTCTACTCTAAGGAAAACAACCCTAGCCTTTTCAGTCTCTCTTCATAGCTGAAATGCTCCAGCCTAGACAACATCCTGGTGAATCTCCTCTGCACCGTCTCCATTGCAATCACATCCTTCCTATAGTGTGGTGCCCAGAACTGTACACAGTACTCCAGCTGTGGCTTAATTAACGTTTTATACCGCTCCATCATAACTTCCCTGCTCTAATATTCTGTGCATCAGCTGATAAAGGCAAATATCCCATTATGCCTTCCTAACCACCTTATCTACCTGTGCTGCTGCCTTCAGTGATCTATGGACAAATACACCAAGGTCCCTCTGTACTTCCTAGGGTCCTACCATCCATTGTATATTCCCTTGCCTTGTTGGTCCGCCAAAATGCATCACCTCACAGTTGCCCCTTGCCTTGTATTCAGTTACCCTGTGCTGATGGAGGCAGTCTGTCTGTTTTCATTGTTTCCAAGGCTATTGGAGGAGAAACGCATTGAGTTGAGCACTCAGGCCAACAAGCTGCGGAATGGACTGTCTAAGATCGATGACACCCGTGATAAGGTGGAGGTGATGTCAGTCGAGCTGGCGGAGGCCAAAGTGAAAGTGGCAGAGTTCCAGAAGCAATGTGAGGAGTATCTGGTGATCATTGTGCAGCAAAAGCGAGAAGCTGATGAGCAGCAGAAGGTAGGTGAAGGAAGTCCTCTTCTACATTGTATTCCTATTAGCCCTCCTGTGCTTCTGCAGCAGTGAAAGCACAGCCCCATTTTCCCCATTCACTCACTTTGGTTCAAAGTCAGGAAATTCAGTACTGGGAATTGGAAATAGGTTTGCTCTGGTGTCCTCTGTTTTTATGGGCCTAACCTCTCTCATTTCCTAACTTTTCAGTCCTATGAGCTGCCAATGTTCTTACCTGCTCAGATACCTGACATTTCCATTACTTTGATCCTCACCATGCTGCATATGTCCCCACGCATCAATTTTAGGATCCTTATCTTCAACTTCAAAAACTTGCATGGTCTCACCTCACCCTACCTTGTGGCCTCTTTCAGTCCTATGTCCCCGCTTGCACACTTTGTTCCTCTGACCTCAGTCTGTTCCTCATCCCTTGTGCACTTAACTCAGCCTGTTGCAGCTATACTTTCAGCCCCATGCCCAGGCCCTCTGGAACTCTTTCTGTCTTGCCCCCTCCCTGGTTTAAGGAGCCGTGATAAAGATTTTTTTTATATGTCTTTCAGCCCTACTGCTTCACTCCAGCCCCACCACCTCCTTTCCCTCCAGCTTTGTGTCCATTTCATTCTCCAATCTGTAAAGCTGTCTGGGTTATCTGTCTGGCATGAGGAGCACTACACCAGTGAAAGCTGCTGTTGCTTCTGCATTTTATTCTGCCGATGGATTCTACATGATGCTGAGACTTGTTTCGATTTGCATTTTATTCCAGCAAATGTAAATTGATTTATTTTGTTTCTCCTCTTCACCTGACAGCATGGAATCATACTGAGGTACAATGGGAGCAGCAAGGTATAAAATGATATAAGATAAGCGAGTGAGAAAAACCTTGGCTGGTGGAGTTAAAATCATATAATCTTACAGCACAGAAGGAGACCATTTGACCCATCATGCCTGTGTCAGCTCTTGAAATAGCTATCTAATTAGTCCCATTATGCTGCAAATTAGTCCTCCAAGTACATATAGCACCATACGAATTAGGAGCAGAAGTAGGCCATTCAGCCTGTCTAGCCTGTTCTGCCATTCAATAAGATCTGTTTCTGTATTGAATTCCACACTACCATCTACCCCAGATAATCTTAGATTCTAATTAGGCAAGGAATAAATCTACCACCGCCTTAAAAATATTCAATGACCCCACTTCCACCACCTTTTGTGGCAGAGAATTCCAAAGTCGCATAACCCTCTGAGAGAAACAATTTCTCCTCATCTCTGTCCTAAAAGGGCAACCCCTAATTTTCAAACAGTGCCCCCTTGTACCCACAAGAGGAAACATCCCCTCCACATTCACCCTGTCAAGATCATTCAGGATCTTATATACTTCAATCAAGTCTCCCATCACTCTTCTAAACTCCAGTGAAAACAAGCCTAGTCTGTCCAACCTTTCCTCAGAAGACAACCCGTTCATTCCAGATATCAATCTAGTAAACAGGCAGAGAGATCTGTGCGTGCAGGTCAACAGGTCACTGAAAGTGGCAACGCAGGTGGATAAGGTAGTCAAGAAGGCATACGGCATGCTTGCCTTCATCGGTCAGGACATAAGAGTATAAAAATTGGCAAGTCATGCTGCAGCAGTACAGAACTTTAGTTAGGCGACACTTAGAATATTGTGTGCAATTCTGGTTGCCACACTACCAGAAGGACGTGGAGGCTTTGGAGAGGATACAGAAGAGGTTTACCGGGATGTTGCCTGGTCTGGAGGGCATTAGCTATGAGGAGAGGTTGGATAAACTCGGATTGTTTTCACTGAAACGACAGAGGTGGAGGGGCGACATGATAGAGGTTTACAAAGTTATGAGCGGCATGGACAGAGTGGATAGTCAGAAGCTTTTTCCCAGGGTGGAAGAGTCAGTTACTAGGGGACATAGGTTTAAGGTGCGAGGGGCAAAGTTTAGAGGGGATGTGCAAGGCAAGTTTTTTACACAAAGGGTGGTGAGTGCCTGGAACTTGCTGCCAGGGGAGGTGGTGGAAGCAGGTACGATAGCGACGTTTAAGAGGCATCTTGGCAAATACATGAATAGGAAGGGAATAGCGGGATACGGTCCCCGGAAGTGCAGAAGGTTTTAGTTAGGCAGGCATTAAGATCGGCGCAGGCTTGGACTGTTGTACTGTTCTTTTTAGTTTAGTTTAGAGATACAGCACTGAAACAGGCCGTTCGGCCCACCGAGTCTGTGCCGACCATCAACCACTCATTTATACTAATCCTACACTAATCCCATATTCCTACACATCCCCACCTGTCCCTATATTTCCCTACCACTTACCTACACTAGGGGCAATTGCTAATGGCCAATTTACCTATCAACCTGCAAGTCTTTGGCATGTGGGAGGAAACCGGAGTACCCGGAGGAAACCCACACAGACACAGGGAGAACTTGCAAACTCCACACAGGCAGTACCCAGAATTGAACCCAGGTCACTGGAGCTGTGAGACTGCGGTGCTAGCCACTGTGCCGCCCAGTTCTTTGCTTAAACCTCCTCTGAACCGCCTCCAACGTATTTACATCCTTCCTTAACTAAGGAGACCAAAACTGCACATAGTATTCGAGATATGGTCTCACCAGTGCCCTGTATAACATCGTTACTTTTATTTTCAATTCCTCTCGTAATAAAGGAAAAGTGTTCCATTAGCCTTCTATATTACTTGCTGTACTTGCGACTCATGCACTAGAACACCTAGATCCCTCTGCACCTCGGAATTCTGCAGTCATTTAAGAAATACTCTGCTTTTTTATTCTTCCTGTCAAAGTGAACATCTTCACATTTTCCCACATTATACTCCATCTGCCAGATTTTTGCCCACTCACTCAACCTATCTATATTGGTCTGCAACCTCCTTATGTCCTCTTCACAACATACTTTCCTACCTATCTTTGTGTCATCTGCAAATTTAGCTACCAAGCCATCGCTCCCTTCATCTATGTCATTGATATAAATTGTAAAAAAGTTGAGGCCCCAGCACAGACCCACGCGGGACTTCTCTCATCACATCCTGCCAATCAGAAAAGGACCCATTTATGCATACTCTCTGTTTTCTGCCAGCCAGCTAATCTTCTATCCATGCTAATATGTTACTCCTTACACCATGAGCTCCTACTTTGTGCAGTAACCTTTTATGTGGCACCTTGTCAAATGCCTTCTGGAAATCCAAGTACAGTACGTCAACGGGCTTCCCTTTATCCACAGCACATGTTACTCCTTCAAAGAACTCCAATAATTTGGTTAAACATGATTTCCCTTTCACAAATCCATGATGACTATTCCCGATTACCTTGAATTTTTCTAAGTGCCCAGCTATAGCCTCCTTAATGATCGTTTCTAACACCTTCCCCACAACAGACGTCCAGCTAACTGGCCTATAGTTACCTGTTTTCTGCCTCCCCCACTTCTTGAATAGAGGGGTTATATTTGCTACTTTTCAGTCTGATGGAATCTTTCCAGAATCTAGCGTATTTTGAAAAATTATCAACAACGCATCTACTATCTCATTTGCCACCTCTTTTAAAACCCTAGGATGAAGCCCAGTAGGACCCGGGGACTTGTCAGCCCGCAGCTCCATTAGTTTGGTCAGTGTCCTTCCCTGGTGATTGTAATTTCACCAAGTTCCTCTATTCCATCCACCTCCTGATTTACAGCTATTACTGGAATGTTTTTGTATCCTCTATAATGAAGACAGAAGCAAAATATTTGTTAATTTCATCCACCATTTCCTTTATTATCTACTATTAACTCCCCATTCTCACTCTCTAGAGGACCAACATTCACTTTACTTACTCTTTTCCTTTTTAAATACCTGTCGAAACTCTTGCTATCTGATTTTACATTTCTAGCTAGCTTCCTCTCATACTCTAATTTCTTTCTCCCGATTCACCTTTTAGTTATTCTCTGCCATTCTTTATATTCTGACCAATCATCTGACCTGCCACTCATCTTTGCACAATTGCAATTGCCTTTTGAAGTTCCTTTAGAATCTACTTCCACCACCCTGTCAGACATTTTAAATCTATGGTCTCTGGTTACCAATCCACTTGCCAGAGGAAATGGTTTCTCCCTATTTATCAAAAACCCTCCTACTTTTGAATATCTCTATTAACCTTAACTCTCTCTACTCTAAGCAGAACAATCCCAGCTTCTCCAATCTCTCCACATAACTGAAATCCCTCATCTCTGGTGTCACCTTGTTAAACCTCCGCTGTACCCTCTCCAAGACCTTGACATCACTACTAAAGTATGGGGAAGTGTGAGGTCATCCACTTTGGATCTGAGAAAGTCAAATTGGCATATTTTCTTATTGATAAGAGACTATAGGAGCTGTGGAAGAGCAGGTGGCCAGGTGCAAGATCAATAAAAGTGAGTACCCGGGTTTGGAATGTTGGCCTTGAACTCAAGGGGATTGGAATTCAAAAGTGAAAATGTGATGCTTAAGCTATACAGAGCTTTGGTCAGACCTCACCTGGAGTACAAAAGTAAAATACTGCAGATGCTTTAAATCTGAAACAAAAACAGTAAGTGTTGGAAATACTCAGCAGGTCAAACAGCATCTGTGGAAAGGAAAACAGAGTTAACGTTTTAGGTTCTGTGTGATCTTTCATCAGAATTAGCAAAAGTTAGAAATGTGATAGGTTTTGAGCAAGTGAAAGAGGGGAGGGGGAAGAAGAAAAAAAGGAAGGTCTGTGATAAGGTGGAGGGCAGGACAGATTAAATGACAAAAGGTTTCATGGTACAAAGCCAAGCAGGGTTATAATGGGACAAGTAAAGAGACAGAAGATCTGTCTGGATAAAGTGTAAATAGCAGGATACCAGCTGCCCAAACACAAAGTAAAGGGATTAAGAAACATAAGAAAATGAAGCAGGAGTAGGTCGTTTAGCCCTTCGAGCCTGCTCTGCCATTTAGTTAGATCATGCTGATCTGATTGCAGCCTTAATTAACTCCAATTTCCAGCCATAATCCTTGACTCCCTTGTCAATCAAAAATCTTTCTAATTCAGCCTTGAATGGCTCAGCCTCTACTGCTCAAAATTCCGAACACTAATGACCCTCTGAGAGAAGAAATTACTCCTCAGCTCCATCTTAAATAGGAAACACCTTAATTTGAAACTGTGCCTCCTAGTTCTAGATTCCCCCACAAGGGAAACATCCTCTCAGTATCTACCCTGTCAAGCCCCCTCAGAATCTTATATGTTTCAATAGGATCACCTCTCAATCTACTAAATTCCAGTGAATATAGGCCCAATCTGCCTTTCCTTGTAAGACAAGCCCCTCATCCCAGGAATCAGTCTAGTGAACCTTCTCTGAACTGCTTCCAATGCAAGTATGTCCCTCCTTAAACAAAGTGACCAAAACTATACACAGTACTCTAGGTGCAGTTTCACCAATGCCCTGTACAGTTGTAGCAAGACTTCCCTACTTTTATATTCCATCCCCCTTGCAATAAAGGCCAACATTCAATTTGCCTTCCTAATTACTTGCTGTACTTGCATGCTTATGTTTTGTGATTCATAAGCAAGGACACCCAAGTCCCTCTCTACAGCAGCATTCTGCAATCTCTCTCCATTTAAATAATATTCTCTTTTTCTATTATTCCTGCCAAAGTCAACCTCCCATTTTTCCACATTATGTTCCATCTGTCAAAGTTTTGACCCCTTAATTTATCTATATCCCTTTGCAGACTCTCTGTATCCTCCTCACAACTTGCTTTCCTACCTATCTTTGTATTGTCAGCAAATTTGGCTACAATACAGTCAGTGTCTTCATCCAAGTCATCCTTTCTTGAACAGAGGTGTTACATTTGCGGTTTTCCAATTCGCTGAGTCCTTTCCAGAATTTAAAGAATTTTGAAAGATTATAACCAATGTATCCTCTATCTCTGCAGTCACTTCATTTAAGACACTCAGATGCAGGCCATCAGGTCCAGGGGACTTGTCAGCCTTTAGTCTCATTAGTATTCTAGTATTCCCATTACTTTTTCTCTAGTGATAGTGATTGTTTTAGGTTCCTTCCTTTTTGCCACTTGATTTTCTACTATTCTTGGGATGCTTTTTGCATCTTCTACTGTGAAGACCCATACAAAATACTTGTTCAAAGCATCTGCCATTTTCTTGTTTCCCATTAATAATTCCCCAGTCTCACTCTCACTAATGCTCACTTTAGCCACTCTTCTCCTTTTTATATATTTGTAGAAGCTTTTACTGTCTGTCTTCATATTTCTTGCTAGTTTTCCCTGATACTCTAATTTCTTCCTTTTTTTTTAGTTATCCTTTGCTGGTTTCTAAAGTTTTCCCAATCTTCTGGCCCACCATTAATCTTTGCAGCACTCTATACCTTTTCTTTCAATTTGCCACCACCCTTCACTTACTTAGTTAGCCACAGATGGCGCATCCTTCGAATAGAGTCTTTCTTCCTCAGTTGAATATATCTTTGCTGAGAGTTATGAAATATCTCCTTAAATGTCTGTCACTGCTTCTCTATCAGGTTACCTTTTAACCTATTTTCCCAGTCCACTTTAGCCATTAGGATTAGAATAGTTAGGTGCTTGATGGCTGGCATAGACACGATGGGCCAAGGGCCTGTTTCTGTACTGTATGACTCGAACTCTGTGTTCATACCCTTGCCTTTATTTAAGTTTAAGACACTAGTTTCCGACCCACATTTCTGTTCCTCAAACTGAATGTGAAATTCATCATGTTATGATCACTCCTGCCTAGATGATCCTTTACTATAAGGTCTTTAATTAATCCTATCTTATTACACATTACCAGGTCTAAAATAGCCTGGTCCCTGATAGGTTCCATAGAGAAAGTTGGGTATGAGCCTATTCTTAGGTTTCATAGAGTCATAGAGATATACAGCACAGAAACAGGCCCTTTGGCCCATCTTGTCTGTGCCAGCCATCAAGCACCTAACTATTCTAATCCCATTTTCCAGCACTTGGCCCATAGCCTTGTATACTATGGCATTTCAAGTGCTCATCTAAATACTTCTTAAATGTTGTGAGGGTTCCTGCCTCGACCACTTCTTCAGGCAGTGTGTTCCAGATTCCAACCACCCTCTGGGTGAAAACATTTTTCCTCAAATTCCCTCTAAACCTCCTGCCCCTTACCTTAAATCTATGCCCCCTGGTTATTGACCCCTCCGCTAAGGGAAAAAGTTGCTTCCTATCTAACCTATCAATGCCCCTCATAATTTTGTATCTCTCAATCATATCTCCCCTCAGCCTTCTCTACTCTAAGGAAAACAACCCTAGCCTTTTCAGTCTCTCTTCATAGCTGAAATGCTCCAGCCCAGGCAACAATCTGGTGAATCTCCTCTGCACCATCTCCAGTGCAACCACATCCTTCCTATAGTGTGGTGCCCTGAACTGTACACAGTACTCCAGTTGTGGCCTAACTAGCGTTTTATACAGCTCCATCATAACCTCCCTGCTCTTATATTCTATGCCTCGGCTAATAAAGGCAAGTATCCAAGTATTAACTGGAGCTGGAGCTGGATGAACTTCGGATCATTCGGGAGGCGGAGGGGGTTATTGAGAGGAGTTATGGGGAGGTAGTCACACCTCAGGTAAAAGAAGTAGGTAGATGGGTTACCGTCAGGGGAAGGAGAGGGAACCAGCAGGCAGTGCAGGGATCCCCTGTGGCCGTTTCCCTCAACAACAGGTATACTGTTTTGGATACTGTTGCGGGGGACGACTTACCAGGGGTAAGCAATGGGGTACAGTTCTCTGGCACAGAGTCTGTCCCTGTTGCTCAGAAGGGAATGGGGAAGAGGAGCAGAGCATTAGTCATTGGGGACTCCATAGTTAGGGGAACAGATAGGAGGTTCTGTGGGAACGAGAGAGACTCACGGTTGGTATGTTGCCTCCCAGGTGCCAGGGTTCATGATGTCTCGGATCGTGTTTTTGGGATCCTTAAGAGGGAGGGGGAGCAGCCCCAAGTCGTGGTCCATATAGGCACCAACGACATAGGTAGGAAGAGAGATGGGGATTTAAGACAGAAATTCAGGGAGCTAGGGTGGAAGCTTAGAGCGAGAACAAACAGAGTTGTTATCTCTGGGTTGTTGCCCGTGCCACGTGATAGCGAAGCGAGGAATAGGGAGAGAGAGGAGTTGAACACGTGGCTGCAGGGATGGTGCAGGAGGGAGGGTTTTGGGTTCCTGGATAACTGGGGCTCTTTCTGGGGTAGGTGGGACCTCTACAAACAGGATGGTCTTCACCTGAACCAGAGGGGTACCAATATCCTGGGGGGGAGATTTGCTAGTGCTCTTCGGGGGGGTTTAAACTAATTCAGCAGGGGGATGGGAACCTAAATTGTAGTTCCAGTGTACAAGATGTTGAGAGTAGTGAGGTCAGGGATAAGGTTACAAGGACGCAAGAGGGCACTGGCAAGCAAGAACCTGGTTTAAAGTGTGTCTACTTCAACGCCAGGAGCATCCGGAATAAGGTGGGTGAGCTTGCAGCATGGGTTGGTACCTGGGATCTCGATGTAGTGGCCATTTCGGAGACATGGGTAGAGCAGGGGCAGGAATGGATGTTGCAGGTTCCGGTATTTAGATGTTTCAGTAAGAACAGAGAAGATGGTAAAAGAGGGGGGGGTGGTGTGGCATTGTTAATCAAGGAGAGTATTACAGCAACAGAAAGGACGTTTGAGGACTCGTCTACTGAGGTAGTATGGGCCGAGGTTAGAAACAGGAGAGGTGAGGTCACCCTGTTGGGAGTCTTTTATAGACCTCCAAATAGTTCCAGAGATGTAGAGGAAAGGATAGCGAAGATGATTCTCGACAGGGGCGAGAGTAACAGGGGAGTTGTTATGGGGGACTTTAACTTTCCAAATATCGACTAGAAATACTATAGTTCGAGTACTTTAGATGGGTCAGTTTTTGTCCAATGTGTGCAGGAGGGTTTTCTGACACAGTATGTAGACATGCCAACCAGGGGCGATGCCACATTGGATTTGGTACTGGGTAATGAACCCGGCCAGGTGTTAGATTTAGATGTAGGTGAGCACTTTGGTGATAGTGATCACAATTCGGTTAGGTTTACCTTAGCGATGGGCAGGGACAGGTATATACCGCAGGGCAAGAATTATAGCTGGGGGAAAGGAAATTATGATGCGATTAGGCAAGATTTAGGATGCGTAGGATGGGGAAGGAAACTGCAGGGGATGGGAACAATCGAAATGTGGAGCTTATTCAAAGAGCAGCTACTGCGTGTCCTTGATAAGTATGTACCTGTCAGGCAGGGAGGAAGTTGTACCACAAGGATCTGTTTTGGGGCTGTTTGTCATTTTTATAAATGACCTGGATGAGGGTGTAGAAGGGTGGGTTAGTAAATTTGCGGATGACACTAAGGTCGGTGGAGTTGTGGATAGTGCTGAAGGATGTTGTAGGGTACAGAGGGACATAGATAGGCTGCAGAGCTGGGCTGAGAGATGGCAAATGGAGTTTAATGCGGAAAAGTGCGAGGTGATTCACTTTGGAAGGAGTAACAGGAATGTAGAGTACTGGGCTAATGGGAAGATTCTTGGTAGTGTAGATGAACAGAGAGATCTTGGTGTCCAGGTGCATAAATCCCTGAAAGTTGCTACCCAGGTTAATAGGGCTGTTAAGAAGGCATATGGTGTGTTAGCTTTTATTAGTAGGGGGATCGAGTTTCGGAGCCACGAGGTCATGCTACAGCTGTACAAAACTCTGGTGAGACCGCACCTGGAGTATTGCGTGCAGTTCTGGTCACCGCATTATAGGAAGGATGTGGAAGCTTTGGAAAGGGTGCAGAGGAGATTTACTAGGATGTTGCCTGGTATGGAGGGAAGGTCTTACGAGGAAAGGCTGAGGGACTTGAGGTTGTTTTCGTTGGAGAGAAGGAGGAGGAGAGGTGACTTAATAGAGACATATAAGATAATCAGAGGGTTAGATAGGGTGGACAGTGAGAGTCTTTTTCCTCGGATGGTGATGGCAAACACGAGGGGACATAGCTTTAAGTTGAGGGGTGATAGATATAGGACAGATGTTAGAGGTAGTTTCTTTACTCAGAGAGTAGTAGGGGCGTGGAACGCCCTGCCTGCAGCAGTAGTAGACTCGCCAACTTTAAGGGCATTTAAGTGGTCATTGGATAGACATATGGATGAAAATGGAATAGTGTAGGTCAGATGGTTTCACAGGTCGGCGCAACATCGAGGCCAAAGGGCCTGTACTGCGCTGTAATGTTCTAATTCTTCTAATTCTAATTCTAATCCCAAATGCCTTCCTAACCACCTTATCTGCCTGTGCTGCTGCCTTCAGTGATCTATGGACAAGTACACTAAGATCCCTCTGTACTTCCTAGGGTCCTACCATCCATTGTATATTCCCTTGCCTTGTTAGTCCTCCCAAAATGCATCACCTCACACTTCTCAGGATTAAATTCCATTTGCCACTGCTCCGCCCATCTTACCAACCCATCTATATCGTCCGATAAGCTAAGGCTTTCCTCCTCATTATTTACGACGCCACTAATTTCCGTGTCATCTGCGAACTTACTGATCATACCTCCTGTATTCACGTCTAAATCATTAATGTACGCTACAAACAGTAAGGAACCCAGCACCAATCCCTGTGGTACACCACTGGTCACTGGCTTCCACTCGCAAAAACAACCCTCGACCATTACCCTCTGCCTCCTGCCACTAAGCCAATTTTGGATCCACTTTGCCAAATTTCCCTGGATCCCATGGGCTCTTACCTTCTTAACCAATCTCCCATGTGGGACCTTATCAAAAGCCTTACTGAAGTCCATATAGACTACGTCAACTGCTTTACCCTAATCTACACATCTAGTCACCTCCTCAAAAAAGTCAATCAAATTTGTTAGACACGATCTCCCCCTGACAAAGCCATGCTGACTATCCCTGACTAATCCCTGCCTCTCCAAGTGGAGATTAATCCTGTCCCTCAGAATTTTTTCCAATAGCTTCCCAACCACTGATATTAGATTCACCGGCCTGTAATTACCTGGTTTATCCCTGATACCATTCTTGAATAATGGTACCACATTTGCTATCCTCCAGTCCTCTGGTACCTCTCCTGTGGCCAGAGAGGATTTGAACATTTGTGTCAGAGCCCCTGCAATCTCCTCCTTTGCCTCACATAACAGCCTGGGATACATCTCATCTCGGCCTGGGGATTTATCCACTTTTAAGCCTGCTAAAACAGCTAATACTTCCTCCCTTTCAATGCTAATATGTTCAAGTATATCACAATCCCCCTCCCTGATCTCTACACCTCCAACATCCTTTTCCATAGTGAACACAAATGAAAAGTAATCATTTAAAGCCTCACCTACGTCCTCCGTCTCCACACACAGATTGCCACTTTGGTCCTTAATGGGCCCCACTCTTTCCCAGGTTATCCTCTTTCCCTTAACATACTTATAAAACGCCTTAGGATTTTCCTTTATCTTGCCCGCCAGTGTTTTTTCATGTCCCCGCTTCGATCTCCTAATTACTTTTTAAGTACCCCCCCCCCGCCCACACTTTAATGCATACAGGAGAGCTTTTTGAGCCAGTACGTAGAAAATCCTACAAAAGAAGGGGCAGTTCCGATGAAGGGTCGCTGACCCGAAACGTTAACTCTGCTTCTCTTTCCACAGATGCTGCCAGACCTGCTCAGTGGTTCCAGCATTTCTTGTTTTTATTTATATTTTATTTAGAGATACAGCACTGAAACAGGCCCTTCGGCCCACCGAGTCTGTGCCGACCAACAACCACCCATTTATGCTAACCCTACAGTAATCCCATATTCCCTATCACCTCCCTACGCTAGGGGCAATTTACAACGGCCAATTTACCTCTCACCTGCAAGTCTTTTGGATGTGGGAGGAAACCGGAGCACCCGGCGAAAACCCACGCAGACACAGGGAGAACTTGCAAACTCCGCACAGGCAGTACCCAGAATCGAACCCGGGTCCCTGGAGCTGTGAGGCTGCGGTGCTAACCACTGCGCCGCAGTGTCAGATTTCCAGCATCCGCAGTATTTTGCTTTTATAAAAGAAGGGGCAGTACTGGACCTAATCCTAGGGAATGTAGCCAGACAAGTGGTAGAAATGTCAGTGGGGGAGCATTTCAGGGATAGAGACGCACTCCTCTAATGCCTCCGCTGTTTTCAGCGTTCTGAATCTGCCAGAAGCCTCCTTTTTTTTTTTCCTGATCCAATTCTCTATATCCCTTTACATCCAGGGTTCCCTGGACTTGTTGGTCCTACCCTTCACCTTAACGGGTACATGTTGACTCTGAACTCTCACTATTTCCTCTTTGAATGACTCCCACTGGTCTGATGTAGACTTTCGTACAAGTAGCTGCTCCCAGTTCACTTTGGCCAGATCCTGTTTTATCATATTGAAATCGGCCTTCCCCCAATTCAGTCCCTTTATTTCTGGTCTATCTTTGTCCTTTTCCATAACTACCTTAAATCTTAGAGTTATGGTCTCTATCCCTGAAATGCTCCCCCACTGACATTTCTACCACTTGTCTGGCTTCATTGCCGAGGATTAGGTCCAGTACTGCCCCTTCTTTTGTAGGACTTTCTACGTACTGGCTCAAAAAGCTCTCCTGTATGCATTTTAAGAATTCCGCCCCCTTTAAGCCTTTTGCACTAAGACTATCCCAGTTGATTTGAGTTGGATGATCAACCATGATCATAATGAATGGCGGAGCAGGCTCGAAGGGCCAAATGGCCTACTCCTGCGCCTATTTTCTATGTTTCTATGATATTGGTGAAGCACAAATCCCCTACTATTATTACTCTATTATTTTTACACCTTTCTGAGATTTGCCTACATATCTGCTCCTCTAACTCTCCCTGACTGTTTGGAGTTCTGTAGTAAACTCCCAGCCAAGTGATTGCCCCCTTTTTGTTTTTAAGTTCTACCCATATGGACTCATTTGAGGAACCTTCTAAGCTATCATCCCTCCTTACTGCAGTAATTGACTCCTTGATCAACAGTGCAATGCCACCTCCTCTTTTACCCCCTCCCCTGTCACGCCTGAAGATTCTATACCCTGGAATATTGAGATGCCAGTCCTGCCCCTCCCTCAACCTCTGTGATAGCAATAATATCACAATGCCATGTGCTAATCAACGCCCTCAATTCATCTGCCTTACTAGTAAGACTCCTTGCATTAAAATAGATGCAATCCAGCCTTGCATTTTTCACTATATTTTATTTATTTAGAGATACAGCACTGAAACAGGCCCTTCGGCCCACCGAGTCTGTGCCGACCATCAACCACCCATTTATACTAATCCTACACTAATTCCATATTCCTACCACATCCCCATCTGTCCCTATATTTCCCTACCACCTACCTATACTAGGGGCAATCTATAATGGCCAATTTTACCTATCAACCTGCAAGTCTTTGGCATGTGGGAGGAAACCGGAGCACCCGGAGGAAACCCACGCAGACACAGGGAGAACTTGCAAACTCCACACAGGCAGTACCCAGAATTGAACCCGGGTCGCTGTGCCTTAACAGGTCTATATTTGCTCTGCCTTTCAGACTGACTCAGTTTCTCTTCTATATTTGACTGTGCATCAACCCTACTGTAACTCCATTCTGTACCCATCCCCCTGCCAAATTAGTTTCATCCCACCCCCTAACAGCACTAGCAAACCTCCCAGCAAAGATGTTGGTCCCATTCCGGTTCAGGTGCAACCTGTCCAACTTGTACAGGTCCCACCTTTGCCAGAAACAGACCCAGTGATCCAGGAAACTAAAGCCCTCCCTCCTGTGTCATCTCCTCAGCCACGCATTCATCTTCTCTATCTTCCGATTCCTATACTCACTAGCACGTGGCACCGGGAGTAATCCAGAGATTACAACCTTTGAGGTCCTGCTTTTTAATATGCTACCTAGCTCCCTAAATTCTTGTTGCAGGACCTCATCCCTCGTTCTACCTATGTCGTTGGTACCAATGTGTACCACGGCCTCTGACTGTTCACCCTCTCCCTTCAGAATGTCCTGCAGCTGCTCCGAGACATCCTTGACCCTAGCACCAGGGAGGCAACATACCATCCTGGAGTCTCGTTTGCGGCCACAGAAACGCCTATCTGTTCCCCTTACAATTGAATCTCATATCAGTATGGCTCTCCCACTCTTTTTCATCCCCTCCTGTGCAGCAAAGCCATCTGTGGTGCCACGAACTTGGCTGTTGCTGCTTTCCCCTGGGAGGCCATCCCCCCGCCTCGCCAACAGTATCCAAAGCGGTATATCTGTTTGAGAGGGGGATGGCCACAGGGGACTCCTACACTACCTGCCTGTGCCTACTACTACTCCTGGTGGTTATCCATTCCTTTACTGCCTCTGCAGCCATTACCCGCGGTGTGAGCACCTCGCTAAATGTGCTATCCACAACATCCTCAGCATCGCGGATGCGCCACAGTGAGTCCATCCACAGCTCCAGCTGCGCAATGCGATCAGCTAGTAGCTGCAGCTGGGCACACTTTCTGCACACATGATCGCTAGCGACACTGGAAGTGTCCCTGATTTCCCACACAGCGCAGGAGGAGCATACCATGGGGCTGAGCTCTCCTGCCGTGACTTAGCCTTAGATTAAGCTCCTTAGTTAATCCCTTTAATTTAGAATACTAATTACGCTATGGACCTTTATTCCACTCCAAACACTACCTATTGCAATCTAAAGTCCCTACCTTTACTTTTACTTCAGCGACTGAAAGTAGTAAAAAAGGGTAGAAATACCCACCTGTTCCTACTTACCAATCAGCTGCCTCCCCTTGCAACATATCACTTTCTGAACTGTGACGTTAGTCGTGGAACTCTCTCGCTGTGCCTGTGAGAGTGTGTGAGAGTATGCCTCTTTTAAGCCGCTGGAACTCCCGCTCGCTGGTGCTTGTCTCCTCGCAGGTCTGCCTTGGTCTCGCTGTTTCCCTGGCCTCTCGCAGCCTCCTTTAAGCCACTGGAACTCCTGCTCGCCGGTGCCTGTCTCCTCGCAGGTCCACTTTGGTCTCGCTTTTTCCCTGGCCTCTTGCAGCCTGTCTTAAGCCGCTGGAACTCCCGCTCGCCGGTGCCTGTCTCCTCGCATGTTCGCCTTGGTCTCGCTGTTTTCTAATACACTCTGTGAACTCATCTTCCAGGCCACCTTTGCCAATTTGATTTGTCCAATCGATGTGAAGATTAAAATCCCCCACGATTATTGCTATACCTTCTTTGCAAGCCCCCAATATTTCTTGATGTATAATCTGTCCTACTTTCTAGCTACTGTTAGGGGGTCTATAAATTACTCTCACCAGTGAATTCTATCTGTTTCTTATCTCCACCCAAACTGATTCTACATCTTCATCTTCTGAACTAAGATCATTTATCACCAGTGTACTGATCTCATCCTTTATTAACGGACCTACCCCACCTCATTTTCCTTTCCTCCTGTCCTTCAGAAATGTTAAATACCTTTGAACATTCAGATCCCAGCCTTGGTCACCTAACAACCATGTCTCTGTAATGGCTATCATATCATACTCATTTATTTCTATTTCTATTATCAATTCATCCATTCAGATAAGGAGCCTTTAATTCTGTCTTCTTACCATTTTTGCCCACTCTGACATTATATGCCCTGTCCTTTCCTGTCACATTCTGGTTCTCATTACTTGTATCTGCACTATTTCCTTGACCTTTCTCTTTAACTTTCCAAATCTCCCCTCACATGAACCCTCCCCACCCCCACTCCCAGTGCAGTTCAAGTGAAGCCTATCCCAACAGTACAGCTCCTTCTTTCCCCAGTACTGGTGCCAGTGCCCCATCAATACAGAAACCCATTTCTCCAATACGAATCTATGAGCCACGCATTCAACTCTTTAATCTTATTTAGCCTGTGCCAGTTTGCTCGTGGCTCAGGTAGTAATCTATAGATTATTACCTTTGTGGTTTCTGCTTTTTAATTTAGCCCCTAGATGCTCAGATTCCCTCAGCAAAACCTTTTTCATAGTCCTGCCTATATCGTTGGTACCCACATGCACCACGATAACTGTATCCTTCCCCTCCCAATCTAAGTTCCTCTTTAGCCCCGAGGAGATGTCCTTAACCCTGGCACGGGGCAGGCAACACAGCCTTCGGGATTCATGCTCTCAGCTGCAGAGAACAGTATCCCTCTAACTATACTGTCACCTACTACAACAACATTCCTTTTAACTCCATCCACTTGAATGGCCCCCTGCACCACTGTGCCATGGTCAGTTTGCTCATCCTCCCTGCAGTCCCCGCTCCAGACAAGCTGCAAAAACCTCAAACCTGTTAGACAATTGAAAGAGTTGAGGCTCCTCCAGTGCTACCTTCCGGATTGCCATACCTGCTTCATCATAGTCACACCCTCCTGTCCCTGATCACAGACCAAATATGAAGTACCTAGCCTAAGGGGTGGTGTGACTGCCTCTTGGAACAAAGTGTCCAGGTAACTTCCACCCTCCCTGGTGCATCGCAGTGTCTGAAGCTCAGACTCCAACTCATCAACCTTGAGCTGAAATAAAAACAAGAAATGCTGGAAATACTCAGCAGGTCTAGCAGCATCTGTGGAGAGAGAAGCAGAGTTAACGTATCAGGTCAGTGACCCTTCTTCAGAACTGGCAAATATTAGAAACCGTGTCCGGCCCATTTCCCACACCTCTACCCTCACCCCTTCCCCTTCCTCCCAGAACCGTGACAGGGTTCCCCTTGTCCTCACTTTCCACCCCATCAGCCTCCACATCCAAAGGATCATCCTCTGCCATTTTCGCCACCTCCAGCGTGATGCCACTACCAAACGCATCATCCCCTCCCTTCCCTTGTCAGCATTCCAAAGGGATCGTTCCCTCTGTGACACCCTGGTCCACCCCTCCATTACCCCACCATTTCGTCCCCTTCCCATGGCACCTTCCTATGCAATCGCAGGAGGTGTAATACCTGCCCATTTACCTCCTCTCTCCTCACTATCCCAGGTCCCAAGCACTCCTTTCAGGTGAAGCAGCGATTTACTTGTACTTTTTTCAATGTAGTATACTGTATTCGCTGCTCACAATGTGGTCTCCTCTACAATGGGGAGACCAAACGCAGACTGGGTGACCGCTTTGCAGAACACCTCCGCTCAGTCCACTAGCAGGACCCCGAGCTTCCGGTTGCTTGCCATTTCAACACTCTCCACTGCTCTCGTGCTCACATCTCTGTCCTGAGATTGTTGCACTGTTCCAGTGAACATCAACACAAGCTCGAGGAACAGCATCTCATTTACCGATTAGGCACACTACAGCCTGCCGGACTGAACATTGAGTTCAATAATTTCAGACGGGCCCCCCATTTTTTAAAAGTTATTTTTAGTTTTTTTTTTTTCTTTTTCCTTTTTTTATATATGTATTTTTTTGTGTTTATTTTATTTCATCTTAGTTTGTTCAGTTTGCTTACCCACTGTTTTTTTTCATGTTTGTACTTACGGCTGTTCAATTTTCAGTCCGTTAACACCCTATCTGTACTAATGCTTTGTCTTTCAACACACCATTAGCATATTGTTTGCCTTTGCTCCACGATCTTCTGGACAGCTATTCTGTGACCTTGTCTGGTCAGCTATTCTGGTCGCCACACTACCAGAAGGACGTGGAGGCTTTGGAGAGGGTACAGAGGAGGTTTACCAGGATGTTGCCTGGTCTGGAGGGCATTAGCTGTGAGGAGAGGTTGGAAAAATTCGGATTGTTTTCACTGGAACGACGGAGGTGGAGGGGCTACATGATAGAGGTTTACAAAGTTATGAGCGGCACGGACAGAGTGGATAGTCAGAAGCTTTTTCCCAGGGTGGAAGAGTCAGTTACTAGGGGACATAGGTTTAAGGTGCGAGGGGCAAAGTTTAGAGGCCATGTGCGAGGCATGTTTTTTACACAGAGGGTGGTGAGTGCCTGGAACTTGCTGCCAGGGGAGGTGGTGGAAGCAGATACGATAGCGACGTTTAAGAGACATCTTGACAAATATATGAATAGGAAGGGAATAGAGGGATATGGGCCCTGGAAGTGCAGAAGGTGTTAGTCTCGGCAGGCATCAAGATCGGCGCAGGCTTGGAGCACCGAATGGCCTGTTCCTGTGCTGTACTGTTCTTTGTTCTTTGTCCTATCTGCACCTTCTCCTTTGTTATCTCTTGCCCCACCCCCACCTTACTTGCTTATAACCTTTTACATTTTTAATATTTGCCAGTTCTGAAGAAGGGTCACTGACCTAAAACGTTAACTCTGCTTCTCTTTCCACAGATGCTGCCAGACCTGCTGAGTATTTCCAGCATTTATTTTTTTTATTTAGAGATACAGCACTGAAACAGGCCCTTCGGCCCACCGGGTCTGTGCCGACCATCAATCACCCATTTATACTAATCCTGCACTAATCCCATATTCCTACCACATCCTCACCTGTCCCTATATTCCCCTACCACCTACCTATACTAGTGGCAATTTATAATGGCCAATTCACCTATCAACCTGCAAGTCTTTTGGCTGTGGGAGGAAACCGGAGCACCCGGAGGAAACCCATGCAGACACAGGGAGAACTTGCAAACTCCACACAGGCAGTACCCAGATTTGAACCCAGGTCGCTGGAGCTGTGAGGCTGCGGTGCACACCACTGCGCCACTGTGCAGCATCCGCAGTATTTTGCTTTTATAACCTTGAGCTGAAGTTCCTCGAGCTGCAGACACTTAACGCAGATGTGGTTGCTGCGGATCTCTCTGGTGTCCACCAGCTCCCACATGCTACAATTGCTACACATCACCTGCCTTACCATCTTCACTTTTTTTTTAACAAATTAGGTTAAGAAATATCGCTCCACAATTATCTGTAGTTATATCAATTGGTTTCACTAGTTATAGCTATAAATTTAATGCAACACTTGTATCTCCCAAGTTAAACTACTGTTACCATTTAGAGAGAAAGAAAACATAAAACTCACCAACCATTCAGCTGCCTGCTCAGCTAATTAAAGAAACAAGGCGGGGAAGGAGGCGGGGGGAAACAAACCAGCAGAAAAAACACAAAGAAAGAAAAAAGTGGGGGCAGAGGTTATGACCTAAAATTGTTGAACTCAATGTTGAGGCCTGAAGGCTGTAAAGTGCCCAGTCGAAAGATGAGATGCTGTTCCTGGAGCTTGTGTTGAGCTTCATGGGAACATTGTAGTAGGCCAAGGACAGAAAGATCAGAGGGGGAGCACGGTGAAGAATTGAAATGACAAGCAACAAGAAGCTTAGGGTCATGCTTGTGGACTGAATGGAGGTGTCCTAGGCCCAACCATTCTTCAGCTGCTTCATCAATGACCTTCCCTCCATCATAAGGTGAGAAGTGAGGATGTTCGCTGATGGATGTTCACCATTCACAACTCCTCAGATACTGAAGCAGCCGTGTCCAGATGCAGCAAGACTTGGACAACATCCAGGCTTGGGCTAATAAGTGGAAAGTAACATTTGTGCCACACAAGTGCCAGGCAATGACCATCACAAGCAAGAGAGAATCTAACCATCTCTCCTTGGTGTCCAATGGCATTACCATTGCTGAATCCCCCACTATCAACATCCTGGGGGTTGCCTTTGACCAGCCACATAAATGATATGACTACAAGAGCAGGTCAGAGGCTAGGAATTCTGCAGCGACTAACTCACTACCTGTCTCCCCAATGCCTGTCCACCATCTACAAGGCATAAGTCAGGAGTGTGATGGAATACTCTCCACTTGCCTGGGTGGGTGCAGCTCCAACAACACTCAAGAAGCTCGACACCATCCAGGACAAAGCAGCCCACTTGACTGGCACCCCATCCATTACCTTCACCATTCATTCCCTTCACTACTGATGCACAGTGGCAGCAGTGAGTACCATCTACAAGATGCACTGCAGCAACTCACCAAGGCTCCTTCGACAGCACCTTCCAAACCCACGACCTCTACCACCTAGAAGAACAAGGGCAGCAGATACGTGGGAACATCACCACCTGCAAGTTCCCCTCCAAGCTACACACCATCCTAACTTGGAACTATATCGCCATTCCTTCACTGTCGCTGGGTCAAAATCCTGGAACTCCCTTCCTAACAGCACTGTGAGTGTACCTACATCCCATGGACTGCAGCAGTTCAAGAACGCAGCTCACCACCACCTTCTCAAGAGCAATTAGGGATGGGCAATAAATGCTGTCCTAGCCAGTGACGACCACATTACATGAACGAATAAAAAAAAAGTTCCACAAAGTGGAAGAGGTGATCACGTTGTGAGTCGTGAATACAGTGGACTAGATTGAAGGAAGTACAAGTAAATTGCTGTTTCACTTGGGAGGAGTGTTTGGGGCCCTGGATGTTGAGAAGGGAGGAGGTAAAAGGGCAGGTGTTGCATCTCCTGCACTTTTATGGAATGGTACCATTGGAAAGCGAGGATGTTTTGGCAGTGACTGAGGAGTGGACCAGGGTGTTGCGGAGGGAACGGTCCCTTCGGAATGCTGGAAGGAGAGAGGAGGGAAGATGTGTTTGGCAACATGCTGGAGGTGGTGGAAATGGTGGAGGATGATCCATTGAATACGGAGGCTGGTGGGGTGCAAGGTGAGGACAAAGGGAGCCCTACCATGGTTCTGGGAGGGAGGGGAAGGGGTGAGAGCAGAAGTGCATGAAATAGATCGGACACAGTTGAGGGCCCTGTCAACCATTGTGGAGGGGGGGGAATCCTTAGTTGAAGGAAAAGGAAGACATATCAGAAGTGTTAGCATGGAAGGTTGCATCGTTCGAACAGATACAACGGAGAAAGAGAAACCCATCTGGAGTAACTGCATTCAGTTTTCAGCACTACATCTCAAGAAAGATATATTGGTCTAGGAAGGTATACATCGCAGATTCACCAGAAAGATATTGGGCGTTAAAGGGTTTAATGATGAGAACAAGTTGTATGAACATGACTTGTTGTTCCCTTGAGTTTAGAAGGTTGACAGATAATCTGATCGAGGTGATCAAGGTGGACTTGAGGAGCTGGTCAGTTCTTTTTACTGTAATATCATTTTCTTGATGGCCTCATTAAACTATCTCATTGAACATTTCTTTCCATCCAGACTGTAAGCTCCCACAGTGAGAAGATTGCAGCAGAAGAGATAAAATGCAAAATAATGGCAGAAGGTGCCCAAAAGGAACTGGATGAGGCCATGCCAGCACTGCAGGAGGCTATGAAGGTATGGAACTGGAAATAAATGAAAACGACTTAGTCACACAGCCTCCCTCATCTGCTGCTTCTTCACACCCTGTGCTGTTACAGAATGTCACATTAGGTTGTGTGTCAGCTTGGCTCAGCTAGTGGCACTCTCACCCATGGGGTGAAAGGTTGCTAGTTCAATTCCCACATCTGGAGTTTGAGCTGAGGGGAGTGCTGCGCTAGCAGGTGTGCCACCCTTTGGATGGGGAGGTGAAGCAGAGGCCCTAGTCTGCATGTTAAGTTATTTAGTCTCAGTCGCACTGTCACTTGATAATCAAGGGTGTTAAACAGAAGCCTGCATGTAATACATGCAGAAGACTCATGTGGATGTAGAACTGTACATGAAACCAAAGGCAGATGAACAAGGAGGAGAGAACAAGTTAGTTGCACTTGCAGTGTTTTAGTCAAACTAACTGGAAGCGAAACACCAAACATTTGCAAAATATTCAAAAGAAATTTGCAGTGCTTCATCTGCTAATCTTCATAATATTGTAGTATCCTACATCCTTCCTGTGAAAGAGCTCTTTGAAAGAGCTATCCAATTAGTCCCACGCTCTTGATCTTGCCCCACAGTCCTGCAAATTTTTCCTTTCAAGTACTTATCCAATTCCCTTTTGGAAGTTACTGTTGAATCTGCTTCCACTGCCCTTTCAGGCAGCGCATTCCAGATCACAACAACTCACTGTGCTTCAAACAAAATCTCCTCATCTGCCCCTCTGGTTCCTTTGCCAATTACCTTAAGTCTGTGTACTCTGGTTACTGACCAGTGGAAGCAGAGTAGATAGGGAGAAACTATCAAGACCTGTTATGATTTTGAAAACCTCTACCAAGTCTCCCCTTGACCTTCTCTGCTCGAAGGAGAACAATCTCAGTTTCTCCACATAACTTAAGTCTCTCATCCCTGATACCATTCTAGTAAATCTCCTCTACACCCTCTCCAAGGCCCCGACATCCTTCCTAAAGAGTGGTGCCCAAAATTGGACACAATACTCCAGCTGGGGCTCAACTAGTGTTTTATCAATAAATATAAATAAAGAAGTTATTTTCTGAGGTACATCACAATTTTCCAAGGCATGTCTACCTTCCAGCCAATACTAGTTGTAAAAGGCACGGCTTGCTAGGGTTGAGTTAGCTATGTGGAGTAACACGCTGTCTCAATCCTTTACATTCTAGGCTCTGGAATCCTTGAATAAAAAGGACATGACTGAAATCAAATCATACGGCCGCCCTCCTGTCCTCGTCGAGACTGTGATGCAAGCAGTCATGATTCTTCGAGGATCAGAGCCAACCTGGGCTGAGGCCAAGAAGCAGCTGGGTAAGAGGCCAGTTCTGTTGCTGACTGGTTGTATGGGTGGACGGAGACAGTTTGGTGGCCAGGTGGATTAGTTAATGTTTCAAGATATATGTTTTTGACACAAATCTAATCAGCAAAACCTGTAAAAGGGATGAATTAATGATTTTTTTCTATCCAATCAAAATGCCAGCAGGGCAATTGTCCGTTTATTTCATGTCCGATCACTGGGTGCATTCCCAGGTAAGCACAGTGTCAAGTACCCTTGTGCAAAAGACAGTGAGGTGTTACTGATCCTTCATAAATACAAGACTGATCCCTATTGGCTGTTAGCACAGCTGCTGATGAGGTGACAGGTACCCGTCGGGTGTTGATGAGGTGACGGGTGTTGATGGGGTTACTGGTATCCATCTGGTTTTGATGAGGTGGCGGGTACCCGTCTGGTTTTGATGAGGTGACGGGTACCCGTCGGGTGTTGATGGGGTGACTGGTATCCATCTGGTTTTGATGAGGTGGCGGGTACCTGTCTGGTGTTGATGAGGTGACGGGTACCTGTCTAGTGTTAATGAGGTTAATGAATGTTTTTCAGGTGAGGGAACCTTCATTAAGCAGCTCATTAATTTCGACAAAGACAATATCTCCGACAAAGTGCTGAAGAAAATTGGAACGTACTGCGCACAACCAGACTTCCAGCCAGAAATCGTTGGTCGTGTGTCTGTGGCTGCCAAATCCCTCTGTATGTGGGTCCTTGCCATGGAGGTGAGTACTTTTTCAGTTCCACATCTCTCCTCCTTTCACCCTTTTCTTGGTTCTCTATTTATTCAGCTTTTGCTTGCTATTTTTCTCACTCACTCTCTTTTTCTTTCTATCATGTTCTCAGCTTTTGAGTCTTTGTCTCTGCTTCTCTTTCTTCAATCTCTCTTTCTCACTATCCCTCTATCTCTCAACCAAATTGCTAATGAATTATAAATCTAGGTGGATAAAATAAAATGCATTTTAACTGAAACATGTTTGGATGTTCCTGTTTTTAATGTTAGTGAGGACATGATGGTTTTGTGTATGGGAATCTGAGGCTTTACCAATAGTGTGCCTGGGCTCTGTCAATGGAAATATAATGCTAGACAAGAATGGACATGGAGAACCGGATACAAAAGCCTTTAAAAGCAGCATTCATATGTTTAGGTGCTAACTGGATCTGCAGTGAATTCTTTGTCTAACTTACGTTCTCTCTATCTCTACCCACAGCTGTATGGCAGACTGTACCGTGTGGTTGAACCCAAGCGAATTCGCCTGAGGGACGCCATGGCACAGCTGGCAGAGAAGCAGGCGTCGCTTGCTGATGCACAGGCTAAGTTAAGAGAGGTCCGTGCTGCAGTGTCGTAATATTCTACAGTTGCTATGTTGATCCTCTGCTTCCCATTTACAGCTAGCTAGAAACAATGGAAAGCTCCGAAATTTCATACCCTCATCCTAAGGCCAGCCATTGGCCACTCTCTTTACAGTTTCTTTTGCTGAATTTTTACCATCTTTTCAATCAAGCTGTGCAACTTTTCACCAAAATACCCTGGGATTTTTTTCCCGCTCCAGATTCTCCTCTTCACTCAAAGTTGCTGGCACACACTGCAACTTCATTCTACATATATTGCCCAATTTCAGGCAGTCATATTGAGAGCCTATTCACCTGTGGAGGGCATCACAGCCAAGTCTGATCATGGTTTCACTTGGCATCCACAGACACATACTTAGTAGCGGGGATTAGTGAATATTGAGTCACATGATTTATATTAAAATGCCATTGAGTCACCTGTCAATAATATTCATTCATAGAATCATACAATGATTCAGAAATAGGTCATTTAGCCCATCGTCCCTGTCCCTTCTCTTTCCCCATAGCCCTAATAATTTTTCCTCTTCAAGTATTTATCCAATTCCCATTTGAAAGTTACTATTGAATCTGCTTCCATGGCCCTTTCAGGCAGCGCGTTCCAGATCACAACAACTCACTGTGTAAAAAAAATTCTCCTCATCTCTTCTCTGGTTTTTTTGCCAATCACCTTAAATCTGTCTCCTTTGGTTACCGACCCTCCTGCCACTAGAATCGGTTTTATTTACTCTATCAAAACCCTTTGTGATTTTGAACACTTCTATTAAATCCCTTCTTAACCTTCTATGCTGCAAGGAGAACAATCCCAATTCTTTGTGATATTCTTCAGGACTCCAAATAATTGGCATGGTGGGTTTTCAGTCTCAGCCTCAGCGATGCTGCTGCGTGGTGGTCTGATGTTCCACCTCAAATGAGGGTGGTGAGATCGTCACACTCTGATACCTGTGCTCCTTCCCAACTGCTGGTCCAAGGACAGTTGCAGACCGAGGTCCAGGGACAGTCCCGCCTGCCTTTAGAGGACAGAACTCCAGTTATGGGAAAATAAGGAAACTTCAAGGTGACCTTATTAAAGTATTTGAAGTTAAAAAGTGGACTGACAAAGTTCCACCAGACAAATTCTTCACTCTGGTACCAAGTGATGCATGTTAAAAATTGGGTAGTTTTGAGTAAGGGAGGTTGGGGCGAACCTTTTCATCCAAAGACTATTAGAATAGTGGACTGAATTACTGGTGAAGGCCATTTGAAGATGACATTGTTAATTGGCTGAAGAGATCTCTGGGAAGGGATTGAGTGAGGTGGTGAGATTATTCTGAGAGGGAGACATGCTTGTTGGGCTAATGGCCTTTACCTGTTGCTAAAATGTACTTTTTCTCAATGGAGGCAATAGAAAAGAAAAGGGAGCTGTGAGTGTGACACACTTTACCTGATCATCCATCCAGCCTCCTTCATAGTCCAAGCATTCCATCACTTCCAGGGTTTTCTTTCTAAGCAGCACCGGGGCTGTTTCAGAGAGAAGATCCCCCAAAAAGCCCGTTGCTTTCAGGTAAATCCAATCCTAATCTAAAACTGTACAACTAGGAACATCCACAGAGGGAATGTGAACTGACAGAGTGTGAGACAACAGTGTTGTCAAATTCAAAAGGGAGCTGGAAAGATATTTGTCAAAGAAAGGGAGTGGGGTGTGAGAGAGATATAGAGAATAGAGAACTTTAGGACTGGGTGGGTGGGTTGCAGTTGTCTTTTCTAGTCTTGTAGCTGCTTATGTTTTGAATGCAGTAAATTGTAAAATGCACACAACTGCTACCCCTGACGATTGAGGTGCTGGACTGCGGCAGTTACTTTCAGTGTGCTTTTCCACTTCCTCTTTCAGGTGGCTGAGAAGCTGGAAATGTTGAAGAAACAATATGATGAAAAACTGGCTCAAAAGGAGGATCTGCGCAAAAGGTCAGAGGAGATGGAGATCAAACTGGACCGTGCAGATAAGCTGCTGTCTGGTCTAGCTGCAGAAAAAGGACGCTGGGAACAGACTGTGAAGGTGAGGAGCTGTATGCAGTGACTGTGCAGATTGTCCAACTGGACTAAAACACCTTCCATCTCTCTCCTTTCATATTCCTGCTCTTTCTTTATCTTCCATCGCCCCCCCCCCCCACTCCGTCCAATTTTGTATCTTTCTTTTTGGTATATACCCTCAATGACAGATCATTCTCATTGTACTTCTTTCCCCCTCCACCGACATCAACATCAACTTGCATTTATAGTGAGTTTAAGCTAGGAGACACCCCCCCGGCCTTAGATGTTTCTCAGAGGTGAAAACAGATGGCGAGCAGTAACAGGGAGAGGAATTGGGTGACCAAAGAGGTAGGTTTTGAGCAGGCTTTTCAAGGTGGGAGAGAAGTAGCTGGGCAAACAGATTTAGGGAGGAAGTTCCAGAGTGAGAGGCCATGGTGACCAATGGTGCAGGGGAGGTAGGGAGCAGTGCAAAGAATGGAAAGGTTGGAGGATGCATGCTGATATGTAGAGCCAAAAGAGGCTTCTGGGATAGGGAGCAAGGCTGCAGGGTTCTGTTAAAGAACATGAAGATTTTTAAATTTAGTGCATTGAGGACCAGGTGAGAGGGGAATATGATTGAATGTGGAGGATATAACTCAGGGTGAATTTAGTAGAATGAAGCTGGGGGCACCAACAAGTGAACAATGGAAAAGTCCAACTTAGGCATAACAAGGACTTGGCTGAGGGTATCAGGTTAACTATCTCAGAGTTTTACTGTCACTTTACAAAGAATATCAAATCTCACTAGGAACCAGTTCAAAACTAAAAGGAGCAGGGGACTCCTTCAACAATTCATGGTAAACAGTGCTGAGTCAGTCACTCTCAGCCTAGACTGCAGTGGGAGCACTCCAAATGATGTCAGGACAGGCTCTTGGTCACTAATTACATGTGCAGACCTTAAGTAAGGACCAGATCAGGCTCTAATTTGATGTCCTCTGAAACCTTAGCTTGCTGGTGCTCGCGATTCCTGCGAGCGCTCCTCCTCCTATTTGCCTTCACTGCAGCAGCAGCTCTGTGTGCTCCCCTCTCCTGAGCTGCCATCTCAAAGAACAGTACAGCACAGGAACAGGCCATTCGGCCCTCCAAGCCTGCGCCAAACTTGATGCCTGCCTAAACTAAAACCTTCTGCACTTCTGGGGTCTGTATCCCTCTATTCCCATCCTATTCATGTATCTCCTCTTCCTCCAGTGACAGTAGAGTTGCTGGAAGGAGTGCCAGGTTGAAAGTCTGCTGTCAGAAGCCCTTTGGGAGTTTGGAGCGTTCCACAGCGATTAGATGAATTCTGAAATGGTTTAAATAGCAACAACCCTTTCAGTATATCATCCAAGGGCAGCTGGCAATCCCTTTGCCTATTGCTGGACATCCAACTTGTACCGCCCCTGCTGTGTGGAGGAACTGGAGGTGACAACACAGGTAGAGAATGACATAGGGCATCTGAAGGCATATTTGGCTGCTTACATTGCAGCCCACTGGGACATTGCATTGGATGGGCCACAAGCAGAATGCAAGACGGTGCTCAGTGTTTAAAAACAGTATGTTTCATTTCACTACTGCTCAATTAATGCTGAAAAACAGGGAGTTGCTGAGACAAAGAATCACCCCTATTCTCTCCAAAACAGCTCCTTATCCATTTGAAGATACATAAATGCCACTTGGCGATGATTCTAGTTGGCTAGTATAGCTACATTTGGGGTGTCACAGAAGCATTTGTCTGGGAATAACTGTACGGCAGTCAGTTGTTATAAAATCTCTCTATGGAACCCATATAACACTTTACATTCCAACATCAAAATTGCTCGAGTGCTGTTTTAACAGCATTGTTCACCCTCGCACGGTCAGCCCCAACAGTGGTTTTTCTGTTTTATGCCAGGGTCTCGAATCGGACATGGGTTACTTGGTTGGCGACTGCCTGCTGGCCTCAGCCTTCCTCTCGTACATGGGCCCTTTCCTATCCAGTTATCGTGATGACATTGTTACTGATATCTGGATGAAGGAGGTGAGTGCTAGATTTCAACTATCCTGCTTCATTGTAACTGAGGGCCAGCATTTTGTTTGTTGTTGCAAAACCCAACTGGTATCTCTGGGTTATTGGGTCAGTAACTGGTATCTCTGGGTTATCGGGTCAGTGACTGGTATCTCTGGGTTATCGGGTCAGTGGCTGGTATGTCTGGGGTTATCAGTGACCTGGGGTCCGTTATCAGTGACGGATGTTTCCGGGATATCAATGACCGGGGATCTGGGTTATCAGTGACCGGGGGTCTGGGTTATCGGGTCGGTGACTGGTGTCTCCGGGTTATCAGTGACCGGGGGTCTGGGTTATCAGTGACGAATGTTTCCGGGTTATCAGTGACTGGGGATCCGGCTTATCAGTGACCGGTGTTTCCGGGTTATCAGTGACCGGTGTCTCCGGGTTATCAGTGACCGGGGGTCTGGGTTATCATGACGAATGTTTCCGGGTTATCAGTGACCAGGAATCCGGCTTATCAGTGACCGGTGTCTCCGGGTTATCTGTGATCGGTGTCTCTGGGTTATCGGGTTGGTGACCAGTGTTTCCAGATTATCGGGTCAGTGACCAGTGTGTCCGGATTATCAGTGACCAGTGTCTCTGGGTTATCGGCTCAGTGACTGGTGTCTCTGGGTTATCGGCTCAGTGACCGGTGTCTCTGGGTTATCAGTGACCGGTGTCTCTGGGTTATCGGGTTGGTGACCAGTGTTTCCAGATTATCGGGTCAGTGACCAGTGTGTCTGGATTATCAGTAACCAGTGTCTCTGGGTTATCGGCTCAGTGACTGGTGTCTCTGGGTTATCGGCTCAGTGACCAGTGTGTCCGGATTATCAGTGACCGGTGTCTCTGGGTTATCGGGTCAGTGACCAGTGTCTCTGGGTTATCGGGTCAGTGACCGGTCTTTCTGGGTTATCGGGTCGGTGACTGGTGTCTCCGGGTTATCAGTGACCGGGGGTCTGGGTTATCAGTGACGAATGTTTCCGGGTTATCAGTGACTGGGAATCCGGCTTATCAGTGACCGGTGTCTCTGGGTTATCAGTGACCAGTGTCTCTGGGTTATCGGGTCAGTGACCGGTGTCTCTGGGTTATCGGGTCAGTGACCGGTCTTTCTGGGTTATCGGGTCGGTGACTGGTGTCTCCGAGTTATCAGTGACCGGGGGTCTGGGTTTTCAGTGACGAATGTTTCCGGGTTATCAGTGACTGGGAATCCGGCTTATCAGTGACCGGTGTCTCTGGGTTATCAGTGACCAGTGTCTCTGGGTTATCGGGTCAGTGACCGGTGTCTCTGGGTTATTGGGTCGGTGACTGGTATCTCCGGGTTATCAGTGATCGGTGTCTCTGGGTTATCGGGTCAGTGACCAGTGTGTCC